>NC_050522.1:6000767-6045893 GCF_002922805.2 Oryzias melastigma
AGAAATTCTAGGAACTACAAGCAGTCCTGCATTCTGTGAGCGAAGTGTTCTGATTGGCTGGTAAGGAACTATGAGATCTCTAATATAAATTTGGAACACTGAATGCTTTCTGTACCGTAGAGACTGCACAGAGAAGATTGGCTGAAAACATTAAGCAACAGTCAACTAGAATGCAGAACCCAGTGTATTGTTAAAAAAACAAGGATGCAAAATTTCACTGAAAAAAATCAGCGAAATGGCAAGACCGCAAAATGTTTTACTTTTGCAGTAACCGTCGTCTGTTTTTTTAAGTTATGCTGGTGATTTTTGACAGTTTAGTGTTATAAAACTATGTTTTAAAAATATAACTTAAAGTCGCATATGCTAACCCTTTTTCTTAAAATTTATTAAGAGCTGAATGTAATGCATTAAAAAAAAAGTGATAATTCCACTGAGTAACGCCATTTGTTTAAACCGCTATATACAGTTCTGGTGCACATGTATTACATTTTATGGTTCAACAGTAAACCATTTAAGTCCTGCAGTTTGTGCCATGAGATCCATTTCAAATGAGCCAGAAAGCTTAATAACTGCTTTAAAAACCCTTCATGTGTCACTTGAGCCCATATCTATAGGTTCCTGCGAAGTTTAAATGTGGAATTTGCTGAACTGTAGTTACTGGATGTACAAGTAAGATCCATGAGGATCACTGGTAGTGTTTTCCTCACTTGAATACCTTGTAAAAGCTTCATTAACTTACCTCTTAGTTAATTCAATGCATTGATCATTAAGTAATCTGGTATATATTCATTTCATAATGAGATTTAGGTGTTGCCAGCACTTAGTTGTGGTCAAATCGTCTCTTCCTGTTATTTATAGAGTTTTCCCCCAATGTTTCCATCATTACTTCATGTTCCTATTATTTTAATGATAACAGACTCGTGCATTGACCGATAACATGTAGACTAATAATGAGGAAATGAACCTGCTAGATTTGCAGACCATTGATCACTATATTGACTTTGACTTTTACCGCAAGCAATTCAATCTAAGCCTCGCCGCATCTTAAAAGCCCCCACCTGTTTTATTATCACCTCCTAGAGAAAGACACAGTATAAATGTAATGCACTGAAGCCGCATGGCAGGTAAACACAGAACAGTTAGTCAGCATGTTTGTAATACAGTAGCGCCACTGTGTTTTCCGAGAACCAGAACAACAACGATTTCTCATTTCGCTTTTGTGCCGGCAGCAAAGGGGCAGACATATTCTTGGCCTTTTCCCCAGGGTGGACTCCAGGAACTCCTCAAGTGTTTACAACATGCATTTATCAAACACTTCTTCCCAGTGGCCAGCAGCATGCACCAACAACACAACTACAATCCATTTGTCGAGCCATCTCTGACTCAAAGAGAGCTTTTCCAGTGGGATTGGTGGAAACAGCTGTTTCTGGTGCATTGTTGACTAAAGTTACTTTTACAAGGAGGTTAGCAGGGACCCAAAAGCTGCAAGCACTGGAATTAGACATCAAAGAATTGTAGAGACGTGGTAAGTAAACAAACTTAAAATGTACAAACATTTTTAACCTTTTCTAATTTTCAGATTTTTAAGAAAAAGATAATTTTACAAAGTAAATGTCGATATGCTGAGGGGGTAGAACCACTTTTCATTGATTGGTACTTATGTATTTTGAATCCCAACTCTGATAGTTTACATGTTATGTTCTTGGACATGAAACTAGACCTTCATAGAAACACTTTATGCTTGTATTGAATCCATAATACTATATGCATATTGAGCATGTGATGAGCTGAATGGGGGTTCTTGAACCAGCTTAAGAAGTCCCAGTTGGAAGAGGCTTGGAGTGAATTGTCAAAGTGGTGCAAATCTCGTGATTCAGTTTTCAGGCTTTTTCTTTTACAGCTCTATTCTGATATATGACAGACTTGCATAGCAACGTATTGTCAGGAGACAGAGCTCTGACTCTCCCTCTGGTCACCAGTAGGAGCAGTCCCTAGAGTACTTCATCTCCCAGAAGCCCCAGCCCACAGTTCCTGGATGCTGCTCAGCTGTCTCCAATCAGACAATTACCCACCTGCTTCTTAAGCTGCACACAGAGCCACACTCAGTGCAAAGTATTGTTTGTGCCACCCTGGCTTTCTTACTGAGCGGTTCATCCGGGACCTGGTCTTCTGTGTACCTGACCCTGCTTCCTCTCTGTTTGCCTGCTGCCTGCCCTGACCCCCGCCTGGACTCTGACAACTCTTGTCTCTTCTCTAATGGCTCCATGCTCATTGATGACTTCTGCCTGTCTGACCCTGTTTTAGTTTTGTGGACTTTTAACTGTGCTTAGTTCCTGCCTGAACTAATAAACCTGCTGCACATGGAACAAGCTGTCTGCCCGTTTGTGACATGTATGAACGTCAGTCTTTTCTTTTTTTTTTTTTACTTGTCCTGTCCAACAGCTGAGGAAACAGATAAGGGCTGAGAGCCTCTTGTGTTAGATGGATTTTACTGTCACAACAGGGGGTTATTGATCTTCTGACACGCAAAGTCTATATTTGTATAAACCCCTTTTTGAAGGTCAGTATTTTGAATTCTGAACCCCAAAACACAGAACACATTTACGTTGACTTTTCACTGAAAGCAACGCATTCTCACACCCAACATATCATATATATATTTGGTTCAGGCCCCCTCCATGTTACTTTTTGATGTTTTTGGTGTTCCCCATTTGTTTTTTGATGTGCTGGCTCTTCCCATCGAATCAGGGGTCCCCAACCTCTGGGGCGCGAACTGGTACCAGTCCAAAGGCCTCTTGGTACCGGATGACAAGACATGGAAAAATGTATACGCTAATCAGGGGTCCCCAATAGGGCTGGGAATCTCAGGGTAACTCACAACGTAATTAACGATACATGACTCATAATGCAGATAGTATCGCGATATGGCAAACATTGCAATAATCAATATATTATCTTTTTAATCTATGGTATATAACAATAAAAAATACACTTTTTTATTTTCTTAAAACCCTTTTTTTTAACAATTTAAGACGCAATATGCAAAATTACCGCCATGTTTTTGCTACATCTGAAACAGTGCACGCTCTCTGCATCTACTTTAGAAAAATACAGACACAGCTTGGGCCTTTTTGCTCGCGGCTGCTCTGCCATCTGTGTGCGTTTTCATCTGTCAGCGAACTATGTGGTGAGAGAGCGTGAGAAGCCCCTCCCTCTCCCCACTGCATGCGGAAAAGCAGAACAGAAAGTGCACTCCGAGTTCGCGCTGTACCCGTGCCACTGACTTTTTTTTTTTTTAGGCTAAAAATGTATTGTTCTGATAAGATTTGGTGAGGATTTTTTGACGGCATCCTTACATTTTACTGTTACGCAAAGTGCCCCCGGTGGACTATTTTGGTATTATTCTAAGAAACCGTTAAAGGGAAAGAGAGGACCGGTAATTGTTCGTTTATGAGTTGAAATACCCGATCGTTTGACTTACCGATATTTTGTCCCACCTCTTGTCCCCAAAACTCGGGATGCAGACCTGACCAGTACCCTAAGCCAGTACCGGTTCCGCGTCCGTTTCCGTATCCATTACCGTCTCCCGAGGGTGGAGGACCCTTTAGATAATGACCCGATCTGATTTCTCCCCTTCTCCCTTAGCCCTCCCCCTTCGTTCATCCCCCCGTGCTTGCTCCAAACGAAGGGTGAAGAAATAATAATGTTTAATATTTCGGACGTGAGTTTCGTTCAATGATGTCATCAATATCGCCAGTCCGCTAGCATTAGCGCGAAGCTTCCAGCACTTGAATAAAGATAACAGCGGTTTTATAACTTTAAAAAGGTTACACTACAACTTAAAGTCATTAGTTACATTTAAATGTAAACTTCTGTGGTTCAGAGCGCGCCAAAGTGAAGAAAAGGGCTTCTTAGCGCAATGCTGTTTACTCTCACAATAGCTGACTTTGGACCCCTCTGTTTGGAGTGTGAAACTTAAAAAATAATAATTCCGGACACGACTTTGACTTAAACTGCCACTCCAAATCAAGGGGGAGGGCTAAGGGGAAGGGAGAAGGGGAGCATTCGGATCGGGCCAACGGGAACAGCCAGTACGTCAAATTGGACAAATTGGGGACAAAACGTCAAAAAGTGACGCGGGCCGGAACCACACATCCATATGAGTTTGAAGTGAGAATGTTGAGCTGAAACCGATCACTTGCGTGCGTGTTTCAAAACCCGGTGAACGTAGCATTATGGTTATGGTTTCTAGCATAAAATATGTCAAAGAGAACTACTAAAATGTACATGAGCAGATTTAAAGTGTTATGAAATAGTTAACAATTTATTGAAATGCGTTAATTTTCAGTATTCGCAAATGAGCTGTTGAGTAAAAACCACAATCATCAAACATTTATGAGACTGTATCCAATTGGTTGGGGTGTGGACCTCCAACCAGCTTCTTCCTGGCTGGTGGGAGTGTCTGTCCTAAAAATGATGACTCAGACCAATTCGGACGAATCACTGCTTACTGTCTGGTTCCAACATGGCGATGTCTATATTGCGGAAAAATGGCAAATGCATTGAGTTATGTGATTGAAGCCAGAAACCAGTCATTTTGCGGGGATTACATCTCCCTCACATGGTCCATTTCTCTTGTAGAGTTAAAACAATTAAATGAAAATAGTAAAAATGACTAAATTACATGTAAAACCAACTGCAATCCCTTCTAATAGCAGAAACGTCACAGCCTTGGAAAAGGTATTCATTGTCATAATCGAGGCAAGATATTTGATTTTAGAAATGTTCTACGTAGAAAATGTAAAGTTATGTCAGCTGTTTTAGATGAGAATCTGTGAATAAAATGGTAACTAGAATTTAAAAGAGAAGAAAAAAGACAACTCCACAGTCAAAAAGAAAAACTAGAATGAAAGGATCTATGTTGAATGTGTCATTACTTGATGAGTTTCTTTAAAAGAACCCCCTTGAGGCTTCACAGGAGTATACCAAAATACACATTTCCTCTAATTCTGTTTTCACGAATGCTAATTGGCTCTCAAGAGGAAGTGCATGTCTGTCACTGAGCATCACTCCTCTGGTTGAATGGCAGCAAATTTGTGACTCCTGTCTCCCATTCATGTTTTCAGTGACAGACGACTTGTTGGTTTTGTAGCAGAATAAAAAATGTAGGAAGATGCGGTCTGTAGTGAATTTCTCTGTTTGCATTCGTCAGACGGATGACAAGGAGCTTTACAACAACCTGCTCAAAACCCAAACTCCCTTTCTGTTGTCCTCTTTCATCCATCCAGTGTCTTGTTACCAGGTTATGTCGGCGTGCTTGTTCCTGCTGTGCTCGCCGTCTCTCTGGGAGTGTATGTGAATGCAGAGTTGCATATTTTCTTGAGAGCACCCCCTGCCATTCCTATCCGTCTCTCCTTCAGAGTGTGTTTTAGAAGAGTGGATTAGTGCTGGTGTACTGTCAAACAAACAGGCCTACAGCTAGACGGGCACTGTGGCTCTAACAGACCTCCGCAGCGTCTGGGGAACTGTGAGCACATATTGACGAAACACCCAGGTCAAGGATTTAACAGGCTGGTGACACAGTGCCCGAGGGGAGAGGATTTTGGTCTGCAGCTGCATGCACAGGTCAGCTTTCATGTTGGGGCTGCCATTCTGCCAGCACTTAATTCACTTCCAGATTTAGAATCATTCATTCGCACAGGAAGTCAAACTCCAGCAGCTGGGAAATTTAACTCTAAATGAAACTCAAAAAAGAAAACAGGAGGAGGAGCGTTTGTTTTTCTAAAATTTTGCTTATTATTAGTGCTGTGAACATTAACACATTAATGCACGCAATTAACCAAAAAGAATTAACGCCTTAATATTCAACTCAGCGGTTCAAGCTTCCACGCTGTGCGCTAAAACATTTCCTCTGGTATTATCCCACTTACACCATGGCTACTAACAAAATAAATAAATATTCAATCAGTTTGTAGTACTTTATTCTTGCTATTTTTGTGGTTTAGATCACTTTTTCACAAAAAGTGGACTATTTGATCTGTGGCCTGGTGCCATATTGTGCAAACAAATTTGACCTGGTAAAACATTGCGATAAATTGTGATTAATCCCGACACAAAAGTGCGATTAATCCGATATTTTTTATAATTGACTAACAGCAATAAATAAAAATAAATGTTCAAAATGTTTCGCGTGTGATTTTATATTGTGATTATTCTCAAATAATAAGTGAGACCAAAAATACTGAGGCCAAACAAAAATAAAAATTATAACGATTAATCGCGATTAATTTTCTCCATGTCTGCGATTAATTAGTTAATTTTTTTCAATCGATTTCCGGCCCTGCTTATTAAATGCCATCATGCTTTTGGTGATTGTTCAAAACACTTTCTTATAAAGATTTGGGCTGTGGATCATTATTTAGGTGGCGATTCGATTCACGAATCAACATCAAACTCAAAAATCGCATCAACGGATTAACAGACACTGTGAATAACAATTAATTAATGCATTAATATTTATTAATGCAAATGAATAATGTCGTCTTTTGCTTTGCCTTGGCAGCTCAGGCTTCCACGGCGTGCGTTACAACACTCTGTCAGCTACTATCCCCCTGATACGATCGTCACTTGGTAAATTTAAACATTTCAGGCTATGAAAATGAAGTAAAAGTGTTATCTCTGGCCTGTTTTTGTTTAAAAGAAAGTGGGATAATTTGCTTTGTTTCATTTTTATTTTTTTGGTTTTTGTTGTTCTTGTTCAAAAATAAACTTTGAAAAGAAAGAACCGCATAGTATCATCTAAAATGTACCTGGTTAAATATTTTGATCAAAAATTAAAGATAAATGGTCCAAAGGTGATTTCATATTGTGATTATTCACAGATAAGTGGTGGGCAAATACTTCGAAAAAAATAGCGATAATTGCGATTAATTTTTTTCCAGTTTGCGATTAATTAGTTACAAATTTGTAATTGATTCCCGGCCTTAAATATAATGTTTCTTCCTATGTGTACGTCTTTTTACTGGATGTGAAAATGAAATGATATGTATTAAATCACTATTATTTCCATTAGAGGTCTCAAACTCCATTTCCTTCCCATTAACCCCTTTAACCAATCATCAGCCAGTATCACATTACCTTTTTGGTTAATATTATCTGGTGCATTTCCTGTATGAAAGTTGACCAATCATCAATATTTTTTACCTCCAAATGGTCCAAAATATACAGTATTTGGTCCAATCCAAATTCTTCCCCTATGGCTTCCCCCATTCAGCCTTCCGAATGGATAGATACAGAGAAGTAGTGTCTTCAAATTCGGATGTTACTAAACCTTGATGATGTCATCAGTAGTCACCGGTCATCTACGTTATCGGACAATAGATAAAATCCATTTTATAACTTCCTAATCCTGAAACGGGGCGTCACTGAGTGGATTAAATGGGTTGCTAATACTTTCCTAAAGCTCAGCTCAAGGCTGAGTTTTTTGCAACATGTGATCAAACACTTCTACTATTGAAGGCCAACCTATCTTGCAAATTTTCATGAATAGATCTTCATGATTAAGAAATTCAGTATCAGTGTTTTTCAAAGAAAAATGACTATAGGGTGCATGTGTTTTATAGCTTTCTGCCACTTTCAATGGTTTACCCATCTTTTTTTCTGAAATGTACCATCCCGAACAGTGAATTTCAGCTGTTAAAAGAGTCATCGCAATGACATTTCCATTCATAAAACACATGGATGTGTTTAATGGGAAGGCTTTAGGAGCCCACCTTTTAAAAAGTTAATTCTATCTATTTCAAGGAAGGTATCATGTCAAAGAATAATCACATTTGGGGAGTAATTAAAGACGAGTCTTGAACTGAAAGCATTTTTAATTGATTACCCAGGATTCTCTCTGAAACAAGTTAAATACTCTCCTAAAATGAATTCCATTAGTCTCCCTCGCTCATTATTTATATTCTCCTTCTTTTATTATTCAGTGGGGATGGGTGTGATTAAATTGCCTTATACTATATCTCCTTTGCTCCTACTGTGCTCCCTTTAACTACTCTTACCCACTTTCTCTGCTGTTTAATGTAATCCATTGATCATACACCCAATGGTTTTGTCCCCCCAAACTTATCTAATGATCATTTCATTGGTGCAATACATTGGGTTTGCTGTATTCAAGCTTGCAAATAGAAAGCAGAGCAGCTTTTGCTGATGGCTGAAAGATTATGGATCCTCACTAATCTGTTGACACCCTCCCACTTGTGCACCCTGGTATTGATTCTCTACCTTACACTTTAGCCTGCGTTTAGGCATTTCCAGCAATGAAAGGCAATACTGTGAATGTCAACGATTTCTTGGAGCATTAGTTTACAGTGTTAGCAGCACATTTGGAAGGATTTATTTCCAGTTTCTTCACTCTCTATACCTGGCACTGTACTATTGGGGCAAAATTCCCATTCATCATAATTAATCAGTGCTGAGTGTCCATTTATCATGTCCAGAATGTGCCCCCTTTACTGTGTTGAGTGGAAGCAAGAGGGTTTGCCCTCTTATGATGAAAAAACAAATGGTTACATGATAAACTAGACATTAGATACAAAAAAGGTCAAATTTTCATATTTAAAATATAATTAAGCCTTAAAAAAGTGCACCTTTTTGATTAAAATTGTCTTTCAGAAGATGTTTGTCGAACATCAAATGCTCAACCTACTTACACATTCGGTATATGACCACGTGGTCATTTCCGGTTGGGGCAGTGGACCGTTGTTTATATGGAATATTTGAAGCCTTTTGGAGCTACCAAGAGTAGCTAGAAACAATGTTAGGCACATCGTTAGTCTATCTAGCAAAATACTCCAATATAAAAATGCAAAAAATGATTTAAACTGTATTTGTCAAACTTCAATGGTAACTTGCTATTAAGGCTGATGTTATTATTTGGATGAATGAATGAATAAATGAAATGGTTTATTTCAAGCAATCAGGTCACAATACATGACATAACATATCACTTAGTGAATCACAAGTAGATCGCTTGAAAGGGAGTGGAAGGAAGCAAACTTGTATAATCTGTATAATCCCACCCCGACTCGACCATACCATTATTTACGTACAACCAGATCGAAAGCTGATGGAAATTCATGTTGGCAACACGTAAAAGGTGCAACCAAGATGCAGGTTGCTGCATTGTCTCACATACTTTAAGTGCATCCAAGGCTAAATGCTGTTACTGGTTACAGTATTTTATGAAGTCCAGTTAGCTTTTTTAGGAAGGTAAACTTTGCCTTTTTGGATGTCATTGTGTTTACACATAACAACAAACTAACATACAATGTAAGAAAAAATGAAAATTAGGCAAAACCAGGGATAAAACATGGATATTTACTAAGAGTTTGCTACAACCAGAAGTAAACAAGTGGTCTTACTTTAGACCGGGAATACATCACTCAGCTCTGTGCATTGAGTCCATTGGCTGCTCTTTTGTTCTAAGCAAAGGTCCGTGGCCCGGATGCGGCCCACCAGGTAATTATATGCATCATTTCATTTAAATGTTCTCAATAGCCAGATGTTAGCTTGCACTGGTAGCATATTTAACCAACACTACATTTATGAAAGATTAGTTAGAGATAGGTTTGTAAAATACTAACATTTTTGTAAGGTTTAAGTTTATTTATTCTAAAATAATATTCCTGCATGTTTATATTCATAGCTATGTTAAAAAAAAGTTACTTTTTTAAAGTTTTAAAAATGTAGCTATGTCCATCCCATAACCTAATGTGCGATTTGAGTTTGACACGCCTAGTCTAAAGTCTTGTATTTGAGGAGCGTCATTTGTTTCCAATGTACAATGTGTCATCCTTACCAATAGACAGAAGTCTCTCTTTGCCTCATTTTTCCTCACATCAGACTTTGTGACAAAGGTAATACATCAGGGATGAACGTGGTGAGGCACCTTCACCAGCAGACTAATTTGTAATGCATGACTGTTTGAGCTTCATGCAGGACAACACCAAGTTTCAGGAAATGTGATTAATACAACCTCTCTATCCTACTAGGTACTGCTTTGATGAATTAACAAATCTGGGTGCGGATGTCCTGCTATTTAATCATTCTGAGAGATGGAATTCTGGAGTGGTGGGACAGGCTAGATGAGTCCAACCACAGTAATCTTTCTCAATCTATATCCCCAGCAAGGATACGGGGCAAAAGCATTGAATCGACAGCCACTTTAGGAGGATGGGAATCTAAATAGCGGATGTTCCGAAGAGATCGGAGTGGATAGGAAACGGTTCAAGTGTTTCAGCAGTTGTAATCTGTTTCCTGTCAAACTGGAGGCTATGTTTTTGTGAATTGAAACCCAATATTTGCAATCATTATGCATCGTTTGAATGCGTCTGTAGTTATGACACTATGAGAATTCTTCTTTCAGCAAGAAGGTCAGAAATGTTGCATCCAGCGAATCATTCCGATTGTGGGGGGGCAGGTTTGGAAAACATCCGAATCCTTAAGGAGCATCCACATGTAGCACCTGCCACTTTTGTGAAACTGCTGCACTGTTAACTTTTAGGATAAAAGAAAACATGTAGTTTCTGATTACATTTACATGTCTGGAGACCAAAGAATGTAATTTTTCTCCTGCCCCCATTCCCACCCCACAATGTCCAAATTTAATCTTAAATGAAAAAGTTAAAATGAAACTTGAGGTACGTAGTGGAGCAACACGAGTCAGACGACAAATGTAAACACATGAATGTGAATTTTCACGTTTTCACTTTCAAAACTCTGGCATTCACGCGTAACTAAACACATTTTTAGGACCATTTTTAGGCTCTACATACAAAAAGTTCAGCCATTGAACGCACGTTGAAAGTTAAACCAGGTCGAACTTTAACCAATCAGTAACTCTGATCTGGTAGTGACATGTGGATATCTTTCCTTTTAAGACACCAAAGTACCAACCACTTGAAAGTTTATAATGAAACAACAAAAAGCCTGGAGCAAGATTCATGAGACTCCTTTGACATTTCACACCAAACCTCTTGAACCTATTGAGCCTATTCTTGAACATGCCGCCTGGTTTGATCGTAGCTTAACACCTAATGGTGTTTTTTGTGTATCTCCATGCTTTTGCAACAAATCCATGAGAAACCATTAATTTGCTTATGTTTCTGTAACACATTTGACTTCATGTGACCTCATTTTTTTCCTTTTTTTACCATATGAGTAGGTGTAGGTTGACCTGAAGAGCATGCTACAATGATAGAGATGCTGGAGGAAGGAAACAGTGTAAATGTTTTCTTTAAAACAGAAGGAACTTTTCAAAACTTGTTGAATTTTAAATCTAAGTTAACATTTGTGAACTATTTGTGGTACTATGTGGGATTAAACAGCATCCCATATGGTATGTAATGTAGTAAGACAAAAAAAATTGTTATAAATAAAAAAAAGCTTTAAAAAAAGGAGTGAGATCAAAGCCAAGGACTCCTCATTGTTATTCTGCTTTCAAGTTGTCAGGTTTTCACATCTCTAAGCGCTGTCTGGTGTTTTCAACAATTGTCTTGATGACGATCCAGACAGGAAGCCTGTGCAGAGTTCTTTTGGTACAGGCCCCAGGTAACTCTGTGTTCCTTTCTGCATCCCTGCAGAGGAAGAAGTCAGTACCAACTTGCGTCATCGTTCCTCTGCTTTTAAAAGTCAGCTGTGTTGCTCCAGGCGTTCATGTTACACTCAATAGCAGTGCGTACTCTGCAAAGGAGGAGCCTTATGCAAGCTTTCTTGCTGTTTGAGTCAGAGACTTTTTACAGGCTCTGTGCTTGAAAATGATGCGATTATTACAGCTGGAGACCGAAGGGCAGGACAAAAGGAGTTAACATTTATCCCAGAAGAGGGATTTCTAGAAGGCAGAGAGGGAAATCTGTTGTTTCCTAAGAGTTCAGGAATGTTACAATAATGACTTTAAATTCATAACGAAAAATGGGTGATGGGATTAAACTAAAAAAGTTTTACTTTCAGCAGTTCTGGCTTTTGTTTGTTCCTTTAAAGAAAAAAAAAAATCATATGTTTAATATGCAAAGGGTTGTCAGTCTCTTTGAATCAATCGTTGGCTTTACAGTAAGGGATAATGCGAGACTAGGTGTGCATTATCGGAAATTTATGGACAACACAGAGACATGAACCGTTTGAAATAAATGAATATTAAATCTGCTATTGTTATTTTCATCTTGTCATATTTCTAAATTTATTATAGTTTTTTACTAAATGCGAACTATTTGGAACACAGGACGTGGCGTGGTCATGGTAACGACTACAACACCTACACCGACCTCACCTCCTGTCACCAGCTGGTGTCTAGGCCAGTAAAGTAGAACATTCAAGCTATGTCAATGGAACTTATTTTTTAGGTGTGGGTTATCACTTTTTAATGTTTATAATGTTCCAATGAAATTGGAACATTTTCTGTTACAACAAGTACATTCTTTGAATAAAGTTGAGACTTTGAAAACAAAACAAAGTAAGCACAACTAAGAACAAAACAGGGAGAGATGCAACGTCAACACAAAATAAACTTTCTAAATTTACACTTTTTGTATTTCGAAACTAATTTCCAAACTAATACCACTACGACTGAAGTATTCTTAATCCTGACATCCTGATACAGAGTGATACTGGAAGCTGTTCCGTGCTTCTACTACTGGACTTAACCCCAGCCTTTGACACTGTTGACCATTGCGTCCTCCTGGACAGGCGGAAAATCTGGGTTGGAGTATCCGGATCCACTTTAAACTGGTTCACCTCATATCTCACTGGTAGATCCTTTTCCATGTTATCCTCGAAGTTTAAGTCCTGCTCTGCATCCCTCTCTTCTGGTGTGCCACAAGACTCTGTTTTGGGACCTTTACTGTTTATTTTATATCTGCTACCTTAGCAGCACATTTTAAGCACTTTTAATGACATTTCTTATCCCTTTTATGCTGATGATATTCAGCTTTATGTGTCTTTTAAATCTCAGGATGTTTTTAAGATACAGATTTTACGCAGGTGTCTGGATTCGGTCAAGAGTTGGATGAATGACAACTTTCTCCAAATAAATGATGATAAATCTGAGGTCCTCGTTTGTGCTCTTGACAAATACCACTCCCAGATGGTCCAGTGGTTTGGTCTACTAGCCTCTTTTGTCAGGCCTTCTATCAGAATCCTCGGGGTAATCTTAGATCCAGTTTTATCTCTTGACCCTCACGTCGCTGCACCTGTTTGATCTTGTTTTTATCATTTAAAAAACATTTCTAAACTTGTTGTATCATGTTCTGAAATGTAGATACTTATTCATGCTTTCATTTCCTCTCGTCTTGATTATTGCAAGTCCATCTTCACATGTCTCAGTAAAAAATCTCTAGAATGGCTTCAGGTTGTCCAGAACGCTGCTGCAAGGCTTTTAACTAAATCCTCCAAGTATTCTCATGTTTATTTATTTTTATTTATTAATTTATTTGACAGGGACATTGCATATTAAAACGCATTCCTGTCAATGCACCAGAGTTAGCTCGAGAGCTATTTTTCATCTGCTGTCCCTGGACTGATGGTAAAATTGTCTCCCTACAAAAACAAAGTTAGAAACAAAATGTAACTGTGTACAGTAAAAGAACAGTAAAAACTCGATTCAGCTGCACTGGCCCCCTATCCACTATAGAGTGAAGTTCAAGATCCTGGTTTTGACTTATAAAGCTGTTAATAACCATCACTGGCCTTCATAAAGGACCTCGTGCAGCCGTACGTTCCCAGCAGGTCCCTCAGGTCATGTGACCAAGGCCTGCTGGTGGTTAAAAGAACACTGTTAAAAACTAAAGGTGTTTTACTCTTTGTGTTACTCTTTGTTTTACTGTGAAGAACTTCGTGATTTTTATCTTGAAAGGTGCTTTATAAATAAAGATTATTCTTATTATTATTGTTATTCTCCTTTACAAAACCGTTACAAGGTTTATAATTATCTTATTTTTGAACAAAGATACATTATGGCCCTAATTCAACTACATAGCCACTGTTTGTTAAACATAATACTAGGAAACTGAAGAAAGACCCTTATAAGACTAAAGCAAAACATAAAAGTAAGAAACACCAACCCTTGTAGAGTGTTACAACTAAAAATAAGGAAGGGATAATGCCCAATGAAGTGTGCATTATCATAAATAAATAATAACAAACTCTTAATAACGCACTCTTGCTCTTCGTGTCGAACGGTTCAGGCTCCCACAGCGTGCGGTAATTTCTGATAATGCACACTTCAAAGGGCATTATCCTATTTAATCCATGGTCACTTACAAAAGAAACAGATATTCATTTGATTTTTAGTACTTTCTTCTTGAAGAAGCCTGCACAGTGATGTAAAACATTTTGGGGAACTTCTTTTTCAGGTTTGCATTATCATTGAAGATTATCACTTTTTATTTCACACCCAGCAGCCATTTTTTATATATTCTTTCAATCAGCTGGCGGGTCACTGGGAGCTCAGGATCGATTTCCTGCTTACGGCAAGAAGGCAGAAAGTCCAGTTGCAGACCAGCTTAACAGCTCCACAAAGACCAGCTTGGAGGCAGCAGATCAATGGTGTAAAATAGAAAAGAATTTCAAAAATGGTTTCAGAGCAGTGGGAGGACAGCCTGTGTTGACTTGGTGTGTATTTCGCTGACAGGCTTCACCATGTCACCCTAATAACCGCTGCATTGTTAGGGGATAAGACCAAACAGGAATACCTTCAGGACCTCTGTGTCCCTAAAACAATGCTTTACTGGAAACACAAACAGTCATAAACAGATTTTGTACAACATGTGACAAACACCCTTATTTGTAAGAAGTTCTACAAAACTTGACATGTACTTTTTTAAACTCTCATCTTTTTTCTTTGCCTTTATTTCTCTTTTCTTTCTGCACCTTCATCAGATTACGTTTGATATTCATTAACACCTGATCTACCCAGCATGCTTGTGCATCAGGCCTGGCACCGCATCCCCTATAGGAAATCAATACTCATTTTATTCATCCAGTTTGGAGAGCCTGCATTACTTTGCTTCCTCCTCCTGACTTTTCTGTTTTTCTGTGATTAACACGCCTGTACACATTGCTGTTTGCCATCATTCTTTCATAAATGCTGCATTTTCTTTACCCAAACGACAGGGAACCCTGGAAGACTCATAGAGGTTATAGTGGAATAATTACGAGATAAGTTAAAAAGCTGGACTGTAGAAAGAGGGTGTCAAACTACAATAATTTGTCACCCATCAGGGGTTCAAAAATGAAAATGTTGACATTTTGTCCTAATTCCCAGTTTGTATAACAGGTGGCTTCTTCCTGCGTTACCCTTGTGCTACCCTAGGTATGATGACGTTGGGAGTGGGGTCATCTGGACCCTGCGAACTGAACCTTTTTTTTTTTTTTTTTTAATGATTTTTGATTTCCACAGGTGACTGTGGCAGACATGAAATCCTGTCCACCTTCATCCACATTTGTCATGGGATGGATAACATCAATGTAAGGC
This sequence comes from Oryzias melastigma, assembly GCF_002922805.2. Lineage (NCBI taxonomy): Eukaryota > Metazoa > Chordata > Actinopteri > Beloniformes > Adrianichthyidae > Oryzias > Oryzias melastigma. The sequence continues at coordinate 6,016,291 of NC_050522.1, forward strand.
TTGGGTCATTTGGATCCCATAAGATAGCACAGTGTTTCCCAACCCTGGTCCTCGGGGCACACTGTCCTGCCAATTTTCCATGTTGCCCTGCATATGCACACCTGATTCAGCTCATCATCAGGCTCAGCAGAAGCCTGACAATGACGGTCATCAAAGGCAGGTGTGTTTGAGCAGGGTTAGATTAAAAAAAATGCCGGACAAAGTGCCCTGAGGACCAGGGTTGGGAAACACTGAGATAGCATAAGGATGCCACATCCACACTGGCCTCAGCCAAGTGTGTTCGAGCAGCGACTCTTGTGTTTGACAGATTCTATTGCTACAATAGGGGTTAAGAATCTTTTGACACATGAGGTGTATATTTGTATAAACCCCTTTTATATTTGAGGCTTAACTTCTATTTATATCCATTATGTTTGCATACTTTGAATGTGAAATGAAGTAAAATGTTAGAGAGAAGAGATAAGTGTCCAGGGGGGATCATAGAGCAACAATTTGCTGGACGTTTATCATTATTACTGTCAGGCGTAGACCTGACAGTAAGAGTAGACCACTCTCATCCCACTGAACTGCATGAACCTGGACAATCCAACCTCATCCTCCTCAAACCTCAGCCTCCTTGGTTCACTGTCCCCATTGTGTTTTTTTTTTTTAATACAATCGATTTAATTCTTTATAGTTGTCTTTGTGTTTCATTCATGCACCCTGGGCTCCTTGAGACGAACTTCTTCTTGTGAAAGTCAGAGCGCCTAGTCTCATTTATAATTAAACAACGCGTTACATTAGTGAAAAGACTGGGACCAAAGTCCACAGTCTTTACAGTATCCCTCCCCAAAAGGCCAGATCCCAGATGCCCCAAAAGAAAACACTTGGAGGAGGGGACATGGAGAAACAAAAACGAGTCCAGAAAACACTGCAGCCAGACTGATGTGAGGGATATCAGAACCCTCTCCTCAGGAACAGGCAAAAGAGGAACCGTCAACATGAAAGGGAGCTGTCCCGGTGATCCTCCTCTGGAGAAGGCAGTACAGCCAAGAGGGAAGAACGGCGACCATCTTCAGCGGCAGGGAACATAAAGGAGCGATCCCAGTGACCCTTCTTAGGAACAGGAAGCTTAAGGATTGCCCCGACAGTCCCCCTCAGGAATGGATTCCATGGACATGACTTGATACGGCTGCAGGAAAACCCATCTGACATGGTGTGGCATGGAATGGAATGGCGTGGACTGGAGTGGAAGAAAACCCTACCACTGCAGCAAAAATTCTCCTGCTGGGTCGAAGGTGGTCATGTCATTTTGTCAGGAAATGGTGGCGGAGGACCCAATCGCAGGAGACCAGGCAAGATGGCAGAAATGTAAAACATTTAATAAACAAACTAAAACATAACAAGAAAAACATGGTAGCAACAAAAATGAGGCACAACAGAATAGATGACCTGAAACTGATGTGTCTGAGGACAATTCAAAACAGAACATGACCAAAATCCATAACATAACTGACGAAACCCAACCCAAAGTCCTTACAGTAAAGACAGTTAGGACTAAAGCCTTTAGTTTTCAGAGGCACTTTAAGGTGTGAGAACAAATAAGAAGTCCTGTTGTTTTATAGATCTAAGGGGGATTTTTGTGCTCAGAGGGGGTCTTGTTTTGATCCCAAGAGAGTGGAACCACATACGTGTCCAGCAAAGGGCCTGAAATCCACTTTACAGTAATTGAGCCCAGTTCAGGCCCATGACAACATCAACATCAGCTAGCCTCATAAGAAGTAGATTTCCCTGGTCAAACTGCACTCCCCTGGGATCAATTTCTCAGTTAGATGTGATGGGGACGTCTGTAACGTCGAACTATATCGAGTTCCTGCAAAAACCCATCCTGGGACCTCGCCATCTGCTCACTCCAATACAGTTTTCTTCATTTCTTCTCTACAAAGAACTTTTTTGACAAATGATAAATTAAGAGTAAAATAAATATTTAATTGTAAAAGCTTAATGCACGTAGGGGCTGAGGTGGATTTGAGTTTAACAGTAAAGGAGACAACCCCTGAGGGCTTTTCGGGGATGGCTTGGAGCATGTGCTGGCGTACTGTCAGGGGTAGCTATGAAAAGGGATTTTTCTGGGCAAAGGCAAGCATGTGGGGGTCTGTATATCTGAAGCAAAGCCAGCTCCAGGCTCTCTGCAGTGCTGAGATTAGAAAAGAAGAGGAGGTTTTCCCACAACCGACTCTCCCTGTGGTCAGAGTGTACAGAGCCAGAAGGACATAGACGGCAGTCTGGATGAATGGATGGCGGAAAACGTAGAATCTGGTGTAAATAAGCATTGTATAGGAAAAAATAAACTTTTACAGATTGTAAAATGGAAACTATTATTGGAGCAGCATCCTCAAATAACCCAGAATAATAAATAATGAACTAATTTCTCGACCTTTTCCTTTTTTTTGCTTCTTTTTCTCTCCCCTTTAAGATATTTTTTGCTGTCTGTTCTTGGGGTTTTGTAATCTAGCTCAGTCTCTGTGGGAGCAGGCAGCCAGCAAAGCCTTGAAGTCAGACAGAAGAAGGAAGGCAGAAAAGCCAGGTGTGCAGGGGGAACATGATAGGCCCCGAGGTTGGACTGAGAGGTGAGGGACAGACACTGGAGTGTGTGACAAAAGGATGAGCTTCACTGCTAATGACTCCCACAGGGGAGAGCAGCTGCTCAGTTTGTAAAAGCTTACACATGCACTGTCTCCCTGCTGGATTAACTTGGCGGTGTGGTAAAGCGTGCATGCTAAAACACAAACTTTACATGACACAGGCTTCGAGAAAAAGACGCACAGGGCACACAGATACTGACTTATACAACAGCAGCCGGGGAGAACGTGACCAAAATATTACAAATAACTAATACAAAACAATAGGGATGGAAATGATCAAATTTAAACCTGCATATACATTCTAGTGAGTAACAAGGCAAAGCCACTAAAACGCATAAAGATGTTCACAGATACTCCCACTGGCCACATTATTAGGCACACCTGTCCAACTGCTCAGTAACACAAAGTTCTAATTAGCCAATCACATGGCAGCAATTCACTAAACATGGTCAAGACGATTTGAGGCAGTTCAAATAGAGCATCAGATCAACGACATCAACCTGTTATAGAAAATTACTATGAATATCAACACGGATTTATTTAACAAATGCATTCATGATCATAGTTATTATTTATGAAAGAAATGAACGAGAGAAAGGTAGTTTTTTCCCTCTTGTGGGGTGGAGAGCTCCAACCTCAGCTGGAGGAGTTTAAATATCTTGGGGTCTTGCTCATGAATGAGGGAAGATCGGAGTGTGAGATCGACAGGCGGTCGCTGCACCGGTCCATTGTGGTGAGAGAAAGTTGAGCCGAAAAGCAAAGCTCTCAATTTACTGTTTGATCTTCGTTCCTGTACTCACCCATGGTCATGAGCTCTGGTTCATGACCGAAACAACAAGATCTTGACTACAAGCGGCTGAAATTAGTTTTCCCCGGGGGGTGTGTCTCGGCTCTCCCTTAGAGAGCACGGAGAGAGCTTGGAGTAGAGCCGCTTCTCCTCCACATTGAAAGGAGCCAGTTGAGGTGGATCAGACAGGTCCGGATGGCTCCTGGACGCCTCCCTGGAGAGGTGTTCTGGGGATGTCCAACTGGGGGGAGGCCACAGGGAAGACCCAGGACACGCTGGAGAGACTACATCTCTTGGCAGGTCTGGGAACGCCTCGGGTGCCTCAGAGGAGCTGGAGGAAGTGATCGAGGAGAAGGAAGTCTGGACATCTTTGCTTAATGTTGCCCCAGGCCCAGATGAGTGGAAGAAGATGGATTGGTGGATAAACATAACATTAACAAAACAACAGACCAGCTCTGTGATGCATTCAGGTACATCTTCAACTAAGTCTCATTCTGGAGATGGTCCCAGTCCTGTGAAAGACATTCTGTGTGGTTCTGGTCCCTGAGATCACGCACACAAAGAAACCAAACCACTAGAGACTCATCACCTTAATCTCTGATCTGATGGACTATGGAGAGGCTCATCCTCAAGCCCTTCCTGTCTGTGGTGAGCACCACAACTGACCTGCTGCAGTTGGCCTACAAGCCAAACATCTGGGTAGATGATGCTGTCATCTACCTGCTGCACTGGATGTTGATGCACCACGGTGAGTCATGTTTCTTGACTTCTACAACCCATTTAACACCATCTGTCCAGAACTGCTGTGAGGGAAGCTAGAGGGAGCAGGAGTGGATGGTCCATTCGTGGGATGGTCCGTGGACTACCTCACTAATCGTCCACCGTTTGTGCCTCTGCACAACTGCGTGCCTGAGGTGGAAGTCTGCAGCATGGAAGCCACCCAGGAAAATGTGCTCTTACTATATTTCTTCACCATCAACGGTTTCAACTTCACATATAGCATGACTCAGCCATTGAGGGTTTTTGTGTCTGAAGGAGATAGTGTGGACTACTGGTCAGCCATCAGAAACTTTGTGAGCTGGTGTGAGAATTGCCGCCTGTGTAAATACAAGCAAGACCAAAATAGATGTTGATTAACCTCCAACAATAAAGAACAGTGACCAACACACCGGTGAACATCCAGAGATCTGACATTGACAAGGTCAACAACTTCCTTGGTGTTCATCTCAACAATGAACTGGACTTGTTCCACCACACCGATGAACTGTACCATTAGGGGAAAAGTCTTCAAAGGAGACCAAGGTCTTTGAAGACTACAGACCTCTGCTTAGGACTTTTTATGACTTTGTTGTAGCCGTTGCTTTTCTTTACGCTGTTGTTTACTGGGGAGTGAGAAGCACAAACTGGGACAAGATGAAACTGAAAAAGCTTTTTTTCAACTCATAGTTATTGGTTAGGTGATGATATTTATTGTCAACATTTTTTTTACACTTTTTAAATCATAATGACAACAGAAACTTCCCAAATGACCTTTTTCAAAAGTTTACATATCCTGATGAGTTTGTTCTGAAAATCTGAACACAGGCTGACACAAAAGGGTTTGAATGGTAGCTTAAGGTAACCATCCTCACCTGTGCCTCATTTTCTTGTAATCAGTGTGTGTGCACAAAAAGTCACTGAGTTTCTGGGTTCCCAACAGACCCTTGCATGCGTCATCTGACATTTCTGGATAATATCTTTGACACTAAACTATTTAATCAAACCGCTAAGTCTTGAGTTAAAAAAAGTTTTGTGTTTTATTTCATATTCTATGGAAAATGACCAAGACATCATAATTTCTTCCAACTTATTAGCACAACTGTATTTGTTAGTGCGCAATTTTCATTTATTTTATCTTTGACAAGTGAATTTCTCCCTGTGAGATAGATAACGTTTAAAAGTTTCTGTCCTGGATGAGGAACAGCTCTTCATTCTCCTTAGGGTCCTGAAGAGCTTGCCCATCCAGTCCCTGTGCTATCATGGGAGCCCTGAATAGACCATTCTGACAGTTTCAGGACTTATTATGAAACACACTGAAAATATTAAAGTTGGGGTTGTAGTAAAAGATGGGTATCAACCATTGCTACAAAAGACAACAACAATAAAAAGACAGCTTTAAAGTTAAATTAACAGCAAATTGTAAAGTAAAATACTCAAAGAGGCCACAGACTACAGTAAATTAAGTACCTAAGAGGGGGAAGTAACTTTTAAAATGTTCAATTCTCCTCCAATAATTTGTAGAAAAAAAATAAGAATTTTAAGGAGTCATGTTTTAAAAACTGATTTTGCGACCAAAGATCTGATTCAGCGCTCCAAGATGAAATTCAAATTATTATTCAGGTGACATTTGCCTGGATCTTTTCATGATTGAGAAAATTTCTCAGGTTCAAAAGGGCATGAAAACCTTTAAGGCCCGGAAACTATACGGTGAATAATAGGACATAAAGCACATATGTGACATTTTGAAAGGGCCTTTTAAAAGTATGCATTAGCCAGACTTCAGGTGACAAGCAACATAGCTCCCTTAATGACCACCTGGGTGAGACTTTCCAAAGGCGTCTGTGGGCTGTGGCTTTGTCTTGGTTAGTTCTGTTTTTAGACCTCGTTGTACCATAAGCCATATGTACTTGTCATTTTTTCTTTTCTGAATTGTAAAGAATAGTGACACTTTGCGAACAATAAGTGTTATTCACTTAAAGAAAAAGGTAAAAAAAAAAAATCTGTTTTCTTTGTTTATTGTTCTTTTGTTGTTTGAATGAATTCAACTTTATTCATCTTGTAGAGAAATCATTGTAGCAGCTGCTTCAGGCCCTTCACACTCCCCCACCTGCCAGGCTGGTAAGAGCTGCAAATGACAAATTCATAAAGAAGAAGAAAAAAACAAAAAACTACTAGCAAAAAAATATATATATAGATATATATTTTTTGTTTGGGACAATTAATAATTAACCATGCCTTGTCTAGTGGGGTCCAGATGACCCCACTTTTAATGTAAACTTGCCTAGGATAGCACAGGTGGTTAAGCTGGTGGCACAAGTATGAAATTTTATGAATATTGCTGAAACAGAAGTTTTCTTATCATATATTGTGGGAAATTGCAAATAAAGCCAAATTTCCGACTTGGCCACAAAATGGCCACCAAACTGTATGTCTTTTGGCCAATCCTAAGAACTTTGAAACTTTCTTTGGATATCCCGACACATGTGTTTTGCTTTTGTTTGTGGATTTGGGGAAGGCATTTGATCGAGTCCCCCATGGTGTCCTGTAGAAGGTGTTCTGGCAGTATGGGGAGCCTTACTGAGGGCTGTCTGATCTTTGTATGACTGGGGCAAGAGCTTGGTTCATGCCTGTTCTTGGTGAATGTTGGACTCCGGCAAGGCCGCCCTTTACCACCGGTTTTGTTCATAGTCTTTATGGACATAATTTCTAGGGCTGGAAGGGATCTGGTTTGGGGACCACACGATTTCATCTCTGCTCTTTGCAGATGATGTTGTTCTGTTGGCTTTGTTGAGCCAGGACCTCCAGCATGTATTGGAGCGGTTTGCAGCCGAGTGTGAAGCGGCTGGGATGAGGGTCAGCACCGCTAAGTCTGAGGCCATGGTTCTCGACCGGAGAAAGGTAGTTTTTCCTCTCTCAGTGATGGAAGGCTGCCTCAGGTAGGGGTGGTTAAATATCTTGGGGTCTTGTTCTCAAGTGAGGGACGATCAGAGCGTCAGATTGACAGCCAGATTGGTGCGGCATCCACTGTTATGCGGTTGCTGTACTGGTCCGTTGTGGTGAAGAGAGAGCTGAGCCAGAAAGCAAAGCTCTCAATTTACCGGTCTGAGTCCAATACTCACCTATGGTCATGACCGAAAGAATGAGGTCCAGAATACAAGTGGCCCAAATGAGTCTCCTCTGTAGGGTGGCTGGGCGCTCCCTTAGAGATAAGGTGACAAGGTCGGTCACCCGGAGATCTTGGAGTAGAGCCGCTGCTCCTCCATCCAGAGGAGCCAGTTGAGGTGGCTCGGGTATCGGGTTCAGATGCCTCCATGGGAAGATGTTCTCGACGTGTCCCACTGGGTGTAAGCCCAGGACAGGGTGCAGGGACTATGTCTCTCGGCTGACCTGGAAACTTAGTATCCCCCCAGAGGAGGTGGAGGAAGTGTTCGGAGAGAGATAAGTCTGGGCATCTTTGATTAGACTGCCACCCCTGCACCCAAGTCAAATGAGCGGAAGATTGATGGATGGATGGATTTTGAAATATATTTATTTGGGCCCAATACAATATTTTAGCCCCATATTTATTATTTGTTTTTGGGAGCTTTTTGCCCACTATAGTATTGTTATTATTTTGGGGAGGGGTAACACAAATTCATTTTTTTACCATGTACTATGTACATGGAAAGTTGGTTTCTGAGCTTATGGCACAGTAAGGAAGAAGAATGGCAAAAACAGCACGCTCCTTGGAGTCCAGATATGCAACTGAACAAAAAACATAACAATTATAAATATCTGAACTATTTTCACAAACTATAATAATCTTCGTAATCTAATATATTAATAATACAGATTGAAAAAAATATTTTAAAATGGAGTACATTTTGTAACATATAAGAAGATTAATGAAGAAAATCCATATAAGGCTGCGTCTTTGTTAGATGGTTTGCAAGTCATGCAAAAGTTTTTTCTTGTCATCTTTTTCAAGACCCAGGTTGGAACTGCCTCTTGCTGAGAATCCTTTTATTGCAACTCAATTTCTGTTGGCAGCACACTGAACTGCTGAGCAAATGGCTGAAAACTGTCGCATGTCCAGACCTCCTGCCTGAAGTTGGCTGGTTAGACAAAAGAACATTTTGTGTTTTGATTTGTGAAAGTTAAGCGTACAAAAAAAAAAAGACACACGAAGAAAACAAATGAACCACATTACACAAGGGAGGCTCCATGTCGATGAGAACCGACATCTTTGATAGTCCAAAAATTGAAGAGAGACGTCCTCCTGCGCTCTCCATCCGTCCAACAAGTGAGGCGTCTCTCCGTCAGGCTTCAAAAATCAGTCATCTCCACCAGTGAGCTGAGTGAGTTTGACTCTCAGCGCAGTTTGTCTGGCCAACTGTCGCACTGTGTGAGTGTTGTCCTAGAGCTGCTGTGGGCATATGTTGCCCACATCCCTCTCTATCGAGACCAGCCTCCTCTTTGCTTCTCCGGACCACTACTGGCAGCGGGACAGAACACTCAGTAGCTGAGGAGAGAGACTTAACGGGCTACAACTCCCCAACTCCCTCCAGGAAAGTCACTCAAAGATTAATGAGTCTTGCGATGTCTGCTGGCTACATGTTTGGCCATCACTGACTTGGACCACTGTTAGATCAGGGACAAGGGGAGCTGGATTGAAGTTTTTGGCTTTTCAAGTTGCATCTAAAATTAGTGACAAATTTTTTTTCTTGAATACAAATAGAACACAGATCCAGTTTCAATAGATTTTGAGTAAATATGAATATTTGTACGTGCTTTTCTAGCTACATTTACTAAAGGGCTGCCTCAAACGATTATTTCAATAGTCGACTAATCACAGATTATTTTTTTCGATTAGTGAACTAATCGGGTTGTGCGTAAACTGGATATAAAGCACACATCTTAACCATCATTAGCTTTAAACTAACTAAAAATAAAGACAATTAAGATGATAGTTTATTTTTATTTGCAAACTCTATCCTACATTATTTTTTTTGCGATTAAAACAAGATTAAATCAAATGAGACAGAGATAAGTAATATAATTTCCATCAAACTAATTTTGACAGGTGCTGTCCGACACTTTACATCAGGGGTGTCAAAATCCAAAACACACCTTAGGTCACAGGCCGAACAAGATATAAAATTATTGAACACACTAAAAGTAAATTTTTTTAAACTTAGAAATAATAACTTTTAACATAACTGTAAATAAAACAGGCAGGAATATTATTCCAGAATAAATCAACTTAAAGGTTCACCAAACAGGGCAGTTGGAGGCTGACTCCATTCTCAGCCCAGACTTGAAAAATGCGACTGAGTTACATTTACAGAATAAAAAAATGGGTGGGGCTTTATACTAGAGATGCTGAGCATGATGATGTTGACCAATCACAAAATTCAACTGCAATACATTGTTTCAACCTGTAGAGGGCATCACACAGACAGTTTTGGACTATATTTTAAGGAATTAAACAAATGTATTTTCATTTGTCAAAACTGTGTCAATGACCAACAGACAGCACTTTTAAAGCCCCATTTATAGAGGTCAATGGCCAAAAAAAGTTGATTTAGGGTTTGGTTACCCTTTAAACCTTAAATAACTTTCAATATTTTACTCTCCATAAAAATATATTTCGTCAAAGTTACTCAAGTTAGAAATGCGCACAAAATAACATCAGGCCAATAATAACAATAAAATAAAATGATCTGTAGGGACGGATAGAATTACCCGGGGAGCTGGATCCGCCCCCCGGGCCTTGACTTCAACCCATGTGCCCTACACCATCCATTAAAATCATTTTGACAGGTGCCCCGCCCCTTAAGATGACGCAAGAATTAAATATATAAAGAACATTTAGTATATATAGGGTCAAAGGTCACCCGTCAAAATGAGTTTGATGGATATAATATTTCTTATCTCTCTAATGAGGTTAGCATCTAAAACAAAAAAATGTTCACAAAAGATAAAGTTTCAGTCTCAAATAATGAAAAAAACATTTTTTTTTTTTAGTCTTTGTTTAACTTTACTACACTCTAACTCCATATAATATAAAGTAACAGATAATCAACTGTTAAAATAGTCGTTGACTGTCTTAGTAGTCGGTTAGTTAATAATAATGATCAGAAGATGGAATTGTAGCTCTGCAGAGATCACATTTGACAAATGTGTTTTTTCACTCCATGATTTTTATTTATTTATTTATTTATTTTTATTTTTTACAAGAGCTGCCTCATTTGGCATTTAGACAAAAGAAATACATTCCATCTTGTCATTAAGTCACACAGAAAGACAGGCTTGTGGCAGGAAATAAGATGAATAAAAGAGGAGTGGCAGAAATGAGTGGCTGGGTTGACAGTTACTGCGATTTGCATTTGTAGTAGTGAAGCCATTCTGTCACCGCTTCACTCACAGTCTTCGGAGCATCCCTCGCGCTGTCCCTTATGTTCAATTTTCCCTGCTGCATGCAAATGTCCTTGACCTTTAGCTTTGCAGTGGGAAGTTTGATAATAGGAAAAGAAAAGTGTGAGCTGTCAATGAGAAAGCGGAAGAGAAACAAGCTGCTACCAAATACACTGCTTGAAATTTAAGATTTCCTTTCGGTTAACCTCTCTTGGTTCCTTCACAGGAATGATACCAAAAACCCTTACATGGAATCTGCTGGTCATAACACTGGCCATATTGAAATTTTCTGGATTGAATATATAAGTCATGATTAATAAAGTTTATCCGATGTTTAGTTTTTGTCAAGCACTTTAAGCAATTTCAACTCTAAATGAGTGTTTTTGAACTGATTTGGAGAATACTGTAAACCGGTTTAGTCTTTTTTTAGACAAACTGTGTCTAAATTTCCATTTCACTAAGGGCATAATGATGCGATCCATCCACTGATAATGGTGGTGTGATCCACAGGTCGGCCGGCTCGGCACCAGAGCAGAACAGCCTCTCTCATGGCCCATTACAGTCTTCTTAATGACCACACTGATGACCAAGCCTCGGTGGCAGGTTGTCTTCCCCTGTTTGCTTAGGAAAACATTTCTGTCCTTTATATGAAGTTCTTAGTCTAAAAGTGAAATTAAATATCATATTTTTTAATGTCTTTGTGATGGCAAAAAGAGTATTTATTCCTGAAATGACCAAACCACCTTGTTGTAAAAACCGATGAACGATTTAAGGACCAGTAGCTGACAAAAGTAGATATCACAGTAAGACAGTGATTCCTATCAAATGTAAAGAGTATAAACAATCCGAAAGTTATTAAAGAAATTTATCACTTTTTAAATTATGGGGGAAAGTGGAGTCAACTTGCAGTTTCCTTTCCCAGCCGTGAGTCTAAGACAAAATCTGGATGTGCCAGATTCGAGCCCGGACTGAAGCTTTGTAGAGTATCTTGAATGTGAGAACACTTCAAGTAGAGGCATGAGAAGTGCCACTAAGTGAACTCTCTGAGGGGGTATGAAGATACTGTAGTTGTCCAACTGGAAGGGACACTAAAGCAACTGAGAAAAGCATTTTTTTATTACTATTATTATTGTGGACAACAGATGCAGCAAACCCATACAGGTGTGACCTAAAGCAACATAGTATTAAAAAAAAATAAATAAATAAAAAATCCACCTCGCTGTTTTGTAAAGGGACAGAAAAGATGTTGGTATTTTCAAGATTGAGGTTACAGATTTATAAAACAAAGTTAAAGCATCCCAAGTGAGTTTTAAATTAACTCACTTGAAAACTATGGCAAGGGTCAGCCTTTGTTCGCAGTAATAACATTTTAACAAGAACAGATTTTAATAATACTTGTGATTTTTTTCTTTTTTCTTTTTTGGTGTAGTTACAGAATCACGTGCACAAATGAAAGTCCATCGTCTTTGGTGGTTTTGTTTGCGGTTGTGGACTCTTGGTGTGGTTGGGATAAGAGAATTTAAGGAAAAAACATTTCAAAAAATTATTTTTAAACTTTTAGTATTTAAATGCAGTATTGTTTTATTTCCATATCACAGAAGTTGTGTGTAAGACAAGTTAAGTTTGTTACAGGGATAAACAGAGATGTTGAAATAAATAACACACCTCTTGGTTACAAAGGATTTGTGATCATTTCAATTTTATGTATAATTGTTTATTTGTATTATATCCGTCTATGTTTGTAGGAAAACAGACAGTTTGATGTAAGGGGCTACAGGGAAACATTCTTGGCCTTAAGATACATTTAATTCATTGTGTTAAGAAAAAAAATGAAATCATGACTTTAAGACCATTGAATCTAACCGAATCATGGCTTGATTACATCTTGTGCAGGCCTTCTCTGGTCCTATTCATCTATTCATATGGAAGGAATGTCCAACCCCTGTCGTCAACCCTGTCTGTTTCCCAGCTCTCCCGGGACAGCTTGATGCTGACAACCTGGATCAGGTGTGTTCAGTCAATCAGGATGTGGAATCACTGGAGTCTAATCAGAAGCAAGCTGGTCAGGGAGAACTGGAAAACAGGTGGGGTTGAGGCTCTTGAGGACCAGGGTTGGTCACTCCTGATCTACAGTCTGAGCTTATCCCAACCACACCAAGAGTCAACAACCGCAAACAAAACCACCAAAGATGATGGACTAAATAATCGGTTTTATTAATTTGTCTCTTTCGTTTTCTTTTAGAATCCTTCCAAAACTTTCAGACAAAGTAAAATCAAGACTTTCCTTGTTTCCTTCACAGTAGTGATGAATTCTGGCTTTTCTCAGAGATTCAGTTCTTTTCATTGGTTCTTTTCAACAGCGGCTCTTTCTGCTACCAAATGGATTTTTAGGTTGTTTTTCCACTATATTTAATTTATAATCAACTACTATGCAGGATTATGTACAATATCCATAGCTAATGTAAACATGTTTATTCACATTCCCCCCAAGGGGCCACGCCCCACCATTTCAGAAACACTGCTGTAGTCAGTCCATCAATATGTGGTTTCTTCAGTCGTCTGTATCTGCTGTATGGTCCTGGTTATCATTTTATTTATTAATGATTGATTTTTTTAGATTCATTTTTAAAATTAATTAATTAAATGCATTATTTTGTGTAAAAAATAAAGATGTTTGAGTTGAGAGATGTTTAATTTGGAATGTTTTATCAGCGATTTTCTTGTGAAAATCCTGATGCGGCCCAGCCTCACCCAGACCCTGCCTCCAGCGGCCCCCGGCTGAATTGAGTTTGAGACCCCTGTTCTAAATGAATGAAGATCATATGGATGTTGGTTCAAAGGCGGCACCAACTATGAGAAAATCAATAGGTGCAATATGGTGTGGACATGCTCATAGAGATCTTCCTAAAGGTTTGAAGGCCAGCTAGCACATTTTCCGCTTGTCACAACACTTGCTCTTCACAGTACGGTCAATTTTTGAGCGTCCAATTAAACTAATAGGCATGTTATTGGCAGGAAGCTGTAATACCCGGAGAAATCTAACACAAGTCTAGTGAGTGTACAAAAACCTCACTTCCATCAAGCAACAGAAAGTCAAAGAATTTGTTGACCCACTCGTTTAGCCCAGCATCCTCCAGTATAACACAGACCCCTCAAATGAGAGGGGATTTTGTCATCATGATAAAGTCATGTCCACCTGGGTGACATCTACACTAATGCAGTGCTACTTATGCATGCATAGTGTCCTCATTCTACATTCAGATATTTTTCTGCACTGCGTACACAGTGTCACTGCTATGATATTCTCACAGTGTATGCAGCATTGTGCTGCTGGCCTGTGTGTACACACATGATTAGAGTCAAAGCTCAAATTCCTTGACACAAGTCTCTGTTCAATCTCAAACAGCAAATCCACACACAAATATACCTTCTGGCTGAGCAAACTATGTGTGTGCAGCCTACAAACACATGTTTAGAGGAAGCATTCTTCACACATAGCTGAATTTTTAGTGGAGTATTAAGGCAGCAGAGTAGTGAGGCATAAAAGAGTTTTTTTCTTTTTTTTAAATTAACTGTGGCTATATGTTTACATGCTTGAAGCATTGGGATGTGAGAGCATTTTTTTTTTGGATAAGATAATTATCAAAGGGAGGAGTGTCAATTTCAGTCGCACAACAGGCCAAAATCCAAAACATACCTTAGGTCGCAGGCCGAACAGTATTGAAAACACAAAAACATTTTTAAAACCGTAACTTCTCAACCTATTTATGAAGTACATATATATATATATATATATATATATATATAAACATTACCTGCAATAATGCTGGTGTGAATGCTGTAAACTGAATTTGGCTACTGAAGATGCTAGTGCTGATAGCTGAAGATGCTGAAATTGATAGCTAAAAACGCAAAAGCTGATAGCTGAAATCGCTGAAGTTAATAACTGAAAACACTGAAGCTGATAGCCAGCTAAAATATTAGCTAAACTCCAAATTAGCCTAAAAAAACAAAAACTTAGGTTAGGCAAAACAGCTAGCATGTAGCTGAAATATTAGCTAAACTTCAAAATAGTCTAATGACTGAAAAAAATTCTAAATTTGCCAAAACAGCTAGCATGTACGTGAAATATTAGATAAACACCAAAATGGACTAAACAAACAAACAAAAACAAAAAACAGAAAAAAGCCTAAATTAGCCAAAACAGCTAACATATAGCTAAAATATTAGCTAAACTCCAAAATGTCCTAAAAAAAACCTAAGTAAATACCCAAATAGTTCGAAAAGCTCAGTCCTTGACTTTGACATGTGATCTAAGGGATGTTTTATGTTGCAGTAATAAACATAGATGTACTAGTGGGAAAATCTCCAGCTCACTCAAAATTCAATTTGCAATAAAAAATTCACCAAATGGAAACATGATAATTTCAAGAAAACTTCGAAATTGACATATTTTGCAAGACCAATGACTGCACTGCTGCACCGCCACCAGAGGTCCCACAGCACCACACAGCTCGTCAAAAGTTGAGCGTGTCATGCAGAATTGTTGGATCCACAGCTCCTCCGTAAAATCATTAACCACAATTTCTGCAAAATCTCTTCATCTGTAGCCACTCCCACGTGGCTCGCCGCTCCATGGCCTGAACAAAACACAGAAGTCTCCTTTGATAGATGATGATAAGTGCTAGAGCTGTGACAGAAATTTGACTTTATCTTCAACTTTTAAGTGTTGTTCAGATCCGTCACCGTGTTTTTGAATGACTTATCGCATGAGTTGGTTTATGTTTTTTACGAATAACGATGACTTAATGAAAACAGTGTAATTACCAAATTTTTTTTTTTTTTTACATTTTTAGAATTTTGATAAAGTTTTGCACATGTGTAATTGAAACCTTTTGATGTTAAAATAATGGGGGTTTGGTTGTTTTTGGGGTCAAATCCTTCTAGTTCTAGCTAAAACACATTGTGTTTTATATCTGATTGCCATAAGGCCTGATGAAATTCATCACACAATGCACTTAAACATGTATAAATGATGATCATCTTTTTCCTTGATCTTTGAAACTTGTTGGATTTTAAGCTTTTACCATAACCTTTATTTGTTAGTATCAAAATTACAATTCAAAGGGGCTATAACATGATTTTTTTAGTCTTTCAGAGTAAAATATATCCATTTATATGATCATAGATTGCCTTTTGAACACTGAAAAACAAATTATTTATGAAATATGAGTTATTTTTGCGGACTTCTTTCATTCCCGGAAATAAAACGACTCAATATCTGAGGTTTCGCCTTTCACACCCAGAGGGTGCCGCCCATTTCATGATGTCAACCCAATGAACATTTCAGGATTTATTGAAATGATGACATATAATCTCTGTATCAAAAATCCTCTTTGTTTTTATGCGGATCCATTTACCTTTCTGCTGTTGCTTAATAATCCACATTTAAACCAGTTCTCCCAATTCGTCGCTCGCTTTTCCCACCAGGAAATAGTCTGCTCCCTTTCTCCTGCCGTTTTATCTTGTTTTGAGGTTGTTCATAGTGAGGATTGAACAGTATAATACACTTTAAAGCTCCAAAGTAGATTTTTCATGGTATGGCTCCTTTTAAAATAGTAATACATCCTAAAAATTAGGTTACTATACTAGTATTTGGGGGGTGGGGGTGTTTGAATGATGACTTTTTTCTCGATTTGGCAGCCACAAGGTATTGAAATTCCAACTTCAATATTGTTTTTTTTTATCATTTGCTTAGTTTTTTCTTTTTGTTTTATGGTTGTTTGTTTTATCTGCAAATGCTCGAGAAGGTTTTAAGCATCCACTTTCCGTCAAGCAGTGTTAATTATTGAAGTTCTGCAGCACTCTTCTCTGTATGAGTGAAAAAAAAAATCACAAAATTCCTTAAAAATGAATGTGGATATTGCCTCTTTGCTTCATTTACAATTTTCTCCATTTGATATCCCCCCATACCTCCCACTTTCTTCTTTCAGCTGTTAGAATATGTGGCCATGTTGTATGGTGACTGGAAATGACTGATGATCTTTCTGAATGAATAATACAATCAGAGCCAAGGGGCATCTGAGGGGCTGAGAGGGAGAGAAAGACAGGAAGAGAGGGAAAGATCAGCTGGAGAGATGGGACTGAGTCTTGGTATCTTAATTTAGTGGACTGTAATTAAAAATGTGTTTGCCAGTTATTCCTCGCGCTACTCTACAGCCCCTCCTCCCCAGACAATTAAAGATTTAATCACCATCTGCAAGAAGGAACCCGCAGTGTTTGACCAAAAACTCAAAAATGCAAGATGACGCTCCGCAGGGATGATATTTGGAACTTTGAATGCTGTTTATCTTCTGTCTATTTTCATCTAAATGTAAATTGGTTTACAGACATTATTCCTGGTGGAATAAAAATGATAGAAGCACACACCCTTAACATTATTTGCTTTTTGTATTTTCTTGCAGTTGCTATCTAGGAAATAAAAGAGAAGCTGAAGCTTTTAGTAAAGCTTTTTGAACAAGACAAAAAAAGCTGCAAAAATAATACGAATATGAATACTTTGAAAACGGAAACATAAAAAAACCTCAAAAAAACCCTACAATTCCATCATTTTGTGACTTAGGTTTTATCAACCTACTATTAAAATTCTGCTGAAGTGTCTTCTCTGTCCAACAGACCAGTCTGTACACAAGCTTGAGCAACCAGAACATCAAAAAAGCCCATGTTGTGCTCCCTAGGAACATTGTGTTCTGCACTGAATCCAGTGGGTGCCTTTTTTTCCCCCCACTTTTGAATGTTTTCGCAGTCTAAAAGTCAACCTTGAAACACAATATTAAACAAACACCCCACTGACTCTCCCAAGGTATCGTCTGTGCATATCAACAATGCCAATAATAACTTCTATGTAGTTCAACCTTTCAGTAAAGAAAGATGGCGTGCTTTTTTCTTTTACTTGCAAAACATAACACATTACACATACAGTAAGTCAATCATTCTGGAGTTTAGGACTTCCAAATACAGAATGACAGAATGGCTATGACAAACCAACCAGACTCTGAGGTGGTGGTTAAAAAAACAGAAGGCAGCCATTGGTGGATTTGGCAAGACCGAGTGATGGCAACATCAGGGAGAAGGAATGTGAGAAATTGCCAGAAATACCAGGAACTCAGGGAGTTAAAACTAGGACAATGATGGCGACAGTGGTGCTTATGGTGATTGAAGCACTCTTGCAGTAAACCCCATAAAGTGGCCATTTTCGGGATTCTGCATCCAAAACGTTCGCATTCATGCATCACTACGCATGTCGTATATACACAAGACGCATGACCATTGAGCAAGCGTTGAGAGTTAAACCAGATGAATGTTGACCAATCCGGGACTCTAGTTTGTTGGTGATGTATGGGCAGAATCCTTAGTTGTCTGCATAGTGGTTTTTGTTTTCTCCCATGGTTGGTGTTATTACTGAAGTGTACACTTGTTCATTGATTTTGGTGATCGTCACGGTCAACACATTCTCATTCCCCAGTTTTCACATTTTGACACATTGTCAGGGACCCTCCACTTAAAAAAATGTCCCCAAATCGTTGATTTTTGATGTGCTGGCTGTTCCAATTAAATCAAGGCTCCCCAACCTCCGGCCCCAAACTGGTACCGGAACGTGGACAACACCGGCCTCCTAAAACTAACCTTAACCTGGTACCAGACGCAGACCAGACTAGGGTTAGGGTACTGGCCGCGTTGTGAGGTTCGGTCCGCGTCCAGTCCCGCGTCTGACAAAGTTACCAGACCCCTGATTTAATTGGAACAGCCAGCACTTAAAAAAATGACACAGAGGGATCCTTGACCAAACGTCAGTATGTGATGACTTGGGAATGTCATTGTAGAGAATTGACCTCAGTGCTTCATTCACAGTTTCTAGTAGACTTTCAGGTGTACTTAACGAACCGTTATAACTAGTGTTGGGGTTACCTGATAATCATTCAAGCCATGAGCTTTATTTTAGGTCGGTTGATGCCCTGCTCAGCATATAGGTATTTATTGGGATTATGTTCTTGAGTTCTGGTTGGGAGTTTGGTAAAGCTTCTCTTGTGACCCGGTGTTCTGGTTCCACTGTGGTTCTGTATTTGTGCTGTACCCCTTCCATCTCAAGTCATGACAGCAGATGCCAGATGTTGGAACACTGAGCTACTATTGCTTTGCCTCAAGCTCTGATTTCTTCACTCCACATTTGTTACCCTACTATAGTAACCTACTGTGTGAAACGTTTAGCCAACTGTACAAAATGCTGTGAACAAGAAAAAGTCAGAAATGTAAATAAGGCTTGTTTATTGTTATCAGTATTTTTGTTCAAAAACATCAAAATGAAACCATTATTTGGCATTTCTACCTTTTGCTTTCAAATAAACATCACTGGTATCCTTGCACAAAATCAGGGATTTTCTAGGGTTATGGTTAGGCGTGATCAACCAGTTAAACCAAATAGGTGGTAGTGATCATCAATGACACAGAGGTTGACACCCAGTCATTAACTGAATCAGAAATGGCAGTGTAGGAGGTTTACAGTAGGTGAGGAACTCTGCTGCTACCAAGGTGAGGCTGTGAAAGACAGTTTCATCTCATGGCGAGACTGAGCAGAGTTAAGATTCTTTAACTGCATCCACAAGGTCTTCAAGATGTTCAAGCTCTTTGAAGAAACACAAATTAACAGGCGATGTTGTGGATTGTAGAGGCAGAGGTTGACCAAAGAAACTTAGTGTAGCTGATAAAAGCTATCACCAATCTTCTTCCATTTATGTGCAATTTACCAAACCATTCAAAATCGGAAGATGCTCAACAGTGCCATCAACTCAAAATTGGCAGAAATTAATGTGATCCAGGTACACACATTTACTACCTGGAGAAGTCAGGAAAGAGGTTAATGGAAAAGTTGAAGCCAAAACGTCAAACGACAGGGAAACATAAGTTTACACACAAAAAAAAACTTTGGGGCGTAAAAATGGCAGAAAGAGAGAGAGCTTGGAGTAGAGCCGCTTCACTTCCCCATTGAGAGGAGCCAGTTGAGTGTGGCTTGGGTATCTGATCTGGATTCCTCCTGGACGCCTCCCTGGAGAGGTGCATGTGGCGGAGGCCCTGGGAAAGACCCAGGATATGATGGAGAGACTATGTCTCTCGGCTGGCTTGTGAACGCCTTGGGGTCCCCCAGAGGAGCTGGAGGAAGTGGTCAAGGAGAGGGAAATCTGTGTATCTTTGCTTAGACTGCTGCCCCCGCGACCCGGTCCCAAATGAGCGTAAGAAGATGGATGGATGGATGGAAAAAAGGCAGAAAGTACAATGCACTGAATTAAAATTTGAAATATTTGATTATAGCAAAAGGCAGTTTCTTTATCAAATGCATGGAGAGCAGTATGATGATTAGTAGAATTGATGTTTTTTTTTTTTGGGCAAAAGGTGCTTGCAACAAGTAATGATTTGATTTAGATTTCTCCTTTATTTATTATATATGTTTTGTAATAAATAAAAAGGAATTGTTTACAATTGCAGTTTTGAAAGCATTCTTTGTTCATACATTTTTCACACCTGCCTAAAACATATATGTACTCCGTTGTATATATTTTAGTTTGGAAAGGAACACTTCTCACACATCTGGTAGTCTTTTTACCAAGAAACAGTATTCAGCTACATGCTGGCATGTATATCCAGATAAAAATTTAATGTGTTCAGACAAGAAAGGACTATGACTGACAGCAGAAAAAAAAAAATATATATATATATATATATATATATATGACTTATAAACCCTACCAAACCATACATATTGTAACATGAAAGGTGAAAGTGCTTTTTTTACTTCATCACATCAGTTTGAGAAAATCAATAGGCACATTCAATACTTGCACACACTTCATATGTGGTGCTTTTTACCTGGGACACACTAAATCCCTGTGCAAAAGATGCCTTTATCTTAGACTTGTGTCAGAGAGTAATTAAGTCACAAAATAGAACCGTCTGGAGTTATCTGCAGGGAGAACGTAGGCAGGCAAACTTGGAGACGATGACATATCATGAATTACAAGTCAGTCTATTTCCTTGCCAGCCCTTATCAGGTTGCAAGACCTGTTCTAAAGGGGAGCTTTTGTTTGGTGTATCAGGCCAGTACCTAATGGAAATGATGGCTCTGTATCAACTTTGGCCCAGCAGAGAGAAATGGATTGCAGCAGTCTGGAGTCACAGGAGCACAGCCAAAAATTCCAAATCTCAGTCAGTTTGATTGAGGTTGCTAATATAATTTTTGGAGTTAAGCATTTTAATTATCTGGTTTATGTCTGTTGGAAAAAAAATGGCATCTGTGTGTTATTTCATGAATAATTTGAATATGTTAAACTTCAACGACTCGAAGTTTTAAAAATAAAATATGAAGAAAACCTAAAGGGAAACAAAAGAATTGAAACAGAAGTGTTAATCTATTTGAACAGGAAAAAGAAAATACATTTTAAAAAGTAGACAGAAAGGAAATGTGTATGTTTAAAGCCAGAATGATGATGTGCATGACTTCAGCTCAGCAACTAAAGCAACACTTGCACAAAGAGAAAAAAAATCCCCTGTAATAAACAATTCTAATACCACGTGTGAAGCTACAGGAAAAGTTTGATTTTGTTTACTGGCTAACATAAAATGAAAAACAACTTTCATTACATTGAGTAAAGCTGGTGTGTGGTGAGCGCCTGAGGATTGAGCTTCCAGTAGCAACGTGCTGACAAGAGGAACGGAGAGGTTATAAAGAATGAAGATAACAAGATTGTTCAGACAAAACACATATTTTCTAATATAAAAAGGTTTATTTGGATATACTAACAGATTTTAAACTAATATATCAGGTGGGACACTGTTGAACTCTTTGTATCTAATAATTCCTTTGGTATTAGTCACGAAAAATATCCTGAATTTCAACAAATCTTCAGCCAGAATGCCTGGTAATCCTTCATAGTTAATAAAATGGATCAATTGTAAGATTTCAGAAATATCTTATCGACTGCACAGATTCTGAATCTTCAGACTAAAGTTAAGTCAGGCCATAGCAGAGACAACATACTAGGAGATTTATGATTTTGCAAGACAAGAATGCATAATAGTTTTTCCCATTCGCTAAAACACATTTGACCAATTTCACCAAACAAATTTTCCAAAATATTGGCGAAACATACTTAATACTTGACTCTTGAGTCAAAAACTCGCTTTGAGGTCAAAAGGAATACTCTACTTTAAAACTGACAAACACTAGCAAATAAAACACACTACTGTACAAGATACTTGAAACTGTAAACAAAATGATCACAAAAAAACAAATAAATAAAGAAGGATGTCTCAGATCGCAGGACTTCTTCTACATCACAGTCAATGTTCTCCTTAGCAAACAGGGGGAAAAGGATCTTGTGTTCTTGATCCAGTTTTTACAGAACTCGCTTGAAATGTCATCACAAGCCATGTCCGAGCCAGCTCGGTGTTGGTCTAACATGCCTTCCCTGCTCTGTTATTCATCTTTGAAAGGCCACTCAGTTGTTCCAGAACTGTTCCTTGTGCTATCCAAGCCATGTTAACGTTGGTGTCCATGGCAGACATGAAATGCTGGCAGACATTGTTATGGGAGGGATACCACTTCAATGTAAGGGAGAGGTAATCCGGACGACACCAAATAGCACAAGGGATATTCACTGCAGTTTGCAATGTCTTCAGTTTTGACCAGTTGTGTGTTAATGGTGATTGCTGTGTTGGAATTTTACCTCTATGTGTTAACTTTTTGCATCTTGTGTGTTGAGAATGCCAACTGTGTTAAAAAAAAGTCAGAATGTGTTTTAGGGTTGTACATAGTACATTTATCAAATATTTGCTTTGAGTGATTTTATCCTCTCTTTTTTAATCTTCTTGCTTGACGTTGAGTTCAGTTCGGTATCAAGAAACTTGGAGCTGTCCTCATATATGATGCAGACACTTGAAGGGACCTGCGCCGATGTACTGTATTGAACTGTGGCATTAGTGATAGTATAACCCGTTTGCGGCTGTCTCTACCCCGCCCCTTTAGAGCATCCCTAAATGTATCTAGGGACTACCCCAAATGTAATAAAAACAAAAGGCCCAGACAGCGAACTTCAGAGCAGGAAGGGAAGTAGTGGAGTTTGTCCGTTTCTCCTTGCGAGTATTTTGAACTATTCCTTCTCTTGTTTTTCTTGTAGTTGCAGAGAAATGTTTCAGGTTGTTTAAACCTAACAATGTGTCATGAGTTCTGCAGGTTAGACTCAGAGTTTTGCAAATTTTGCATGAACTGCAAATTGTGTTTTAGGTTTAAACCATTCATGTTTTTTTCAAGAACACAATTAATCAACTGGTTTGAAGAATGGCTTTTTGGGTTCTAGTAATTGGGAAAAACTGTAAGAAAGGAGATTATTATTTCAAATGACTGGTAAGGGACTGTAACAAAGTCTCATTTGTTACTTTTGTGTTTTCTTACCTGCTTTTTTAAGTATTTATGGTCTGCTTATTTACTTCCTCACCAGGCATGATTGGAGAAATCTTTCTTAAGATGCTTGGCAGCCCTTTTGAAAGTTTAGCTGCAACCATTTTGAGTGAAGGGGTGTTCAGTTGAAGGTAACCCTTCTGCAGTTGTTTGAACCAGTTGGGGCGAGGCCATCCGCAGAGGTGTTTGTTCAGTGAAGGAGGGTGGATGCAGTTGTCATGTTCGTTGACTCATGACTGTGGTTACTTTAGCAAAACCACTTTGCGCTACTCTGTTACAGGGTCACAAGATCACCTTGTGTAGGGTGTGTGTACAATTTCACTGTGGACAGCAGTAAGTTTGTTGTTATACACTGCCTACTGAGCATTTAATGAGTAAATATTGCTAAAATTCAATACCTTATGCTACTTTGTTACAGCAAAAATTATAGCGCAACTGTAATATAGTACATTTGTAATACGTTACTACTGACATTAAACAGTATTTAGAGATGGACAAAATGCCTGTGATGGCACCCATTTATGTCTTACCTCTGGTTCCAACGAAATGAAGTCATTTCTGATGCCATTTTTTCACAATGAGGACGTCATTATGTTGGAACCAGACAAGCTGTGATTGGTCTTCACATTTCTTCGGCAAACACTTCCTTATCTTGGGTGAGCTTATTAGAAAGCCACACCTCTTCCGCTGAAAGTGAGCTTGTGAGAATCTGTCAAGCATTTGGAACGTTGGAGGTGGGGCAGCGGGCACCACATGCTTTTATTGTGGCTAGTTTATAACTTGAATAACTTGTGATAAAGAGAATTTGTCATGAAAAAAAAGGTTTATCACAAACATTTTAAAAAAATATTGATTTTTCTAACAGATAGAATGACTGAGTAATAGTTGTTTAATTGTCAGTAGAAGTTGATTGGATTTTGGCTTTCTGGGACCAGAAGGTCTTCCTTTTTGGAACGTGAGGGGGGCGGGAATACTGGGTCCAGTTCTTATAGACAGTCAATGCTACCACTACTGACTTGTTTGAGTAGAAAATAGACAATGGGTGGATGCAGGGGTTTTTAAAATAAAGTAAATTTAATGGTGAAACAAAACAAAACAAAACAAAAAAAAAAAACAAGAAAGGCAGATAATATTAATATAAACAGAAAAAAACCTCATCTGATTTTTTTTTCTCATTGAAATTCTGTTTTTATGTTAGCAAAGTTTAAAAATGTAAATCAAGCTTTTCTTTTCCCACAGAAACTTACATTTGCCTGAGCAAAAATATTTAAATGAAGCTTCTCATTGAGGATCTGGTGCACAAAAAGCAAGTCAGAAAGCAAGGACAAGCAAAGAAGCGGAGAATGAGCCCCCCCACACCAACAACAAACTGTTGCCTCCTGGTGGGCTTTCATTTCATGGTTAAATGTGGAGTTAATGGCCGTTCCTACATGGTGCTAGCTTCACTTTCTATGGCTTCAATTCCCTATTAGTCCCCATGGCTTGAAAAAGAATATTGCCTTCTTTGAACTGCACAGCCAACAGTAACAATCTTTTGATGTGTGCACACTTAGTGCTCAGTGAAACAAAACAGTTCCTTTAACCTCAAAACCAGGGTTTCATTTAATAGCAATATAAAAAAAAATGACTCGGGCAGCTTGTGTTGTACCAAAATCAATACACCAGCCACATCATCTTGTATTCTCAGTGCTTTGAAGAATCTTTACAATCTCCTTTGAGGTTAATGGGATTAATGGGTCACTTGAAACTGTGGTAAAGGCAAAAATGTTGACACATTTTTTTCATCATTAAAAATACTTTTTTTTAGATCATAAATATCAGACGAAGCAAAGTCGGAGTGACCAAAGAAACGTTTTCATTCTGGGTCATTGACATTTCTAGAATTTGAAATTAAAATAAGTCAACACTCACACGCCTGAATGTTTAAGTAACTAGTCTTATTTTTCTATATTTTTTAGTAAACCAAAATAAAAGTTTAATTGTATTATTAGGTATCTGCCTGCTCCACCAAACGGTAAGGCACATATAGAAAAAAATACATTAATTATGTTTATTGTTCACCCAAGTCAATAAGCATCGGAAAAAGCGTCTTTATTTTAATACATTTTGTATTTTTGGGTAGTTAAAGGGTTAACTTAAATGATCTTTCCTGCCTGCTGTCTTTGCTAATATACATATATATATAATGGCTGGGAATCCATCAAAAAATTAACTAATTAATCACAAATTTGAAAAAAAAAAATAATCGCAATTACTCGACATTATTTTTTTTTCTTTGTTGTAGTATTTGCCAGGCACTTTTTATCTGCAAATAATCATAATTTGAAATCACAAGCAAAATTGTACATTTAGAACATTTATTTTTAATCCTTTGGAACTTTGGATGTAGAAACCAGGGGGCGCTCCTCTCCCCTCCTCCATGCTCCACAGGAGGCTCCGCTGTGCAGAGATACACCTCAGCACTGCAACCTCTCCTTCGGACACAAAAAATTCTCTTGAGTTTTCAGAGTTTTTGTGACTAACCGGAAGAGTCACGGGCAAATACGAGAAACCGCAAATAACGAAATGCAAATAAGGAACACTGTGTGAGGAGTCCCCTCTTCTCTCCATGTCCCTGCATGGAATATAAATATATATATATTAATATATATATATATATATATATTAGAAAAACACCTTACAAAAACTCCCTTCTTCAGACACCTCTCAGGCTTTCCTGTTAAGTATCTGTCTTGCCATAAAGGTTATTGAATTGAGCCTTTAGTACATTATAATCTGATGTGTGATTTTATGTGCGTAAATCTCTCGGGGAGTCATGCCAACGCAGAGGTGTTTCCTTCCAAAGTTAAGAGCAAATGTGTGATGCTGCTATTTTATTTCCTACACACATTTCTCAAATGTTTGCTTGACTTTCACAAGCCTGTGAGGATAGAAGACATAAAACAATGCATTTATACTGAGTGCTTTATATTGTGGTGTTCTTTAGTCTTCCTTTTATTTTCCCTAAATAAAAATAAAAAATCCATAATATTAACGGCTTTTGTTGCATCTGACGACACCTTGAAATAATGGATTTTTCATTTAATGACATGTCCTCACTTTCCATTTAATGTAGAATGTATTTCATGTTGGTCAACCACATAGGATGAGGCAGGCAAGAAAACCAGTGTGCTGTTATGTCATGTTATAGTAATAAAGAAAGAACACAAACCTTCTTTTATGGATGTTTTGTGGGGGATTTTTATTTTTTGTGTTACACAGAATGTACTGTGTATACACTACTAGAAAAACGGCAAATACTTTCGGAATAATCACAGGTGGCAAGTTGTTTGATTTAGTTCTTAATATTTTATTATTAGGCTACTTTTAAAATGTTATATTTGACAAACACGCAACTTTCACCAGAAGATTTGCTTATATTTTACCTCACTTAAATTCATTTACAGTAAAAATACAAGAACTATGTCCACTTTAGATCGTAATGATAAGTTATCCAAGAACCCCTAGTATTTCATGTTTTTTCTTTTCTTTTCTTCAGTGTTATTGATGTTTGAGGGAAAAGTGGGCGTTTCCTCAGTAGCTGCTATCAAGATTCAATAGGAGTGTGCTCTTCTGCGCTTTGCTCTGACTGACTGCAAAAAGAGCGGAAATAATATTATTTTTAGTATGTCTAAAAGTCGGACTTTCAGGCAAATTAAATAGTGGATGATTGATTGTAGCTAATTAATCATTGATAAACTTTGTAGATTTTCTTTTTTTTTTTTAATGGGGTCTTGTAGTTTCTAGATGATTTTTTTGGCTATAAAACCGTGACTAACATTTATTTTAGTTAGCAATAGCTGTGGATAACTACCAGCCCCCAGGATCTTCTATGAAATGGCATGTTTTATTTGTTCTTTATTAAATAATAATTTTATTATTTTAAAATCTTCCAGTGAATTAATGGATCTTCCCATTCTTGCCTCTGCAGTAAAAAAAAATTACTTTAGACCAAAATGACATTTAATGCAATAGAGAGATTTTCCCATAAAAAAGATTAATTCAAATTATTGAGTAACTTTAAATTCTTCTGCAGTTCCCCCTCTTTTTTTATGTTTGTTTTGGTTCAGAATTGACTTATCGTTGGCTGAGCTAATGTTATACATCACTCTTGGCCCCGGTGTCTCTCAGTTCAAAACACACTTTTAAGTTAAGCAAGCTTGAGATTAGGAAAAGGTCATATGGAACAAAGCAGCCTGAACATTAAAACGTGATCCCCATGGCTGTGTATATCTGTCTTCCACCACGAGCACACAACCTATTAAACACAAGGTCCCCTTTCATAACATTGATCTTTTCTTGGCAAACTCACCGATGCTAAATTAAAAAACTTGGAAATTCCTTCTTTGAATGTAGTCATCTGTCCAAATAGAAAGAGAAATGTGCTTGCATTTAAAAAAAAAAAAAAATTTAATAATCAAGCATTTCTCATGTCAAAAGAAATGGACTTTTGATGGAAATTCCATTAATCTATCTATCCCAATTTGTTGAACTATGTACCAATTAGTTTCTCTAAAATGATGGTTTAAATGGGAATAAACTAAAGTTCTGACTTTATAAAGGCGGATAAAGTTACTTTGGATATCTGTGCTGTCAGTTTTTTTTTTCTTTTTCCCTAATCGTCCCCAATAAGTCTAACAATTTAGTAATGTACAAAGTTTATATTTTATCTAAAATTGCAAGTCTGACAGTATAACTTCAACAACTTTCCTTTGTGCAGAGCTGAAAGGCTGCTCTGACATTTTGACAATTTTGATTTTTTTTTTAAACAAGGGATTCCCAAGGAACTAATACTTGCTACGTTTAATCTCTGAACGATTTACTTTGTGTTGCCCAAACCAGCTTTTATTTTCCTGACATCTTTATTAGCAGTTCTCTGGTTGACAAAAGATATTTATGAAAATTTATGTATTATTTCCCCATTTATGTGGACCTTTGGAAATTTTAAGGAATTAATGGAGGTTTAAGAAAAAACAACAAGTTGCATTTCCGCCCAGCTCATCACAAGTTTGTGTTTATACAGATAAGTTTTATATGTCTGATTTTTTTGGACAAGGGTTGCAGTTTTCTATGCTAAAATCATGGCAGTTGTATAAAGGATGTCCCTAGTCCTGATAACCACATGAGCATAATGACTCATAATGACTATAAGTGGACTAGATTATGAATACTCCCACAGAATTATATAGAGAAATGAATGAATTAAAAAAAAGAATCTAGTTTTTCACTACATATACAAATAAAGTACTATATATATAGTACTGTAGTGAAATGTATTGCGTATAGAGAGTATAGGCCAAAGAGCCATAAGTATAAAGCCCAATCCGAATTCTTCCCTTCTCTCTTCCCCTTCATTTTGCCCTCCAAACGGAGAGTTATGAAAAAAATAGTGTCTCATATTTCGTACGTCACTTTCGTTTAATGGTGTCACCAATAATCGGCTGGATGTGGTTTACCCTCGCGATTGAGGACTTTGTACCCCTCCCTTTGGAGGGTCAGATTGAAAAAAAATTCTTTCCTGGACACGTCTTGCACTTAAACTGCCCCTTTAAATGCAGTGAGGGAAGAAGGGAAGAATTTAGATTGGGCCTAAAAAGATAACTGAGTAAAAAAGACATTTCTATAAAATATATGACAATATAGCTTACTATGCAGTGTTAAAGGGGCCTTCCATGAAAATGATACTTTTTTAGGTTTTATGAAATGAGAAATGAGATAAAATCCATTTATATGACAGGGCTTTCTTGTATATATACTTCCACACTGAAAAATACTGAACAGTCCAAGTCATCCTGTACAGCAGGGGTCTCAAACTCAATTCAGCCGGGGGCCGCTGGAGGCAGGGTCTGGGTGAGGCTGGGCCGCATCAGGATTTTCACAAGAAAATCGCTGATAAAACATTCCAAATTAAACATCTCTCAACTCAAACATCTCTATTTTTAACACGAAATAATGCATTTAATTAATTAATTAATTTTGAAAATGAATCTAAAAAAATCAATCATTAATAAATAAAATGATAACCAGGACCATACAGCAGATACAGACGACTGAAGAAACCACATATTGATGGACTGACTAGAGCAGTGTTTCTGAAATGGTGGGGCGTGGCCCCTTAGGGGGGAATGTGAATAGAAACATCTTTACATTAGCTATGGATATTGTGCATAATCCTGCATAGTAGTTGATTATAAATTAAATACAGTGAAAAACAACCTAAAAATCCATTTGGTAGCAGAAAGAGCCGCTGTTGAAAAGAACCAATGAAAAGAACTGAATCTCTGAGAAAAGACAGAATTCATACTGTGGAGGGAAGCAAGGAAAGTCTTGATTTTACTTTGTCTGAAAGTTTTGGAAGGATTCTAAAAGAAAACGAAAGAGACAAAACGTTTTTTTTTAATTCATTAATGATAATAAAAGTACGATATTTTGAGGAGATATACGTTTAACTTGAGCAAATTAACTGATACTAATGAGATTTGCCGCAGAA
>NC_050522.1:6045930-6079279 GCF_002922805.2 Oryzias melastigma
TGAGAAACTCTGGACCAGAGAAAGCTATTTTTATTCAGTTTCAAATGTCTGTATTTACAGAGCCTCCTTCATTTCTGAGCTGAGAGCAGCACGCTCACTGAAAGGTCAATGCAAACGCGCGCACACCAGAATTCCAGACCTCCACATCTGGAGCGCGCGTAACTGCGCGTTGCTACGCAATTTTTTAAGTCTGGTCTCGAGCTCCACGCACAAATCGGGGGCGCTGCTGAGCGTGCGTTCATAAACCCGCGCAGACCGCGTTCTTGAACGAACCGCACGCGGCCGGTGTGGAAGCACCTTTGAAGATTCTGCTCCCGCGCGCGCATCACTCACGCGCGCTGACTTTTTCTGCTCGTGGAGGAGGAATAGCACTCGCGAGTGTCTGATTTGTCCGCGCGGAATGTTTGATGCGTGCGCAGAGATGTCTTATTTCTGCGTGGAGTTTTGACATAAACAAAACTCCATATGTGTCTCCCATTCATTCTAAGTTAGACATCCAGCTCCTCCCACACCCGTCGCGGCCTCAGAAACATGCTTTTTGACAAGCTGCAGGCTGTGAAATTCTCATGCGGCGATAGAGGGGCGGGGCACAAGAATCGCGTTCAGTGTGAAAGAACTTCCAGCAGCTTCATGGCTCCTCCTCCGCCCAGCTGACTGGAGGAATGAATGAATGAGGGAGGAGGTACTGGACAGCCTGCCAATGTCCCGCCTCCAGAGCCATTTACTTCACCGTGATTGGTTCATTCAGCTCTGCACACAACAACTGTCATTCACATCAGCCTTGCGGGCCGCACTAACAGTAATCTTTCTCATTCCGCGGGCCGCAGATGGCCCGCGGGCCGCGAGTTTGAGACCCCTGCTGTACAGACATTGTCCTGGCTAAGTTCCACCCTGTTTATCTTTTTACACATTGTCTCTCGAGATCAGTGACTCTCACAGATCTCCAAAGCAGGTCAAGCTGCACTGAGCATGGCTCCACTTCACAGCAGCTCTCTGTGACCGCTGAAGACTCGCCTGATCCGCTTTTTCTCTGTATGAGGATTTAAGACACAGTCAGCATGGCATATGAGGGATATGGCCCCTTTTATTCAGAATATTTAACATGCAAACATTTTCTTTATGATAAAAATGCGCATTAGAAGCACTTCCTGACAGCTCCAAAACACTTTCCATCAGTTGACTGCTTTTAAGTCATTGAACTTTCCCAGAAATGTCTTCTATAGATTTATATTATTGAACTCTTGTAGACTTTTATCTCAGCTCTACAGAGGAATGATGAGATCAAATGATGAGAGCTTAGAAACTTCATGGCTTCACAACAAGCCAGCAATCATTAAAACAGAAAATGTTTGACAATAAAAGTTGGAAGTGAGAAACATGTTGAGTAAGGAGAACATCTGCTCCTGGTAGTGTACTGTCCAGATCATGCTCAGAAACACATAAACCTGAAAGTTCTCAATAATCATTTATTGTGTGTGGTGGGACTTTCAGATGAGAAAACTGTAAAAACATTCATCCATCCATTTTCTTTCTTTCATCCTACAGTTGGAAGAGGCTTGTTGAAAATTGTCAAAGTGGTGCACATCTTGCTCTAGACCAGGGGTCGGCAACCCAATGTGTTGAAAGAGCCACTTTGGACCAATACAATAAAAAACAAATTTGTCTGGAGCCGCATTATTTGAAGCGGCTTGTAAAAGTCTTACACTGTAAGTAACACGTGGAAAATGTGTCGTGTAAACGAATATTTCAATGATTATTTTTCCTGCTGCGTGTCCTCGTGTCATATAAGCTATATTTTTGGCCTCATGACAAGTTGGTGGGACATTGCAGCGTCAAACTATCTGACAAAAGCTGAATAGTCTCAAAAACGAATATTTGAGCTTTTATTTTGACATCCCTCAATGACATAACGAGAGGGGGTCCTGATCAGTCTCTCCCTCATTCTCACTCCAGGTGCAGGAAGAATTCAAACATAACAGGACAAAATCATAAATGTTCAACAAATGTTCAACAGTCAGACAACAAAACACATTGAGGAAAACCCAAACTTAAATCCAATTCCAGTCAGACAGGCAAAAGAATGGGTAACCCACAATTCCTTGCGCTGCCAGACCGACAGCAAGCCTGAGCGTGCCTGAGACCATCACTACAATATGAATGAATTACAGTTTGTTTCATTGCTTTGATGAAATTAAAGAAATGCAATAAAGAAATACGATTTTTGATGTCATTTTTATTTAGAGGATTTGAAAAAAAAAACACAAAAATGTAACGTGCACCTTTAAGGTGCTTCCACACTGGCCGCGTCAATCAACACTTTCAATGAAGAGTCAATATAAGCGCGTGCACACCTAAATTCCTGCCCTCCAAGTCTGGAGCGCGCGTGAGTTTTTTAGTCAGACATTTAAAAGGGCAGAGTTGTGGAAACAAAAGTCTTCAGAAAGATTTGGGGGATTTTCAACACTTTTACTTTCGGTTCTCCCTGTTGTAGATGCAGATCAGCGCTAATGAACAGTAAAAATACAATAGAAGGACAATCTCCTCCCCGCCACGCACCGCACGCGGCCGGTGGATGAGACCTGCACATCACCGCGCTCAGCAGGTGGTATCCACACCGGAGCAGCGCGGTCACGCACGCAGTGGCGGGAGGAGATTCTTCTTCTATTCTTCTTCTACTGTTCATTAGCGCTCATCTCATCTTGGTGTCATATTAACCTGAGCGGACACAAACCGTAATGATTCATTTCTCCTTCGTGATCACATTTGGTACTTCTGTGCTTTGAAGCAGACTCCGCCCACAAGCAGCTCCCGCGCTGAATCTTCAATCCGGTTCAAGATTTCCACGCACAGTTACAGCTGCGACTGTGCGTGGAAATCTTGAACCGGATTGAAGATTCAGCGCGCTCAATGCGTGCCGATTTGTACGTGGAGCTCGTGACCCGACTTCAAAACCCGCGTAGCAACGTGCGCTCACGTGCGCTCCAGACTCACGGGGAGGAATTCTGCTGTGCGCTGACTCAGACGGCGTGGAAGCATCTACACTCATCTCACAACAACTGGAAAACGTAAAGGATGTTTGTGTCATGTTTGTCCTCCTACAGAAATCGTATTAAAACAAAAAATATTGTGGCAGCCTGACTGTTAATTTAGAAATAGTTCCTTGTTAGTGGGTGGAGTTAGTGTCTGTTCTTGTGTTGCATTATGGGACTTGAGTGTTTTACCGGCACCATGAGTGAGAGTGGTGTGTGTATGAGTGAGGCTCCTCACAGTGTCGGCTGTTCAGTGTTTCTGTGCTGTTTCATGCTTGGTGGTCTAAATATTGATACCATCCCAATGTATATAACAAAATTTATCTCTGGAATCAAAGCTGCCAGTCAACTACTTGGTTCTGCTCCCACCCAAATCGTTTCAATATATATCCTTCCAACATTTCTTACTATGATCAAACATTTTTGTAAAAGCGCCAATGAGCCGCAAGGGGGCGCTCAAAGAGCCGCATGCGGCTCCCGCTCTAGACTTTTTCTTTCACAGCTCTATTCCAATATATGACAGACTCGGTGTCATTGAATTCCATCCGGGCACAAACCACAATTAATTTATCCCCCATCATCAATTCTTATATGATTCACATTTTGTGATTTAAAAGATACACCATCAATATCACCAAATCAGAGTCCCTGATTGGTCATACTTCAACCTGATTCAACCTTCAGTGTGCATTCAATGGACGCATGTTTGTTATACAACCCAAAAACTAGCCTAAAATGTGTGTAGCATTGCAAAAATACAAGAATTTGGAATGTTGGAGGCCCAAAGCCTGCATGTATGTGGAATTAAATGGACTTTTCATTAAAAGTGGTGGCTTGATTGCATGCTTCAGAGGGTGATGTGAACGTGGCTTAAGTGGTATTAAATAATCAAATTGTTCGTAGATGTTTTCGTCAGGACACAGCCAGTCATGTCCTCCTCCGACCACAAGAGGGAGCCCTCACCTGAGAACTAACTCCATCTGTCATCCTGTTGTACTCCAAATCCCATCATGTGTCAGCCACCATTTTCCTTTCCCCACCAGCTGTTCGTCATCATCATCAGTGCTGCATATATTCCCGCTCCTCACTCTGTCTTCAGTCTTGTTTGTTACTCTGTGTATTCGGTCTGAGCGTTCTTCCTTTTGCATGCCTTCGTTTGACTATCACCTGTTTTCTCGTCTCCCGCCTTGCTCCAATGTTTGACCTTGGCCTGTTACTACATTCTGCCTTGTCCTTAGCTTTGTTGCTACTGTTATTAACATCAAGTTGCATATGGATCCACTCACTTCAGCTCCTTTGATACAGTTTTAAGAGCTGATTATTTTAAAGGTAAGAAGTAAGCAAAGTTCCAGATAGTTCCATTTCCTCCTGCAAGCTTGTTGGTTCTGTAAAAGCTCCATCCTTCCTGCAGTTCAGTATAATTGTTCAAGAGGAATAAAAAAAGAAACTGTTTCTATTTAAACTCATTGCAAAGTCATCAGGATTAACTATGAGCCATGAAGCTCAGTTTTTTTTTTCCAGTTCTTTCCAGCACATGGAGAGTTAGAATTGTAGCCCTTTGTGGGTACATAGTTATGCAGTAGTGTTACGGCCCCTGGCTTGCTATGCTTGTGTGTGTCTGTGTATGTATGTTTCTGTTTGTGTTTGCCGCTTCCTTGAGATCCCATCAGTGCTTGCTGTTGGCTCCGCCTTCCTCGAGGAAAACCATCTCTCCTCCCTCCACTCACCTTCACCAATTACCAGGCCGGACAGGAGGATATAAAAGGAGTGGCCTAACCTGGATGAGGCAGCGGCTGAAATTCCAGAGGGAATCAGTTTCCTCAGCCTGCCCCTGTTGTCGGCCTCAGTTTATAGTTAAGCCTGTTTTGCCTGGTGTTGCACCTTCCTTTAAATTTAGGTTTGGGTTATGCTCTGACATATGGATTTTGATTTTGCTTAACTTGTGTTGTGATCTGATTTTTGGTCAAGCTGTTTGTGTTGTATTTCTGTTGATACCCTAATGTTGAAGAGCCTGAGTTTGAGTTTGTTAATTTTGTCATTATTCTCCCTTCTTATTAGCTACTTGTGTTGGGTTTTGTTTAAGTTTTTTGTAATAAACAGTCCAGCTGCCAATCTTATCTGATCCCTCCCGTTTTCTTTTTTCTATATGTTGCACCATTTCCCCAGTGGGGCGTAACAAGTAGCATGAAGGGTCTTTCCTAAAGGTGCATTCACACCGAACGGGAGTCTCGCAGCTTCTCAATTCGAGCGTCAAGAGGCGAATTGCGCAGCATGATCAGAATTTAAATATCTGAAGTTTGACACATGGCTGCGTCACTTTAACCAATCGGCTCATCCGGCTACTTTCAGGGCAAAGAGCTAGACAGAGAGGGTGCGGAGAAACCAGGAAAATCTTTAAATAATTGTATAAACCCAAACATGGAGACAGTTATGTTTTTGTAGAACTCTTCATAATGTTGATTTCTCAACATCATCTGTGTCTTCCATAAATTCAGAGTGAGACACTGTTCCTCATCGATCATCCTAAAAACATTAGTTGGTAGCTCCTCCCACATGTGGCAACGCTCTTTGCCCGCTATACGACAGTCATTTCCAAACAGTAAAACTACTTGATCACAAGAATTTATGTTTTTCTCAACATAAATCCAGACTGGATTACAGTGCGAAAAAAAAAAGCCACAGAGTTACCGTTAACGTGTTTGGATTACCGGACAAAATAAAGTGTCTTGAAGTGGCGCTGTATCCTCTTAGCTTAGGGAGTAAATTACCGTCTTGTAAAACTGCAGAAGAAGAAAACATTTGTTGTCCGTTTGTAGTCACTGCAAGATCGTAAGGTCCTGATCCTTAACGTGTCTTTTTCCTTTCGTTTTTTCAACAAACAGAATGTTTTCACTATGAAACATTGTAAGTGCTATATTAATATCCTATGAGGTTATTATTGTTGTTACCGTCTGAAGACTGGAAAATGCTTTAGCGGAAGTGACATTTGGTTCGCGCATGCGGGAGAGCGGTGCAACCGTTTTGCTTCCGCATACAGAAAATGCAGCGACAGGTGGCAAGCAGAACATTCGCCCACTGTGAAAGAAGGGAGGGCCCCGCAAATTTGTCACACTAATAACGTTTGCTGTAAATCCACCTTTAAAGATGCTCACTGGCGTAATCTCAGTATGTGTTCTGGGAAGTGAACCCTGGTTTCCCCCGTTACGGTACTACACCGAACCAAACAACTGAGCCATCCAGCCGCTCTTTATAGTTATTAAGGGTTAAATAAATATATATATATTTGTAAAGTTGGTGAACTGGATTAAAAGGCTGAATTGGTGGCATTTACACACACGCACGCAAAGGAAAAAAAAACAGACAAACCAAAAATCACTGGTAAGTTTTAATTTTCACTTTTTTACAGGATATAAAAAACCCAAATTACACAAAATTCTTTTTATTTTATTTGGGTTAATGCACTATTGTATTACATATATATTATAAAAAGTTACAAGTTAAGAGCTAGTTAAAAAGAATGTAAATTCTTTCAGTTTATATAATAAACTACGGATATATGTGTGGGTGTGTGTATATTTTTCTTGCATTCTGTCTTCTATTTACAGAACATATTTTTGAGATTTATGAGTATCAAAGAAGTGTGCACTTTCTAATGATAGAAAATCCATTCTTTGCATATAAACCATGCATCTGAAAATTTTGTTTTTAAGTACATATAATTACCTTATGTCAATTTAAGATATATAATTGTATACAATATTAGACTAGAACACAAGATAAAGGACAAAGACCTAAAGTAGTGACACACACAATGACTTGCCTCAGAGAGCCTTACACAGATTAAAAAGGAGAGATTCCACTCTCCTATACATGTCAGTTAACCAGGAGTGACCAGTTGTATGGCAACTTGATCGACTGCTTTGCATGACTTACAATCAGATAAAAGGGCAATCACTTGAGCTGTATTACTCCATAAATCACCAGTTAGACATGCAGGAATATGTATTCTCTTTTACCATAAATCACAGTTATCCCTCATCTAAGAGTCAATCATCTAATCTGCAACAAATGGCTCAGCAATAACCTTGAAGGTGGGGGATGAGTCCTTTCATGGGGGGTGGGCCTGCAGGTGTTAAGGCTTCCGTCTTTGTTAACCATTTGTCACCTAATAGCTCCATTTAAAACACATTTCACATGTGTGAATGTAACTTTCATCATAATACTAATAAATTATGAACAATAAATGTTAGATTTGCGTCAAAATATTTTCCAAAGTGGAAAAAGTATACCAGTTTTGATGTTGTACTGTGGTTGGCAGACTGGGGCGGTTCATACTGGGGTAAAAGAGATTGTAATTTTCTGCTTCATGTGGTATGTCACATCTAACACAATTTCCCCACCAAATGTTGTGACATAAATCTGACTTTGGCACTTAACCATATAACTAAAAACACAAGTACGTTTCCTAAGTTTAATGAAATTATACTTTAATCCTGTAAACCAAAAAATCCAACATGTCTCTTTTTTGCAATATACACTATAGCTGAATTCAAATCCTTCCCCTACCTTCTTCCTATAGACCGTAGAAACAATGGACATAGCAACCCCTTCCATCTTGTTTTCCATATAGGAAGTACCCGCTGGTTGCAGAAGGCCAAAATCAAAATGCCCTGTGCCTTCTTCTTAATATGTTCTTTAGAATCCTAATTTTTTTCTCAAAATACTTCTTCTTTGTTGCCAGTTGATCGACTTATAAACTGACCAATCAGATGCTTCAATATAAGTATGTGGTGACCGTTGGCCCCACCTCCAATTGACAGATTCTCCCATGCTCTCTCTTAAGGTGCATTCACACTGAATAACAAATTTAGGTGATCCGCCTCTGTTTCGCCCTGCAGCAAATTTGCTGCTTGACGCCTGCCTAAACTTGACACCGCGGCCGCAAGTAGGAGGAGCTACACAGCTAATGATTTTAGAATGATTAATAAGGAACAGTGTCTGTGGATATCTTACTTAGAATATGGAAGACACAGGTGATGTTGAGAGACCAGGTTTATTTATTGTGAAGAGTTCTACAAAGACATCAGTAATCGTGTCTCCATGTTTGGGTTTATGTGATTATTTAAAAAAATTCCCGATACCGGGGGTGTCTATCTCACTGCGAGGGCTTTGTCTGTATGACAGCTGCTTCTGCGGTGTTTCTGTGTCTCTGAGGGCTCGCTGTCTAGTATTAACCCGTGGGGGAGAAGATTAAATTAGGGGACTACTTTACTCTTTTTGCCTTTTTTTTTTTAATTGTCTTAATGAGACCCAAGCCGGCAGCACTCCGCAGCCAGCAGTGGCGAGTGAGCTTCGCCGCGAAAGCCGGCGATCTGTCCAGAGTGTATCCCGCCTTTGCCCAAAAGAAACTGGATGAACGCTGAAACCCCGCGACTCCAGCAAGTTAAGGAAATAGATGAAAGTTCAGGACAAAACACTCTCATTGGATTAATATTCTACCACCTGATCGAGTCACTGAAAACGTCCCGTATCCAAAGCTGAGTTCCTGATTGGTTGATGCGACGCGGCGATCTGTCAAACTTCAGATACTTAAATTTTGCCTGCGCTGACCAATTTGTCCATCGCCGCTCAAATTGAGTTGCTACCAGACTTTCATGTCTCACCCATTGCTCAAATTGCAAAAATACTTAACATTGGTTTCATAGCATTAAACAGCCATTACTTACATTTAAATGAAAACATCTGTGTTTCAGAGCACACTCTCATGAAAAAATTAGTTTCTCCTCTGTGGCGCACTGCGATGTGAATCACCCTCGTGGTGGAGGTATTCACAACCCTAAACCCCTATCTATGCCCTCCCCTTAAAAATACAAGTTTAGACTCCACTAAATCTTTAAATGTTCCATACGATTGGAGGGGTAGGGGAAGAATTTGGATTTGGCCTAAGACAGCTTGTATATTGGAATTCAAATGCAGATTTGTTTTTTTAATCTTCACAACAAATTCTGCACTGTAATCCTGCAATTTGCTGTG
The DNA here is from genome assembly GCF_002922805.2 of Oryzias melastigma. Taxonomy (NCBI): domain Eukaryota; kingdom Metazoa; phylum Chordata; class Actinopteri; order Beloniformes; family Adrianichthyidae; genus Oryzias; species Oryzias melastigma. Next base: position 6,054,993 of record NC_050522.1, read on the forward strand.
ATAAGGATGGAAATCAGAGATTTATGAGATTCACAGCTAAGAAAAATGATGAGGTATTAGCTTCCACACGCATTATGTTGGTTGAAGCACTTGTCAGGTTTAGCACAAAACACTCAGAAAACAGGTAAAGACACTATCAGTTTCGTTTTCCTCAAAAACCCTGTCTTGTAATGTTTCCCTTTTGTGTTACACGCAATGAAAATTAACACAGGTAGTTCCTGCTTCCCCCCCCACTTGCATGTGAAATTTCACAGCACCAAAAGCTAATCTCTTCTTTGTCACTAGGGAAGTTTGTCAGGGAATTTCTCACCTTTTAGTGAGAAGAATCTGGTTCAAATCCCAGCTGGGATCTTTCTTTGTGAAGTTTGCATGTTCTCCCTCTAAAGCTGTTAATTTTCTCCTGCTTTCCCCACAGTTCAATAACATGTGTCATAGGTTAACCGCTGTCTGCAAAGTGCTGATGTGTGTTTGTGTGGCCCTGTGACAAACTGGTGACCTGATTAGGGTGTTCTCCACTTTCAACAGTTGCTTGATTGAAATCAGCAAACTCGTGACCCCAAAGGGAATTAGGTGGGTCCTGAAGTTAAATGGATTGGTGTAAAATTTCAGTATTTGTTTTTTTGAATCAGTAAATGTATATATATATAAAAGTCTAATAGATATCAGGTTGAGTGAGTGAGAGGATCCCAAAAACAGACTGATCAGAACTGGCAATTCATTTATTTAATACAGGAGTGCAGTAGGCCAAGGCTCCTTAGTCCACCGGGAGGGAGAAGGGGTCAGGCACACTAGGACAGAGGAGCAGAGGTATTATTCAGTTCAAAAGGAGCTTCCGGAAGAATCTTATTGGCACTCACTGTGTTGTGGAGAAGGTAAAGCACAGAAATCCACTTGTGTGTTTGAGGACATCCAGGAAGGGAGGAGGAGAGAGAGAGAGAGAGAGAGAGAGAGAGAGAGACCACAGGGCAACAGCACCAGATCTAAATCCAGGAAATAAATCCAAGTACGTCCTGACAAAGTTCATGCAGGCAAAACGGGGCGCAGAGGACAGCAGCTTTGGCAGGCTGGAGTCACATGAAGGCAGGAGATCTTCTGGCACAGCTCTGCAGGGCAGCTCCTGCTATAAAGGAAGCCACACAGGTGATATCAATAAGGCAGATTACCTGTGAGGCTGAGGCATGGCCATGTCAATAGATATCTAAAAATATCAATAAAGACGTAATGTCTACAAGTAGATGAGTAGTACATCTTTATATGCAGATATTTTTCAGAACACTATAAGTAGACATCTAATACAGTAACAAAATAGAGTTGTCAGAGACGTCCTCTAGACATTTACAGTATATTCATATTAGGTATCTAATGCCTCGTTTCCCCTGAGTGGTATGGACCAGTTTAGAACGGTCCGGGCAATTCAAGTGAGCGTTTCTATTGAGTGTTGGACCATCAAAGCGCATGCAGGATGTAGACCGATGATGTAGCTGCGCATCAAAGCAATGCGACTACTATTACTTTACAAGAAGATTGTGGGGTGAAGAAGAATGCAGCCCAAGAGAGGACAAAACTTTTGGTTTGTATCTTGAGTCGGGAAAAGCGCTGGTCGGACACTTGCTGTTGTCGTAAAACCTTTCCGCCAATCAATAGGTTCACTCATGTGACGACAGAAGCTCCAGCTTTATTTCTATGGACCTACAACCAACTGGGGACCAGAAATGGTACCAGCCGGTCCTGCTTAACAAGTGTATTTTTTAATAGAAGCACTCAAAAGTCCAGTCCGGCCCGGTCCGGACCCCTCACTGGAAACGAGGCATAGTAGACATCCTGTGCCTAGTGGGAAATAGATTGTGGTGCTTAATAGCAAGGTGGGGAACAGAGGATTAAAGGTGTAGAATAGAAGTGATGTGCATCAGTGAGATGAGAAATTGCAAGAATTGCACAGATGATCTTCCATCTTAATGAAGCATCTTTAAACACCATCAGTGATATTAGCCCTGATATCAAGGGCAGGTGACCTCTACCTCCTAGGGGTTGAGTGATAATTAAAAACAGTAGTGAATGTGTAGGGAATATTATTTGTATGAAAGGGGGTGGGGCATGGACAAGTACTTATACCACAGACTCCTTGTTCTTCTTTCATAGAAGTCCGATTTTCAAAAGGTTGTCAAATCGTCCTCTTATTGACAGTAGTAGACGGAAAATGAATTCCCAGTAGAGTATGTTTCCAAATACATTGATATTACAAATAATTATCAATTGATTTACACCTAAACTTATTACATAAAATAAATATTGCCATAGGAACGATGCAGTAATACTTGTGAAATCTTGTTTACTAAAGTTTTAGCAGGCACCAAGGACACCAAAATAGGCATCCCTAAATAGAAAATGAGAAAAGACATTTTCACACAAAGACTGAAATTATTAAGCGTTATTTTTCACCCAATTCTCTTTCAGACTTTTCTGCCTCAGGAAACATCAAATACGTTTCAGTGCAGACTTTAATTACAACTTCAGTGTTGGATCATAAATCACAGAGAAGATTTAAAGAAAGTTTAGCTTTCTCATATTGTTTTATAATAATAAAAACTGAATTATGTATCATTGGATAAATCAGTGTTGTATTTCTAACTATTTTATTTATTCTTTACCTTAGAAATTTTCTCCATCTTAGCAACACCAACAGAAACCTGTACATATAACCAAGCCTGCTTAACCCTTTTGCTATCCTAGGCATGTTTACATTACTGGACCCCACAAGACAGTGCGCTGAACTTTTTTTTTCCCCCTCAATGCTTTTTCATTTTTATTGGTGTCTGTGGCAGACAACTTCATCCACATTTGTCATGGGATGGATAACACGTTAATGTAAGGCTTGGGTAATCTAGACCTCATAAGATAACACAAGGGTAAAGCAAACACCACGCTTGGATCATTAAGAAACTGTCTTGCAATGGTTAATTATTACTCGGCCATTTGAACCAGCAGCTACAAACCAGAGAAATGATGTGGCAATGAGGCAATCGGGAAATTACGTAGCTTTTGTACAATCTCAAAAAGATGTCCCGTAATTGTTCTATATTCAGAAAGGAGCACTTTAAGTCAAGTTCTAACTGCCCTTATATGGGTGGATACTGTCTGTCTATTCCTACAATTCAACCAGATCGATCTATCGGAGGCAAAATCAAATCAGATTAACCTATACTACTAAAGAATTATTTCAAAATGAAATAAATTAGCTTCAGGATTTTCAGCTATCAGCTTTAGTGATTTAAGCTATTAATTTCAACATCTTCCGCTGTCTAGCATTGTCTATCCTATTCAGTCCACAACCTAAGGTGTATTTTGGACTTTGGCCCCCTACTCAATTGATTTTGACAGTCCTAAACTTGAGTCTTGGGTTAGGTGAACATTCGGGGGAAACCAAGCCCTCCAAGAGGGCAGGTTCAGTGCACACTCCATGCCAGCCCCCCAGGGAACAGAGCCTCAGGCCCCCCCATGCCAAGTGGTATAAAGAAGTTAAATTAGGACGTACAGGTGGTCCTGTCATACTGTGCGGTACAACTTATATTAGACTTATGAATACTTCAAGATACACTTACTACATGTACAACAACCATACATTGTATTTTTATGATGTCCCTTGAGGTGGGTATGCAAATGTCGAGCAAAGTGCAAGACACCTACGCTCCCCTTAAGATACGGCCACTCCTCTCTATAACCCTCCATGGGTTCAGACAATCCAAAAATCCGCAGAACCAGTTCAGGTCAATCTCCCATCCAGATCCATGTAACTATGCCTTTACAATCATGCGAGAATATTGAAGACCACTTTTGCTGGTATTGTATGCACTTCCTCTTATACACAATATTCAACACTTTGCCACAACATTTAACTATTTAGTTTAATATATGATATATTGCTATATTTCTAGTTTTAAAATCCATCAAATATTATTTTTCCAAGTAATAAACTGGCAAACCTAATCTTGGATTCCTCTGTTGATGAAACTAACACACATGGTAGATTGTTTTTTTCCCCCACCCCCTCTGTAGGCTTTGCTGTCTCTGCTTTCTCCACAGGAGACGAGCAGATGCGTAGGCACCTCTAAGGCAGCATCTGATTGTGTTTGTGATGTTTATCGCTCCCCTAGCTGCTGAGGATTTACAGTAAATATCTCTTTCATTACTCACTCTGGGCCTCGCATCTACATCGCCGCACAAGTTTGCCTCCTATATACCTCTGGCCACCCACTGTTGACTCAAGGCCCTCTACCACAGCTTGTTCCGTCAGACTGCAGTGCTGTCTTTAATTCAATGCACGCCTCCTGCATGCATATCTTACAATTACCAGCTGGAGTTCACAATGACTCAGGGATTCACAGTAATTGTAAATCCAGTCACCAGTAATTATAGGAGGTTTTATTTGTTTTTAACTCCATACAAGCAAACTTTAGGGGAAAAAAATCCTCAAACGTAGGTGTTAATATCTCTTTTTTCTCCCTTATTTTTACTATAAGGGTTGATCCAAGGGAAATTACTGCCTCAGTCCCTTGCTTGCCTTCAATGACTTCATTTAACAATGGCCTGCATCTGGAATTGTGTTATTTGAATTCAGGGAAGGAATGAACTTTAACCACAATTTGCACATATTAAAGAATTTCTGCTCTGACTTGTGGCTTTTATAAAGTGACATTGAACTGAAGAAACACACTGATAGGAAAGTTATTAAGGCTTGCTTTCATGTGTGAGTATGAGTCAGTATTAATAAGTGAAAGGGATGTGATTTTATTCAGAATCTTGCTGTATGTAGGTGTGAATGCTTTATTAACTTGTGTTGATATTCATTACTTGTTTCCTGTTTCTCAAAAATCATGTTACAGATATCATAAGATGTTGTAAAAGATTTTCCAATATTTATTACCAACTTTCATGAAGGCATAAAGTCTTGGTTTGGTCATTTTCCCTCTTTTTTGATCTTCTTCTGTTTGGCGGGTAAAACCTATAATATTTTACAATGTAAGGGATACAAGGGGTTGAGCAGTTGATATTGTGAGATTAAGGTTTTACTGGTATCTGGTTGAGTATGATTTCTTTTCATTGATCAGTTATACTTTATAGTTCTCAAGCTCATGGTTCTATTTTACAGCACCCTCAAAGTGCACCATTTGGAGTATAGAGAGGAGTTGGATGTGGCTTAGGTGTTCCCATAAACTGGAACGATATGGAAACTATCCATCCTGAGTCAAAGAGAAATGACAGGATTTCCTGATGGGGAAAAGGTTGTGGAGTGATGGAAAGGATGTAGGAAGAAGAGAGATATGACAGAGTGCTGGCCTTCTGGAGTACAGGTCATTCGCTGAACTCTAAAAGCAACCATTTGATCATGACATGTCAAGGATGTGAGTTGAGACAGAGCAGAGAAGATGAGCTGAGGAGAGGGATGGGACAACAGCCAGACAAAAAAGTTCATCATTTGACACCAGATTGAGTGATCTGTCCAGGAAGTGGTAAGCACGTGAGTTTGTGTGTGTCTTTCTCCCACTCCGTGCACTGTCTTGCACACATCACTCTTTCTCGATAGGTGGTGTATTGCTTAGCACATGGATTTGATGGACGGCACATCAGTGAGTGCATCGATCTAGGGGGGGCTCAGTGGGAGAGGAAAAGAGGTTGGATTTTGGTTGTCACAGACTGAGAGGTGGAGGATAGTATCAGACATGCAATCTCACAGCCATGGACCCTGGTGTGGAGGGATAGGTCAAGGCCATCCATCTCTCTGCGTTGCGCTCAGCAGCAAGGACATTAAGCCAGAGGGATAAGGGTCTGTCTGGGGGTGTTTAGAGCTACGTCTGGTTATCTCTCTACTGGGACCACAAGGTTAGATGCTGATGTTGGAACTAGAAGATTTTTTTCTGCTTTAAAGTCTGTCTAAGTGCAGGGGTGCAGTTCAGGGCAACAAGTCTTTAGCAGGTTATCTGAACTGCAATGCTCCTTCCCGTTTTCTATTTTAATGCTGACATAATTTAAACCAATGACTTTTTGAAACTATTTTACATAAAAAAAAGTAGAATAGAGATTTGACTTACAATGAAGCATATTTATCTGTTCATTATCATTACTTTGTCCCATCAAGGTCACATGGGCTGCCAGAGGGTACCCCAACTGTCTTAAGGGAATGTTGGTTCGTGAGGTCAAGCAAAAGCAACCTCAAACCTTAAAATAATGTGTTGTCATTTATTGACTGTATAGGCTACAAAACGGTTCTGCTAATGTGAGGTACATTCAACATTGTGAACGCAAGTTTAGCTTATGGTGTTTCAACACATTCTCACTACCAAGTTGTCACATATTGACATTTGGTTAAGGACCCTGCGAGCCACTTTTTGATTTTTTGGGTGTCCCCAACTTGTGGATTTTTAACATGCTGGCTGTTCCCATTAAATCATGGGTCCCCAACCTCAAGACCACGAACCAGAACCGGTCCAGTACCATGACACGAAGCGCACTGGCATCCAAACCTAGTACTGGTACCCTAACCTGACCAGATACAGTACCAGCCGGGCGTGAGCCGAATGCGGTACTAGGAGCGAATCAGTACTTAGTTAACGTTAGGGTACCTGTACTGGACGCATCCTGAGGACCAGTGCGCATCTGATTTCGCAGCCACGTCTCGAGAGTTGTGGGCCCTTGATTTCACGAACATCCAGCACGTCAAAAAACGTCAAGTTAGGGACACCCAAAACGTCAAAAAATGACTCTGATGGGTGCTTAACTAAACATCAATATTTTACTTGTACCTGTTTATAAGTGTTTTTTTTTGTGTATACAAAGCTGTTTCTAAAATATCTGATATGTTTTCTGTCACATATATTGCAGTTTTACATTCAGGGACAGACTCAGAGTGCTGCTAGCTCAAATAGTTTATCAGTGGGGCTTCCCATGAAATGAGTGAATAAAGTATTGATTTATAGTGGAAACAAAAGAATACTTGCTGTGACATTAAAAACTATTGCTTTCATTTTCAGCACAACAATAGGGGATATTTTTGGTAAATGTGATAAACTATACTTGTTTATGATGCAAGTAGTTAATGTGTTTTAGAGGTGACAGGGTATAAAGAGATTTAGTTTCCATAGATTGTCAGAAACCAGAGCAAAAGATATTCACCTCTTCTTTGTCTAACAGTTTATTTATTTATATATTTTTCTAGCATGTGTAAAGCATAAAGTATCAAACAAGCAGATACAAAGTAACCACATATGGTACATATATGTATGCGCAAATCTACAGATATACTCATCCACGCATATACATAAACAACAGCAAAAGGGAGTAGGAGGAAGCTTAAAAAAACATTTAATCCCACCCTTTAAACAGTCAAAAGTTAATAATTTATTTTGCTGGTGGCTTCTTCATAAATGAAATCAATCAATTTGACGTCACTGCCATCCTCCAATTTTTGCTATTCATCCACATCAGCAAATATAAGAATTGATGCATCCCAACAATCTTTTTAAAAAAAATACAATATCATACATTTAAGAGACAGTTAAAAAAATGTCTTTAAAGAGAACAGAATCAATATATCTACACACTATGAAGTTTTTAAATAAGTAATTTTACTGGAAAAAAAGCTAAATTAAGCACAATAATAAATGTACATGGTAAAGTGAGTCAACAATGACGTCTATAATCTAAATTTTTAGTCTGGTTGCTGTTATTGTGCAGTAAACTGAATACTTGGATTAAATTATTACTTTTAGAATGAGATTTAAAAAGATTCTGAGCAGGTTTTTATTTCTGGTTTAGTATTATTTTTACTTTTTTTTTTCTTTTGCAAACATTCACCTGTCCAAGTTACAGTTTTATGCTCATTTATTTTAAATGTATTATATTTTTTTGTTTCATTTTCCAAGAAAAAAATCAGTGGAAGAGCTCAGAGCATCCATCCTTTTTATTGGCTGTTTCCCAGACATCTAAAAGCTTAAAAATGTTTAATCCAATGTGACTTTCCGAGAATACACAGTCATGCTTAATGACCAACAGATGTTGATTTCCCTTTAATTGGGGTTGTAAAAGTTAAAGTGACAGAAAAGAAGCAGATGACCTTTTTTATTTAGACAATAAAAGACAAAAAAACCTGAGATAAATCTTGTAGCATGCTGTTCAGCAGTGTCTTATTTTTTTGTCTGAGTGAAACTTAACTGGAAAAAAACACTTTCCTCATATAGCTGATTTTAAATCACACTTTTTTGTCTCAAAAGCAAAACTGCAGTTCTTTTTATTTTTTAAGTAAAATAATGTTCTGTAAAGTGTTGTAGCTGTGAACCCAGGGGGGCAACAGGCACTAGTTCTTAATTTCATTTCCATGCTGGCAGTAAAACCAGCATATATTTTTGACTGTAAACACTTGATGTGCACTTGTTGTTGTTGTGTGTTGATTGTTTGCCGAGTGTTCTTTTGTGTGTGTGTGCCTGCTGCGAGTGTTTACTCACAGCGCAGTGTCTCAGAGAGCCCCCGTAACCCAGCTCAGCTTTGTGTGTTCCAGAGGGAGCTTCAAAGCTTTGAATGAACCCTCATTGCAACACAAGGCCACTGAACGACTGTCAAGAGACTCCAACAAAGCCAACACAAAACCGTCTTGGAAGAATGGCGTGCCATTCGAATATAAGACACAGGCAGTACAGAACTCATCCTTCTGCTACCATGCGGAGGCACAATCTCATGTATGGCATTACTGCAGCGAGGATTTATGGGACAAACAATAATAACGGCTAATACTTGAATGGGAATACTGTAGTCTCTCGTTCATCGAGGGATTCGATTCTAAAGCACGTGTCAAAGTCAAGGCCCGGGGGTCAGATCCGGCCCTGCAGGTAATTCTATTTTATTGTTATTAATGGCCAGATGTTATCTTGTGCTCATATCTAACTTTATAATCTGGAAAAATCAATATATATGGAGAGTAAAATATTGAAAATTATTTTAGATTTACGTTGATAATATTCCTGCTTTTTTATTATTCATAACTATATTAAAATGTTTTTGTTTTAAAGTTTAAAAAATTGGCATTCTGCTAGCTTTTTGGACAATTTTTGCATTTACTAAAATGTTTTAGGTTGTTTTGGAGTCAAGCTAATATTTCAGCTACTTGCTAGCTGTTTGGGCTAATTTAGGCTTTTTTTTTTAGGATATTTTGATGTTTAGCTATTTTTTACAGCTTCGTGCTAGCTATTTTCACTAACCAAAGTTTTTTTTTTGGTTTTTTTTTGGGCTAATTTGTTATTTACTACGATTTTTTAGGTTGTTTTGGAGTCACGCTAATATTTCAGCTAGATGCTAGCTGTTTTGAATAATTTAGGCTTTTTCTTTTTTTTTTTTTTAGGCTCTTTTGGAGTTAGGCTAATATTTACATGCTACCTGTTTTGGATAATTTAGGCGTTTTTTTTTTTTTTGGACATTTTCATGTTTAGCTATTTTTTCAGCTGCAACCTGGTGGTTTTGGCTAACATAGGTTTTTTTTGTTTTTTTTATTTGTTTTTTATGCTAACTTCCCATGTAGCTCATATTTTAGCTGGCTATTAGCGGTTTCACCTATTAACTTCAGTGATTTTAGCTATCAGTTTCCACATCTTCAGCTGTCAAATTCAGCTTACATCATTCAAACTAGCATTATTGCAGCTAATGCTATATATCTGGTTCATAATTATGTTAAAAAGTTACGGTTTTAAAGTTTTAAAAATGTTTATCCTGTTCGGCCCGCGGCCTGAGGTGTGTTTTGGATTTTGGTCCTTTGTGCGATTCATACTAAACACAAATTGTGCAATAAAATTGCGTCTGCTGCCTTCCTATCGTCAAATTCTCTGATCGATGCTTGTCCAAAAATATGTTAAAAATCTTGTCACTCCAGAAAAGTTTGGGATAGTGCTGGGCGGATCGATCCAAAATATGCATAGTATCAGATTGATACCGGTCCGCAGATATTGAGATCTAATTATTTATATTTCTTCCAGTTTTTTTAAACATTTATGTTTAAAACATTTTTACTTATTTTTTGTATTATAGTTAGTTGTTTCTTTTGGTTTGTAAACTGTTTTTCATTAACGTTTTCACTTTTATTTTAATAAACTGTTTTCCATTTAATTGAAAATATTGTTCAAATTCTGTTTTTATGTTTATAAAGTCATTCAAAAAGGGAAACTTACAAAAAAATGTCACTGCAATTTAAAAAAATGATATTTTAAGGCTCATGTTAAATCCACCACATTTATGACAAATATTGATATCAGTGATATTGAGCAGTATCGGATCGATACCCGAATGCTCAGTATCGTCCAGCCCTGGTGTGGGAGGAGCTGTCCAAAGTTTTAAGCCTCATCGTTACATGGAAGCATTGACTGTATATCTCATTTAGCTGGTAATGATTTCTCAGACAAGTTATGCATTTTGTGGTATTAATAGTGGTGTCAAATTATCACATTAATTGCAATTAATTCATTAAAGGCATTTTAGTGCTTTATTTATTTTTATATTTTGCATTAATCTCATGCCCATGTTGGACGGGCTCTTATCCGCCTGAGGACCTTCTATTAAAGTCCTTTTTCTATAGTTTTTCTTAGTTGCTTTTGAACACAGCTGGCAGGAGCAGAAACACACTAATGTAAACTATAAAGGGTAATTAACACAACAGGTATGTCCATTTTTTTTAACATCTGGCACATTTGAAAAAAGTATTTTGATGCCGTAGGAGTCTACTTTAACATAGAATCCTATTTTTATTGTGCAGTAGAACATTGCACATAAGTGTTTTTTTTCTATAATTTGATTCCATATGAGAGTATGATGCTTTTTGTGGAATGATTGCTCTGAAAAAAAAAAAAAAACACGTCGTGCCCCCGAAGAGACAACATTATTAAGTTGGCCTTGGGGGTGAGGTGGGGTTTGTCAAGCACTGCTGAGTCTTACTTCTTCCTCCCCACCAGCAGTCTCATCTTTCAGACTACAGCACCATCTTGCTCAGCTTTGTTCCATAAGAACTCATTATCTCCAAGCAAAGAGGCCCTTGGTAACACTGAGACCACCAGAGGGATCATTGGTTGTAGTTATAACTGTGAGTATAGTACCATCCGAACGGTGTTGTTTAAGGGGCAAGTTTGGATTGGGATAAGTTAGTGTCAAGACAGAAAGAGTAATGCTGATCACTGACACTCCAGTCCTCTTTTATGACATATTTTTGTTAATTTTTATGAATAATTCCATTGAGTTGTCTTCAGCTTCAACATTTGTTGTCTGTTTTCCTTTTTTTACTCATTTTAGTATATATTGCAGCAGAATCCTAAAATGCTAAAACCCTAAAGAAAGCAAAAATAGAAATGTTCTACAGTTCACCTTTTGCGGCCTTGCTGTTTCACAAGTTTTTTTTCTTAGACATAACAAACCCATGAACTAAGAGAACAAGGAAATAGTGACAAAAAAGATGACCTGATAGTGTAGAACTGAAAACCATTCATCCATGATTTCCTCTTAATCCCCTATTGGGGTCATGGGTTGCTGGAGCCTATCCCAGCCCCTGTTTGGTAAAGACAGGGTAACATCCTGAACAGATCGCCTCACAAAGACAGATAACCACACACATGTATATATATATATATATCTAGAGGAGAATTTGAGAATCACACATCAACCTTTAAAGCAGTTTTGTGGGAGAAAACCCACACGTGCATGCGGAGAACGTGCACACTCCCCACAGAAAAGTCCCTGATGGATTTTGACCAGGAATTTCTTGCTGCTGGTGAGAGCGGTGACCACTGCTCCACCATGTGGCTGAGCTACAGACCGAACACTTGAATTCATGGAGGATGATTAACTGAAATGAAGACAGCTGTGGGTAAAAAACAAGCTGAATCTGCTGTTGAAGAAAACCAAACCGAAAAGGAAAAGAACTGAAGAAAACCCAAACTTAAGGACACCATTTTTACACATGCTGTTCAAAAGGGGCAAGTAAAAAGGATAAAGTTCATTAAGTATTGATTTGATAGTTCTTTTAAATTACCTAAAACATATAATTTGGACAATTGTGTGGGTTTTGTTGTGTTTTATGTAAATGCTTAAATGGTAATTAAAAACAGCAAAAGAAATGGACGATAGTGCGCAGAACATAAAAAAATAAAATAAAATAAGGAATGCTCAACTGATATTTGGTTAAAGAAAAATCAGGTGAAGCAATTGAATTTTAAATAATGTTGATTTCAAAGATTTTTATTTTTATTTTGCTGATTTGATGTTTACTTAAAGCTCTACACTTTTGATTTATTTATGTTATTTTTTTTAACTAATTGTTTGAAACCTTTTGTTTGGAGTATTTGACAAAGGAAACCATAAAAACAAAATAGGTTGATCTAGTAGAACAATCATGAGACAGTACCATCAAAGTTCGTTTATTGTTTTTGATAATATTTTCTTGAATTGCTCATTTTTTAAGCTGTTTTTTTTCTTTTAACCGCTTTATGCCTATTGCGTTGATTTTGGTCTGAATGAGCTCTAAACACCACCTGTACTGCCTCATCTCTGGTCAATTCACTGTGATTATATATAGCTAAGAACATTTTTCCAGAATTAGTTTCTCGTAGGAAAGGTCAGAGACGGAGCACCACCTGGGTTTGATTACTAAGACGTCCTCGCGCCAACACTACACTTTTGCCAAAATATTCAGATCTAAGGTAAGTTTCACAAAGAAAAAAAATATGTGGATGCTAAATGATTATTTTTTTTTACTACCATGAAGCATTGGAGTACAGATGAGTTTTTTTTAAAGATATTTAACGATTTGGGTTGTTCATGTAAAAACCAGTCCAAGCAACAGAGAAAATCTAAACGCCGTCCCACACGCCCACGTTTTTCTTTATAAACTACTGTTCCACTGAGTATTTATAGTCATTTTACAACAATCGTGGTGAGATACAAATGTGATTTCTCTCAATTTCTTTTCTTTTTTTCTTTACGAGGGTCACCTCGCACCAAATTGCCCCTTTGAGCCAACAATCCTTCAAAAATCTTCTGATCTACGGTCAGCTTTGGGAAGGAAGACAGTGTGGATATGCTTACTAATTACTTGTCTCACTACCACTGAGCGGTGGAGTATCAATAGCTAAGAAGATATTTGGCGATTTGGGCTAAGAAAATGCACCCCCACTGGTGTTGAACACCTGTGGGGGAGGGGATGGCGTGTTTTTTTTTTTTTTTATTAGGAACTGTTATTGCACACAGTATGTATAGTAATTTTAAAATATTGTGTTGGGGTATATCTATTTCTGTCCATTATTGTTTTTTAGATCTCTTCTCTTCTCTTCTGAAAATGAACGTAGCTTCATTTTATGGGAAGCCAGCAGGTGGACCACGCCCAGGGCTCCTCCTGAGGACACTGAGGACAGCTGCCTCGCCGATAGCAAAGAGGAACATGTTCCTAAACCAGGTGATTTCAAAATCACTGTCAGACTTTCCAAAAAAATTGGGGCAGCTTTGGATTAAAGTAATTGAATACAATTGCTTGTTTTTTTTTTTCTAATTGATTTGTGTTTTCTACACTATAGGTGATGACTGCAGCAGCAGTGAGTGAACAAGTGAAAGCAGCGATGGACACTTATGCGACTCATCATGCGCCTCCATCCACCAGTTCTGCAGCTGAAGAAGCTCCTCCTACAATGAAAAGGAAGAACGTTCTCTGGAAGACTGTGGAGCAGCAGAACTCCATCAAAGAGACTCCAGTTTGGGAAGCAGACACAGTAAGATTGCCCATCGAGTACTTCCGATACTTCTTTGATGAGCAGTTTTTGGACAATATTGCTGAACAAAGCAACCTGTACTGCAAACAGCAAGATCCAAACCACACCCACAAACTGGATGGACTTCATTGGAGCAGTTTATTGGTACTGTGGTATACATGAGCAGGATGTACTGGTCTAATGAATGTAGAGTGTAGCAGTGGCAGATGTAATGTCTCGAGACAGGTGGGAAGAAATCAAACATTACCTACATTTTAGTAACAACATGGCTCCCAACAGCGATGACAAGCTATTCAAAATCAGATAAATTGTTGATTCATTTCTCCTTAAGTTTCAGGCTCTCCCTCAAAGGCAAATGTTGTGTTGACGAGCAAATGTTCCATTCAAAGGCAGATCATCCCTAAAGTAGTATGTTTCCAAAAAACTTATAAAAGGGGTTAAAAATGGTGCATGGTGCATTCCTACAACAGTTTCATGATAAGAGTTGATGCTCTTGATGCACTGATGGCCTACTATTGTATCCATATCAGGTCTAAAAAATGTAATCACCGGTTGTTTTTCCATTTGTGGATATGGCAATAGTGAATGGGTGGTTGTTGTATCGGCGTGATTGTGAGTCCCTAGGGGCGCACAGAAAGAACCACAGGGGCTTGCTAGCTTTAAGGTCATCCATTGCACTGGCCCTCTGGATGGAGGGAAAGAACCTGCTGGAGAAGAAAAGGGCTTCACTAAACATTGACAGGGAGGTTGAGAAGATGAGACGTAGGGGTCCAGCTCAAGCCATTCCAGTTCAGGAAGTTCACACTGATGCAGTGGGACACCGATGGACGAAAAGCATCAGCGGTGCAGAATTCCTCACTGCAAGAACAAGACAGTTGTGAAGTGTTCCAGAAGTGATGTTCACCTTTGCCTCAACAAAAACACAAACTGCTTTTGACCTTTCACATCTAGAGCAGGCTAAAAACATACGGGCAAATTGTGCAATTGTTTGTGTTTCTATTTGCTACTTTTTTCTTGTTACTGTATTTTTGTTTCTTGAAGTGTTTGAACATTTTTCTTAGTAGTGTATTAAGTGAATATTACTGGATATGGGAACAGGTGTCTTCTCTTTCCATTAAGGCCTACTGTCGATTATTGACAAACCTAAAATTATATCTAAATTATGTGACTTATTCAAATTAACAATCTCAACTTAATCTAGCATCTAATTGAATGCAAAAACATGATTGAACTTTTTTTTTCCATGATTGGAAATAAATTCAGGGGTTAACAAAGCGAGAGGGCTACAGTAAGAAAAAAGGCTTCAGAATTCGGAGCACCAGATAAATTTGGGATGCTGTCATGAAACATGTGCTATTTATTTATTTAACCCATAATTTAACCAGGAAAAAACATCTCATTGAAATTCACTGATCTCTTTTCAAGGGAGTCCTGGTCAAGAGGTAAAAGTTACGCACACCTTAACAACTCTAAAATATAAGTTTAAGTTGCTGTGAATTTATACATCTTTCTTGTTTTCTTTTAAATCAACCTCTACCACACTTTTAGGTTGTGCAAGTTAACATAAAGATTTGATTAAATCTTGATGCCTTAGCGGAAGGTTGAAGGAGCCACTGATCAGAGGTAATAATAAAAATCTATGGTTCAGTTGTGTTTATGACGCACTTTTTTTTCTTTTTATAAAATCCTGAAGAAAGTGACTATTGACACATAATTTCTAAATGCATGCGGCCAGTGCTGAACTCTTTTCTTGGTCGCACTGACCTGGAAAGAGTTAGAGTGAGGTTAATGTGTGACCAACAACATTTAGCCTTGGATGCACTTAACATATGTGTGGGCAATGCAGCAATGTGCATCTTGGCAGTGCGTATTTTGTGTGTCCAACACAAATTTGCATCCGCTTTTGTGCTGGTCACATCTAAAAAGAAGAAAAAAAAAATACAAATGTTTTTCTTACTTCACCGTAGTTATTTTAACTGAAAATCCGGACGTTTTTCATCATGTTGATGAATTAAGTCTTACATGGTACAACAGGTCTTTTTTAACCAGCAAGTCGTCACATGGTTTTAGGACTCCTCCGCATCAAAAATTTACATTTGGGTGTCTCCAACTTATTGTTTTTTGACGTGCTGACTGTTCCCATTAAACCGCGGGTCCCCAACCTCCGGGCCACAACCGGAACTCTTACCCTAACCCGGTACTGGTTTGTGTCCAGTACCACATCTGGCACTGCGTCCGGTGCCAGGTTAGGGTACCAGTCCTGGACTCGTCCCGAGGACCAGTCTGCATCCGGTACTGCAACCAGTATCGCGTCTCAAGGGTTGTGGACCCTTGATTCTACAAACAGCCAGCATGTCAAAAAAATGACAAAAACACCCAAAACACCAAAAAGGGACGTGGAGGGATCCTTGACCAAACATCAAAATGTAACGAGTCTGCTCCTGGACACCTCCCTGGAGAGGTGTTCCGGGTATCTCCCACTGGACGGATCTCCCGGGGAAGACCCAGGACATGCTGGAGAGAACCTCAGCTGGCCAAGGAAGTGACCCGGGAGAGGGAAGTCTGGGCATCTTTGCTTAGATTGCTGCCCCCATGACCCGGTCCTGGATGAGCGGAAGAAGATGGATGGATGGAACTCCCAGAATGATTCTTCTTTAGAGTACAGAGATGCTAAACTTCCACCAAGCAGAAAGTAAATCTGCTTTAATTCAGTGTTACAAAATATCTTTAAAAAAAACACTCTTACCTTGAGAGGAGGACTGTTTTAAGATGGTTTCAGTTTCTTATAGTTGCATCTTTTTGCATAACAAATCCAGTTTCATCTACTGGTATACATGAGATTAGAATAAGGAATGGGATGAAACTGTTGGTTGTCCAATTGAAGTCTTGGAGGAATATATTTCAGCTGCTCTGTGGATTTAAATATTAATGTATATACAGGATAAACAGAAACCCTGCTGTGATGGGAGCATTTAAGGAATTTATGGGAATATAGAGCTTCAAAGCATTGGGAATTTTGAATGATTACACTGTTTTACGGCAAGTTGGCCGAGTTAAAAGCTGTATCCAGTTTGACTCAGGGGTTCAGGAAATGTGAAATCTGAAGTGTTCAAGTAAATGTAATGACTGCCCTTATGATTGTATGTCTATGATAAAACTAGTCCTTAATTCTCCCACATTGACACACTCAACCCAACCATCCAAGTTAGTTTTCTAAAGGTTAAAACTTGGACAAAGCCCCAGAGAAATTAGTTCAGCCTTTGTCTGCCAGATGTTTTTCTTCTTCTTGTTTCAAACTGATCAGTACCTCTGAGGCCACAGGTCCTGGGGAAATCAAATCCTGTGGATTAGTTCTGAAATCCCTCAACTCCAAGAGCACCAAAATTAAATAGATCAACCTGATTGTATACTGTAGAAGGGAAATGGAAGAAAACTTGTCACAACTCAATTGGTGACTCTTAAAAGCTTTAGAGACTTTGCCAAAAATCTAAAGTCAAGAAAGGCCCGCGGTATGGTTTAACACTTTAGCTGTTTTCATGACTTTTCTTTAGTTGCCTGTGTTGTTGGAAAGTATTTAGAGGTCATAGTTTTTGTTTTGACTGATGGATTTGAACAATTTTTGTTTGAACTAAGCCAGTTGATCCTCATTTTCCTTTAAAAACAGATGTAAAAGTTTTCAATTAAACAAAAAACAAACTCATCCTTGTTTGGGGGGTTGGAGATCTCTACCAATATAGCCTACCAAGTTGATGCGATTTAGATTCAATTTGTTCTAGAATTTAACAAAATGTTTAAAATTGTGTTTTGGGGAAAGTCTACGTCAGGATACTGGAGAGAAGAGTTCGTCCGATGATCGAACCTCAGATCCAAGAACATTATTGTGGTTTCTGCCCTGGTCGTAGAAGAGCGAACCAGCTTTACAATCTCTCTAGGGGACTGGGGGGTTTGTGGGAGTTTGTGTGTTTTATGGACTTGGAGAATGTTTTTTGACCACATCCCCATAGTGTCCTATGGCGGGGGCATTGGGAGTATGGGTCATGGGGAGCCGGGCTGTCCGGTCTCTGTATGACTGGAGAAACAGTGCAGAGATATTTAACACTTCCCCAGCGTTTTTCTCTGTAATGTTTGTGGATCAGGTAAGTAGGAAGAACAAAAAAGACATGGCAATATCATGAGAAGCACATTAACAAAACTGACTCAGATCATGTCTATACGGACACATTGAGGCTTCTCGACTTTTAATTGGAGGTCATTTGATTTCGTGACCCAATGAGGTTAATGTCCAACCCGTTTGTAGATCCTTTCTTTGTAGTTCTTGAAAATATTACAACAAAAATCTGAACAATCTTAGACTCTCTCTACAGAGGAAAAAATATTTATAGCCGGAACACCATCCACCTGCCGGAGACTTTTGCAGAAAAATAAAAAATAATAATAATAATAATTTGCGCCTTAAATCAATGGCCAAAAGTCCTTTCCTGGAACCCCCTGTTTTAAGCTTTCAACCTTGTTTTCTGTTTCTTTTTTTAATTCAACCTTTTTTGCAGTTTTTTTTTCTCTGACTCGCTCTGTCACAGAGAAAGAAAAAACTGCATTTCGTGACTCTGATGAGCTGATTCACAGAGAAAAAGCAGCATTTTGATGGCTTTTTCTCCAGAGGTAAACGGGTGTAGTTGTACAAATTTAATCACTTGTTAATTTTGACTTGAAATTAAAGAAACGATGAACGTTCTCTGTCCCATTTGAAGCTCATCTTGCATTCTAATATGCTAGACGGTTACAGATCATTCACATTTAAAAGATTAAAAGCTGGTAGCTCTGAAAAGTTTTTAAAATATCCTTTTTGAAAGGGTTTCTTAACGTTAAGGAAATTTCCGCTGACTCATTCAGCAAAAGTTGCTAAATTTCTAGCTGGAAATTGTTTCTGGCGCCATCATGGATGGGACCAGACCCCCTTCAAACAATCAGCCCTTTTTTAATATATATGCACAAAAAATTATAACGAAATGTGCCCTTTTTTTATTGACAGCAATACGACAATGAATACATTAAAACAAGAACTTCATAGGAAAAAAAATTGAATTCAACTGATGATTTTCTAAGTTCACAGATGTTTTCCTGCTGTTTTCTGCTCATCTTTTTCAACAACAAAGGCAACTTTCTTGTTGTACTTTAGTTCAGTTCTTCCTTTACATGAATACTATAAATAACATTGACAACAGATTTGTTTAATTAAAAATAACATTTGAAAATGGTTGAAATATTGATCTAGATGAGCAGGTACCTATGCACATGTTTTTTTCAAGAGAAAAAATAAGGAAAAATACATCACAGTAAAGTCGGTCAATATTCTTCATAATTTAGAGTTTTTATTATAGTTTTTTTTTTTTTTTTTTAATAAACACACTGCCTGACAGTGCAGGCATAAGAGGGTCCTTTCCTCCACTGACTATTTTTCCCCATTGTTGCCAATATGTTTTCAATAAAGAAGAACCATATAACATGTTTCTGTAAAATGCTGTATTGTTTAAGAAAATGTTCTATATTTATGATATACATAAAAGGCTCTAATAAGCTTTAAATTGTGAAAATCTGTTTGCTTGCCTTAGATTTTAAACTAGACTTTACCCTGTGTGGGACCTCTGCAAATCTTCCATGGTTACAAACACAGTTCAAAACATCCTTAATGGGGAAATGAAAGTCGTTTTGGGATCTGGTGCTGCAGGTGAAATGCACTCTTAAGGATGGTGGATCCTTTCAAAGGAAGCACAGTCTATAAAAAAGCCAACAATTACTCCTCCAGCCCATGAAGCTTGTGTAGCACTGTCCTCTGTTTCTCTGTGTAGACTTCCTGTTAAAGTAGATTTTCTTTCAAACCGCTGTACTCTAAAATCCTTTAGGATTTTTTTTTTTTTTTTAACAGAAACCTTGAAGTTGCCCACAGAAACTTTTTTATTCTCTGCTCTTTGAAAATAGAAGAGAAAACATTTGCAGATTTCCCACTTGAGTCATACAGTAAAAAGATAATTTCTATCTGTCTATATATGTCGGTCTTTCTCTCTATATCTCAGTTTTTGCATATATATATATATCTACCTCTCTTTATCTCTGTCGCTCTATATTTCTCTTCATTTCTCTCTCTACATCTCTCTTTCTCTCTCTCTCTATAAATATATCTCCTTCTTCCTTTATATATCTATCTCTCTCTTTAGACTTTATATCTCTTTCTCTCCCTCAACCTCTATCTCTATCTCTCTCTATATCTCGTATATATTTACATATTTTTTCTCTCTCTCTGTGTATATATCTATCAATTTAAAAGGAATCTATGATAATTTTGTGTTGGGTTGACAGAGGAAATTTGAAATTAATCACATTAAATAAAAATTAGACATGTCTAATATACCTCTATCTTAACAGACCACTGAATATTTAATACTTTTTTACACTAATGTCAAATTTGTTTTCTAAAACTGTTATGAGGTAAAGCAGAACCTTTTGCTTTACAGAGCAGCCTGAAAACCTTCTCTTCCATTAGCCTGTGAGGGATTCTGCTCCTAAATGAAGACAGAGTTTGCTTAGTGATGTGGAAAAATGGAGACTTACTAGAATGTTGTTCATAGCAAACACTTTGACTTGAAAGATTTAAGGCACAGGCAAGTCCACATTTTTTTGGAGAATTAGTAAAAGGTCCAAAATAGACAACTACTGTAATTTCCATGCTCAAAGGCCTTAATGTTTTTTTTTGTTTTGTAATCTGACAGTGCACTTTAAAATCTGTGGCTCCTTTTATTTAATATAGATTAATGTGGCTGTCAAAGCAATTTGAGTGAAAATGTTGGTCTTTTTTTATTTTTATTTATTTATTTTTTTAGTGTGTGTGTGTTTTTTCACATTACAAGGTTGGAAGTTGGCATAGTCACAGAAATATTTGCTTTAGTGATTGTTTTTGTTTATCAACCCACTCTCAGTAAAATGCGTACATATTCCACGACTTTGCACTCTGAAATACCGTGTATAATATACGCAAACACGGTTTTTGCGTGCATATGATACCCAATGATTGAGAATAGGTGGCGCCGGCGTACAATATACACGACTTTTTAGGTTTGGTTTTGATCACATGGTCAGAAATCCTCCGGCTCTTTTCTAAATGACGTCGTTCCTGGTTAAGGTTAGAAGGACAAGTCGGTTATGGTTAGGGTTACAAAAGCAAATTGTTCGTTTGTGGGGCTGTCTGTGATGCTCACGGCTCCACCAGGGGACGTGTCAAACGTGGAAAACACATTTTAACACGTTTAGGACCGTGCGTATTATATGCACGCAAAACCTGTTTTTGGAGTATATTATACACAGTATTTCCCAAATCGTGGCATATGTACGCATTTTACTGAGACTGGGGTGGTCTTGGTTTTAGTTGCATGTGTTTATTAAGCTAACTCGGATAACATGTAGAGATTTTGGACTGTTTTTTTTTTTTTTTACATCTTACTAACAAAGTTAGGGGTTAAAGTTATAGCGATTGAGCTAATTTGGCTAACGAGTGGAGGGGCTGGATAGTGAGTTCTTATTGTATGTTTTACAAAGAAGGCTGAGAGTTAGCACTGTCAGATTAACAGTTGTTTACCGGTATTTTAGAAAATTTTACTTGCAAACAAGTTCAGGAGTTACAGGTATTGTGAATATTTTGACAGGGCTAACGTGGCTAATGTGTAGCTATACACGAGTTCTAGATTTTCAGTAAAATGCAGATTATAAAGTCTGTAGAAAACAATGGATAGAGTGAGGTGTTGACCTCGCCCATGGAAAATGCCTTACTTCCAGCTCTTGCAAAATCAGGCGAAATCCGTCACAGCGGTTTCCCTATATGGCCGCCGCCATTTTGAAACCTGTCGACAGTGATTGGTCTGAGCCCTGTCACTAATCACAAGTGAGCTTGTGCGAAATCCACACCCCTTCCACTGAAAGCAGCTCGGGAGAATCTGTCAATCAAACGTTGGAGGTGGGGCCAGTGGGCACCACATGCATTTACTGATTGGTCAGTTTATAACTTGAAATAAAGAAAAAAATATCTTTACCAAAAAATAGGATTAGAAAGAAGATGTTAAGGAGGAAGTATCAGAGCAAGAATGGTTATTCTGACAAATAAAATGATTGAGTAAAAACTATTTCTCAATAGACCTTTATGGGATTTTGACCTTCTTGGAACCAGAAAGTAGAGAGGGGAGGGGTTGAGCTGTCCAGTGATTCTACAGTCAATGAGTCTGACTGATGGCTATTTCTCTGAATCTTTTTGTCACTTAATGTGCCTTATAGTTTGGTGCACCTTATGACATAAAAAAAATAGACAATTCATTGACTGTGCTCCCTAGTGTGAGAAATATTTGATTTAGGCTGGTAGTTTGATTTTCGTAAGTCAATAGTAATTACAATTTGACTGAAAAATAAATCTAGAGAGATGATAAACTGAGAACCTATCCTGTCACAAGATAAAAAGATAGTTTGATTACTGAACTGTCAAATATTAAATCTGATTTAAGTTTGAAAACACTCCTGTGACTTGTTTTTAACAACTTTTATCTAAAGTAAGATTTGTGACAGCAACTGTTTTTTCAGATAAATTCAAAACTAATATAACACTAATTCTTTTTTTATTTATCAAGGATGTAAAAGGTTAAAACCCTCTTTTTTCCTGTTTTATTACACGGATTAACGTGGATCTCTTCTGTTTGTGGCTGAGCTTTTCTCTCTTTTGAAGATGTGCTTTTGCAATATTCCTCTCATAACTGCAAATGAGTGACTGTAATAAATAGGGATGCTTTTGGGGTGGTGGGGGGAGCTTTTCAGGATCTCAAAGCCTGGGATCTGTCAGGCAAGTTTAGCATACAAAACCTCTCTTTGCATATTTTTCATCTCGTGTGTTTGTGAACTAGCAGAAGTGCACTTCTCCAACGGCGTGCTGGCAGGTACAGGTGCAACCAGAGCGTATGCCAGATAGCAGTTGTTGTCCCACTGTAGTCTGTGCAGCACAGGCTCCCCGATACGCCATTCATGGAGGAGATAGCTGGAGACTTCAAAGTAGCTGGAAGTGGCTCAGAGCCACTCAAAGTATTTAGGCTTGCAGATTCAGGTTTACCTGACAAGCTCCTTAAAACATTTAATCCCGTTAATTCACAATGTAAATCTGTTTGCTGTGCAGTTCACGTCCACAACGAGCAGCTCAACCCCTGCTAAGTTCATCTGAGACGGGCTAAGTTGGAAAGGCTTGTGTGTCTTTGCCAGATTCTGCACCAGACACAGTGGAATGAAGGATTACTTACCGACAGGCATCACTTGAGCTTTGTGTTCACTAATCAGAACAGAGTAATAGTGACTATAAAGTATGTCTAAAATATATCTTTAATATATCTAGAGATGTCCCTATGTGGATGTCATTCTAAATCAAGCTTGATCCCATAGTTTCAAATGTGTTTCCTTGGGGCAATTTATTATTTATTAAGTTCATATGTTAATAGGGGTTAATTAAAAAAGTGTAATAAAAAAGAAACTTAAAAGAAAAGAAAAGTAAAGTTACAGAAAACAACGACTTCCAGTTTTCTCACGTAACTTCCAGTTTCATGTCATCAGATTGGAAGAAATCTTGTTGGCTGGGATGCTAAGACAGGCATTTTTATGTATTTTTTTTTTTAAGAATTTATATGTAAACAGATCAATATACTGAAGCTACATAGTGGAGTAGCTAACTCAAAAAATCTTTAATTTTATGACACAAGCATGAAATTTGGCTGAAGTACTTATAAGACACCAAATTTTAAGAAAAAAGGGATAGCCACTTTAAATTCCAAAATGGCGGCCATTTTCCAAGATGGCCACCAAAGGTTGTTGGTGTAATGAGTTACATTGAAAAAATTTGAGTACTTCATCAGGTAAAATGAGGTTTTTATTGCTAAACATTACAGGGCCATTATAGGGCATTTTTTAGGCAGAAAGAGCTCATCCTCATTGCCACCCTGGTGTTAGCAGTCCATTTTCAGGGCAAGAAACCATTGAAAACATCATCAAGTAAACAATTTTTATGATATTCTGCCAACTTTACTGCCATGGTGGCCATCTTGAAAAAAATGGCGGCCATATTGGATTTTTGTGTGGCTAGCACTTTTCTCCTGTACCTAGACCCAGAGACTATAACTGTACCAAATTTCATGCTTGTATCATCAACTGAACGATTCTGGCTAAAAATGACACTAAGCTGCTCCACTAACAGTCACCATTTCACACATGATGATCTATTTTCCCTTGATAATAGTCAACTATTATTTTCAAGTTCATTATTCAAGCTACTTCAACGAGCTTTAGGTGTGAAATGATAAGTGTAGTTAATGAAATAAAAAAGGGGACAACTACCTGTTTACGAAATTAGTTCATTGTTGTATTATGTGTTACAAATTAGTCAGATCAGGACTCTCAGCAGATACTTGGCATCAGATCTGGGCCAAAGAAAATGGA
>NC_050522.1:6079320-6082955 GCF_002922805.2 Oryzias melastigma
AAAAAAAAAAAAATTGAAGAGTATTTGTGAATTCTGCCTCAAAACTATTCGTTTTTTTCAGATGAAATTTTGTATTTTCCTATTCAAATATGCATATTTCTATAATGTAAATAAATATTATTGAGTATCAATGCCTAACAGGTTTTGTGTAAGCAACCCCCCCAGCAAATTGCTGCACGGTCCTCTCCTCTGAGAGTAGCTCTTAACTGTATCCCAGCTGCCCCTGCTATGAATTATGACACTGTGTGATTCATTGAGCAGTTCTGATGAGGTTATGAGCGAGCCAAGGACAAAGTTATCTGTCCTCTGCTCTACAGAAACTATGAGTTTATTAGCCTTCAAAGCAATAGACCTCTAAAAAAATCCATAACGCTTTGTTCAAATACTTCAAATAGCAACTGCATACAGCATTTGTATTGCTTAGAGGGATACAAAATGTTTTACGGTGATTGGAAAAATAGAAATAAGCGGAAAAAAATCTGACTCATGTCCTCAACAGCATATTGTGTGATTCATTCTGAAGCTTGTTCAACTGAAGGCTGTTATTTTCGAATTTGCTTCGCAACAATAAGTGGACAAAGACGAAAGAGATAGTTGACGATAAGAGTAGAAAGTACAACCACAGAAAATGATTCTGGAAAGTTGTTATATTTGGAGTCTAACACCAAACGTCTAATGAGGGAATTCCAGGAAAAACTTTGTTGGGTGACCCAGAAAGTAGTGAGAAATTCAAAGACTTGTATGGTCAAAGTTGCATTTGAATTAAATTCAGGGTATTTGACATAAACAGGCGTTTTAATTGTATTTACTTTAGTTTGTGGAGCAGGGCTACCTACCGCTGGTCCCTGAGGTCTTCTATGGCTGCTTCCTGTGCTGGTCTATCCTGATTATCTGGATCTAGTGATATCATGTTCCAACCAAAAATACCTTATCTAGGCAATCTGCAACAATTAAGACAACTGAAGGTAGGTTTTAGAGTCCAGGGTAAATTGCACGGTGCCCTTGAGGTACAATAATGTTCGGCGTAGGAACTATACAGTGTTCAAGCATTTTGAAGGTTCACCCCAGCCAGCAAGGCCGAGTGGGGCCCATAGGGTTAAAAAGTGGGCCCTAAGCAGGGTTGTCTAGTTTCTGTGGTAGCCCCACTTGTGTTTGCCCACATTTGCTTTAGTGGGAACTCGGTGGGTTAGCTTGCTATGCTAGCCAGCCGCTGGGTGAACAGCATTGCGTGCTAGTGAGCTGTGCTGTAGTGAGCTAGCAAGCTCCACTATAGCGAGCTAGTGAGCTCCACTCTGTAGCCTGCTAGTGAGCTCCTCTGTACCAAGCTAGCAAGGTCTGCTGTGGTATACTAGTGAGCTCCACTAAACCGAGCTTCACTGCAGCATCCCAGAGAGCTTCTCTACAGCTAGCTGGCGAGCTCTTCTGTATTGAACTAGCAATCTCTGCTTTACCAGGCTAGTTAGTTCCTCTGTATTGAGCTAGTGAGCTCCACTGTAGTATGCTAGCGAGCTCCTCTACAATGAGCTAGCAAGCTCTGCTGTATTAAGTTAGCGAGCTCCTCTGCATTGAGCTAGCAAGCTTTGCTGTCTACCAGGCGGCTGGCTAGCGTAGCAAGCTAACCCACTAAGTGTCCACTGAAGCCAATGTGAGCAAACACAGGTGGGACCACCATGGAAACTGCGGACTAATCCATTTGGGGTCCACATTTTTTGCCCACTCTTAAACCATATGGGGGCCACTCGGCCTTGTGGCTTGGACCTTTGGTATTCACGCAGATTTGTTTTCTTCTTTTTTTTCATGTCGCACTGTGTTCTACGGATGTGTCAATCTCCCCCATCCCGTGTCTCCTGTACGGAATACGTCCAACTTGTTACATTTACATGATTGTGAGCATTCTGTAATGCTAGGGTCATTTTTCTGCATAAGTTTGAACTTTGAAAGTCAAAACAAGAGAGAAAAGTTTGAAAATGTCTGAGAAAGTGTTTCTAAAGTGTTTTAATCATTTTATTCTGCCACAACTGTTTCCAACTGGTGCTTAAATTGCATTGGATTTCAGTTATGACTGGAAACTGACTCAAAGATGGCATGTGGACTTGAAACTGTGATATTTTAAAAAACTGTAAGGAGTTTTGAAAAAAGGAAATTCAAGTTCAAGAGCCCAAAGTCTACGGAATAGTTTAAAGGGTAACCAAACCCTAAATAGACTCTTTTGGCTGCTGATCTCTAAAAATGTGGTTTTAAAAGTGCTATCTGTTGGTCATTGAGTAATTTTTGATAAATTAAAATAAAATGGTTTAAGTCTTGAAAATATAGTCAAAAACTGTCTGTGTTGACAGATATTACAGTTGAATTTTGTGATTGGTCAAACCATGTAAGTTTCAGAAAATTGACGTCATGATCTGCAGCTCCAGTAATGATAACAGTTCAGCCCCCAAGCCCCACCCCTCTGACTGGATTTTCAAATTGCTGTGGGTGGAGTCAACCCTACAACTTCCCTGTTTGGTTACCTTTTAAAAATGGAATGGTTTCTTTAGCTGAAAGTCTACTTGACTTCTATTGTGTTGTCGAGCTGAAAGTTTTTAGCTGAAAAGGGGTCTTTTTAAGATTCCGTGAGGCCTTTTCAATTGAGTTAAAAAAGCGGTAGTTGGTTGAATAGTGTAAAAAGTTGAAGGGTTATGAAGTTGAAACTTAAAGAACCCGTCTCCTAATAGAGCTGAATATTTTAATAGCTGAATGAACTAATTACTTGAAGGGGTTTAAGAGCTACGGATGGACAAAAAAACGTACGGAAGAAAAATGGATCACTCTAATGTGAATGCTCCACAGGATTCACACAATAAAATAAATGTGAAAACATTAGAACAAATTTGTCTCAGTTGTACAGGGGGATATTGGGGTTTATTGAGGCTTGATAGCAATGTTTCACTGACAGTCACCGCCTGAGTCTTGCAGAAAGACAAAAAGACTGAGAGAGAAGCTCATTTGTAAAAAAGCAGGAGGTTAGGGGGGGTGATTCATGTTCAGTAATGAGCCATTCCCAGCCCATCTTGAGCTATATCGGTATTCTCACCAAGATACATTACCAGTAATACATATTTTCATAACCGCTAGTCCAAGACAGCCAAGT
The DNA here is from genome assembly GCF_002922805.2 of Oryzias melastigma. Taxonomy (NCBI): domain Eukaryota; kingdom Metazoa; phylum Chordata; class Actinopteri; order Beloniformes; family Adrianichthyidae; genus Oryzias; species Oryzias melastigma. Next base: position 6,082,448 of record NC_050522.1, read on the forward strand.
ACCTCTACTGTCTTCAATGACTCGTGTCTTCAGCAATGTTACAATAGTTAAATCTGGATTTTACTGTATCAGGTAGTTATGCCCAGCAATTATTGTAATAACAAGCCTCTATGGACTTGTTCTATTTTCTGCACTATCAGGAACAATGGATTATAAGGCATGTTGTCAATGAATGGTTCATTTTTGAACTTGGACGTGAACTGCACAGCAAACAGACTTACATTGTGAATTAACGGGATTAAACGTTTTAAGGAGCTTGTCAGGTAAACCTGAAAACGACATAATTGTAATGAAAAGATCCCTGGGAAGGATTTTATAGTAAAAACAATATAGTTGGAGTGTGACTTTGAGGCTTTAAATGTGCCTTATAGTGCGGAAAATAAAGTACACCAAGGAAATTGAATTATTGTAACTTTACCACAGAGTCACCATATCTTACAAGTGTTTTATTAAAGAAATACAAAAAATAATTTTAAAAAAAGGTCAACAATTAACTATAATTCAAGTG
>NC_050522.1:6083136-6083268 GCF_002922805.2 Oryzias melastigma
TGAGTTCTCGGCGTCGGAGGGGCCGTCTTCAATACCTCCTGGATTGGGAGGGTTTCGGCCCGGAGGAGCGCTCTTGGGTGGACCGTGAGGATATCCTCGACCCCCATCTCCTCACGGAGTTTCACAGGCACC
>NC_050522.1:6083728-6111919 GCF_002922805.2 Oryzias melastigma
GACCACCGCTGCCTTTGCCAACATATCGCTGAGCATAAATAAAGACACTGCAGATGGATCCGAACGCCTCCGAGTCTGTGTTACAGTAAGTTAGCAAAGCTTTTTCTGCTGCGCTACATCCTCACTATAGGGCTGGGTTGAAAAAATCGATTTGAATTGATTTAAGCTTAATAAATCAATAATCCATTCACAAAAAATATAAATCAGTTTAGCACACAAGGCTAAAGTCCACTAGCTTGATGCTACCATTCAATAGAATTTCCCATAGGACGGCTAATGCTAATACTCTGTTGACCAAAAACATACATTTCTGCATTAATTTTCCAAACTGTTTTAAGGAAAGATTTTTAAAGTAACTATTTGTGATCTAAAACTTCGTTTTCTTCCCTCATACTACTGTCTTCTTCTTGAATAAAGTGTAGTTCTACAGCGCGATCGCCACCTAGTGGCCAAGCTGAAGCGTCCTCCAGGAGAAGCAGCAACGTTTACAATGTTAATGATCTTTGTTAGAACTTCTCCATATCCTCACAGTATATTTCAAAATGTATTTTTCATGATCTTTTTCTTGTGTATGATATCCGTGTCTGGAACGATGCGCTCCAACCTTCTAAACGTGTTCCTGTTCTTCCTCACTCCCATTCTCTTCACAGTTACATACACACAAAAACACGTATGTGCATTGAGCTCTCTTCTCAACACATTTTGCCTCAGGACACAGACTGTCCTCCACTGTCTGCTTATGAACTCATCCGTTTCCTGCAGACAGGCCGGAGATGAGGACATTTATATTGTGTTGCAGTGTGGCCAGATATCCAATATAATTAATCTGCTATCTAATATTCCCCCAGTCTTCCCACAGCCTGTTGTCAACTTCTCCAGCTATTTCATAATGAATCATGCAACTGCCAGTTGCTAAGAACCATTACCTGCTTCATTTTTAACTGTTGAGCTTTATTCAGAACACTTTGACCCTAATACGTCGGGTGTAAAATTAATCCACACATTTGTAACAAAATGGTCTAAAATAGTCAGAATTACTTTTAGAATATTATTCAGGAGGAAATTGTGTGTCCAGGTTTGAGAACTAGAGGAGATTTAATGACTGTTTTTGTTTGTGTTTATGGTCAATGGGACTTGTATCGAAAGCGTCATTTTTCACTCTCGTGGAAAAGGGGATCAATATTGCATCAGGCAGCAGATGGGTGACTGTCCCTCCCATCATGCATCTGTTCATCATTTCCCGTCCGCAGTATTAGAAAACAAAGGTGGAGGAGAAATGAAGACGGACAAAGACAGGATAACACAGGAGAGAAATTGAGAGGTCAAGAGAGGGGCAGATTTGAAACCACGAAACCTGGAATAGAGAGAAAAAAGTTTATTTCCTCTTGAGTAAATTGAATGTTTATTTACTGTTAATCTGTGGAGGGGCAATTGGCAATCAGTGTGTTTTTGTATGTGCTTTGACAACTCTTCATTTGAGCACTTAACTGCATGCAAAGAAGTATTTCAGAAGTTTATCTTTTTTTTTTTTATTCCTAATGAGTTCATGATTAAACAATAAAAAATAGAATATACTGTTTACATTGGGGAGCCCAAAGTCATAATTTCATCTTTCGATCAATTGTAAAAGCATTCCCACCGGTCTTTTAGTTCTCAATGTACTTTTTATGTAATAAATTAATACTTTTCTTTAACCTGCTCCTGATTGCCAAAGAAGAAATACTCAGAAATGCAGCTTCAAGCTTTATTTTCTTTATTAATGTCTCTCCAGCATCAGAAAAATGCCTTAAAACATGTTAAGAACACGAGTTTCATAAGATTTATAAAACTTTTACTGTATTTTTAATGTTTTTTCTCTATTTTAGTTGTAATTGTGAAGTAGTGCTCTATCATTTTTGAAAAATCCACCTTCTATCTGTCTCAAAACAATAATCTCTTTCTGTATTTGTAGCTGTGATTCACACATTTTTGAAAGAATCCAACAGGAAAAACAAGGTAGTTTAGTTTTCATCTAGTGCACAGTGCTTACATCTCTGGGTGTTTTTGTTTACTGACTTTCCATCAGACCACGGTGAATAGCATCCAATCATCTTTTGGTATGCACCGGTTTTTGTATACACTTCTGATTCTTATAGCCGTGTTTGTATAATTGCCACATTCCAGCTGGTTCACGGAGCATAAAAGACTAAACCTTAAAGGTGTGTCTCACTCTCTGAAATAAGGTTGCTCCGGGTCAGGGGAGAGTGCATGTGTTTGTTTATACACAGCTGTGTTGGGATGTCTGAGCACTTAAGTTCTTAGCTGTGACCATGTCAGAGAGCTGGATGCCTCATATTCAAATCGACATCAGTCAAAAGTAACTAGAGGATTTCATTCAAAATAAAGCTAGAGCTCCACACCTCCTCCACAAATACTTGATGACCGTGTGACGTTTCTGTGAACTATGTTTTCATTGAACATATTCAGGTCACACATGGTGGCATCTTTGATTTGACTTATCCAGTGTTAATCACTTATATGTGAACAAGACAATCTAATTACCAACGATTCAATTCATAATACAATTTTAACAATACGATTCATGGTCAATACTGATTCATTTTGAATGATCTGATCCAATTCCACAACATCTTTATCCAAGACTTCCACCAGGGTGACTCAGAGATGATCACCTGGTACTGGACAGTGCAGGTGAAGTTTTCCAGATTCCTTGTATTTCTTCAAGATTTGAAATTAAATATGTGTACAAACAAGTAAACAAGAATGAAATCCCTTCAGATTTTAGTTTGATGAAGTCCATCCCACTTGTTTTTACACATCAAAGTATTACAATTGTTAGAACATTCTACCACACGGTATGGTCACATGTCTTTGCAAAAGGGGCTAAAAACAACTAAGTCATCTGCATACATCAGATGGTTTACTTTAAAACTACCAACCATCCAGCCGGTATTACATGGATTTAGATCCTTCGACAGGTCATTCACATACAAGTTAAAAGAGGTGGGGATAAAATCTCTTCTTGTCTTACCCCACTGTTCACACCAAACGAAGAAGAGTCACTTGATCACCTAACCATCATTTTCTGATGGGCATACCAGAAGGCTAGTAGTCTTATAAGTACCATACATACAATAATATACTCCTATTTTTCATTTCTGTAAGAAGTTTGGTGTAATTAACTCTGTCAAAGGCTTTAGATTTATTGTGATAGACCGATATTTTGTCCTGCCTCTAATTGTTACACACCTATTCATTATAATAATCAACTCACACTAATTCAGTACATTTGTTCATTTTCCTGATTTTAAGAATATCTATTCAGCATTTGTCACTGTAAAGTCAATTTATTTAGTCAGAGTGGGAGGTCTTTGGAGATTTTCCTTAATTGTCCAGAGCATAAAATTCTGAGAACTTCAGTTGGAACCTCCACAGCCAGCAGCAACAAGAGCCGTCTTGTCCCTTCTGGTTTTGTAGGCTTCAATCCTTGTAATGTTTGGTTATTTTTGTAAATGCTTTTTATAAATATTTTCCAGCATACTTTTATAACTGGTTTTTGTCATGAGAGTTTTTTTTTTCCTTTTTTCCCTTTCCTCTCCTTTCATTTTATTTATATTAATGCGATCTATAAAGTTATATCTTTGTATTTTTATTATATAGTCTTTTTCCTGTCCCTTAGACTGAGATATAACAGATATATAACTGAGGCCAATCACTAATGATGTGTTTTTAGTTTTTTTTTTCTTTTTTTCTTGACGGTACAACGATTTTTTTTTTTTTTTTTCACTTTAAAAAATGTGATTTGAAACCAAGAATTTCAGCTTAAAACTGCAGAGATTTGTCAGCAGAGTTTCAGGCTGCGACACCCAAACCCAGCATTTCTGTGACACTCTGCTTTGCTGCAAGCTGCTTTTCCTCCGAGTGAAACCCTCACCCTCTCACCTCACATCCATCTTCTCCTCGTTTCTCCAAAATCTGTCCAGAAACTAGAATGAGTGACACAATATGCGAAGGATCTTGTGTGGGTTTACTTTAAGTCAGGGGTCACCAACATGGTGCCCGCGGGCACCAGGTGGCCCCCAAGGACCAGACAAGGTGCCTTCGGGTCTCTTCTAAAATTATGAGCTACATCTAAAATTAGAATTTATTCAGTTGCTATTTTTTAAAATTACACTTAGATTTAAAAATTAAAAAGTCTTAAAAATATGTTCATGATACATGAACTTTTGACAGGTTTAGGTGACCTCTGACCTACTCGTTCAAAGATCATTCATTTTGTTAAAAATGCTTCAGATTTGGTCATTAGTTCAAAATGTGTTTAAAAATATGTAAGTTGATTATTCTTTGATATTACATAGTGGACAAACATGATACAACATAGTCAAAATGGGACATTTTCCCATGAAATGTAAATGATCATCTGAAAATTTAACAATTACTGAGATTAATAACGTGCTGAATATTGATATGTTTCCTAGCTTGTTGTCATGGTTGATAATTATGGTGAGAATTCAGTCTTTATATAGAGGAGTGTCATCATTCATTATTAATAATGTATAACTATCTATAACGAAGCAAAATTTGGTATTTCAAAATGGTAGCCCTTTGTGTGACTCAGTACCCATGAAGTAGCTCTCAGTTTCGGTCGGTGCCCCCTGATTTAAGTACTTCAATTTGCCCTCATTTGACCAAAAAAACATCAACTTTTACTTTATTGATTCATTAAATGTATCTTCCACCATTTAAAAAGCCTTGTTTTCTGAATTAATTATGAATCCCTGAAAGATGTCTGTGTCATGCTCCGCCTCCCTGTGACGTCCCATATTTGGTCGTGCTTCCTGATCTCATTAACCTCATTAGTTCTGATGACTTTGAGTCCGACAGCTGAAGATCTCTCTCTTAAGCACCTTAGCCTACAGCCACATTACACTTAAAGAAAAAAGACTGAAAGACAATAAAACATTTAGTTCATAATGATGATTGACAAATTACAAGCATTGATATATCAATATTTGTGTTCTACAAAGCTTTATACTGTATATTTACCTTAATAATCACGTTTCACTTCATCTCCTTCACCCTAAGGTTCAAACTTTGACAATAAAAATGACTAATCGTCATTAAATTTGGTACGATATGTTTCTAGTCTTTCTTTTAAGAGTAAAAGCAGCCTGTATAGAGTTACATAGTGTCACTGCAATACATCAGTATGAAGGCAGTTCAAGTTATCTGCAGTACCAGTCAGTCAGGTCAGTCCAGGGATTTTAAATATTCATTTGTTCGGTGCAAAAAAAAAAAGGTACCTTGGCTTTTCAAATATATTTGTTTTATTGTCCTTCAATAAAAAACTGTGACTTTTATACTCTCATACTAATTAAATAGTGCATTTGATTACATATATAAATGCATTTGAAATCATTTCAGAGGAAAAGTTCACCTCTTAATTTTGTCCAGATCATGAAGCAAAAGTTTATATCAAAGAAACAAAGTCAGCAAGTAGTTTTCTAGATCCCTTTTATCGGAAGATCATTACATTTGTATTAACAAACAATTTCTTTCATGAATTAATGATAACATTTCCTCTAAGCATGTATTCAGTCTGTATCAAACAATAAGGTAAACTTTACCAATAATAGTAACCTTTGATTGAGGTCTTATCATGACGATCATAGAGATGTTTCAAGGATATTTTCAACTGTCTTGTTGTTGTGATAAACTATTGACTAATGTGTGTTCACGTGTTCAGAGTTTGTGCTGTTCCAGGTACCAGATGATGTTTTGCTCCAACACATTCTCATTCACAACTCGTAACATGTTGACGTTTGGTTAAGGACCCTCGTGTCACTTTTTGACGTTAAGGGTGTCCCCAACTCGTTTTTCAACATGCTGGTTGTTCCAAATAAATCAAATCTCCCCAACTGCTGGGCCGCAAACTGGTACCGGGACGTGGACTGCACCGGTATCCCAACCCTAACCTTGCCTCGGTACCAAGCATGGATAGATACTGGACAATTATCAGTGCTGGTTCTGGATACAGTATTGGTTCCAGACACAGACCAGACTAGGGTTAGGGTACCAGGTTGGGGTACTGGTACCGGCCACGTTCTGAGGTTTGGTCCACGTCAGACAAATTGACCAGACCCCTGGTGTAATTCAAAAAATGACGAGATGGGGACACCCAAAACATCAAAAAGTGACGAGGGGGGTCTTTAAAGACCGACCAAACCCTAAATCGACTCTTTTTATCTGTTGACCCCTATAAGTGGGACTTTAAAAGTCCTGTCTGTTGGTCATTCCCAAACTTTTGATAAATTAATATCAAATTTCAATCCAAAGACTGTAAAAATATTCTGCGTATGATGATACTAAAGCCCCTCTTACCAGGTAAATATAGCATAGGAGCATATTTTATATAAGGTTTGCTGTGCATGTTTGTGGTTCATTTAAATGCAGGCTGAGGAGGACGATAAAATCTCTCTGACCAAAGTGCAAAATCCTCAAAATCTGTACATTTTTGTTACCGTACAGCAGTGTACTTATTTTATAATCAAGAATGTCAATGCTGTTTTAATAAAATAAATAACACTCATCACAAATGCCAATTTTGTTGGATCTTTTGAGACAAAAATGTCAAAAGATCTTCCTAAATGTCGCAGCAAACACAATTTCTAGCATTGACATAATTTAACTTTTAAAGCAGCATAAATAGCAAAAAATAAGTATTTAATTGGGTAGATTTCAATCTAGCTCCATTATTTTATAGAAACAGAACAATCCACTAGAGTGCCTTGAACCCAAGCAATTTTTAACCGAGTTCTGCAGTGAACTGGGGGTTGTTCATCTACTTTGCTGCCCAGAGGGAGTTATGTAGCACTTCAAATCTATTTCTAAGGTTTGCCAATGGCACTGTCAATCACCTATGAGGGGGGTCTGAATGGGTCTATAATTCATGTTAAACTACTCTTTTGAGACACCCCTTCATCCACAGAGGGGGTCATTCAATTCCTTTTTTTTCTTATCCCCCTTTCTTTCCCTGTTTCTTTCATCTGTTTTCTTCTCATCCTTTTTTTTTAGTTTTCAGAAGGTAAATTGTGCCATTCAGAGGCTGCAGCCAGCTGTGCGTCTCACTGCTTTAGCACATCAAAAGTTGTGCTGTGAGAAAGCCTGTCATTATTTTAGCCACCAACATCGTGTTTCCATGGAAAGATAGTTTATGTTGAAAGTTAGAACAACAAAATAAGATTCATTTTTACATGCATAGATTTGGTTTCTGAACATTTTCAGATTGAAACTTAAAGATGATTATTTGTTTTCTGCTTCTGTGTTTCCGCTCACATCTTGCCACTTTGAACCAGCGTTTGAACTTGGGCTCTGTGCTTCTTGCGGTGTTGCAGCCCAGCTTGCCTGTCTTTGTGTTGACTGTGTGGGTGATGATTCATTAGCTGTGCTGTGTGAGATGTTAGCAGAACATTTTCTTCATATCCTTTTTTGTCCTCTAAAAGCACAGACAACTATGCAATTAAACACATGCAGATCTTCTCAGGATTAATAGAAAGAAGAGAAATCAAAGTGCTTTTTTTTACTGGGTTATTTTCAGACAGATTTATCCATCATGTTTTTGCTGGAAACGTCTGTCTTAATATTTCCACTAAATGAGACGGAGGGAAGGAAAAAAGACCAGTGATTGGAATATGATTCTGCTGTTTATCATCTAAATGAAGGGTTATGTCCAACTGGGCAACGCGATAATTGACAATCATGTTGATATGTCTAAATGTCTTTACCTTCATTTGGTGATTTTACACTTACAAAGGTCCACGTTTGTTGTGTTCTGATAGATATTTTTTATTTCATGCCCTTTTAATGTGCTGAAGATTTATTTTTAAGACACTGGGTTAATCTGGATTAAGTTGAACACACTTAAATATACAGAGGAAGCTACTTTTTTTAGAATTAAAAGTATCTCAGATACTCAAATGTTCTTAAGACGTTGGATTTTATTAGTAAAATAGTGATTTTTCTGAAGCTCAACTGTTTTATTTTGAAGTTTTAAGATTTGTTAATACATGTTAATTATCCCATAACTGTGATGCATGTTTGAAAACATTTTGAAGCACAACACCTCCCACTTTAGGTGCTAATATGGTTTAAAATAATTGTTTTTAAAGTGAAGGATTGTATCTTAACTGATATCTGACTTCTGTAAGTCAGAATTCAGCTTCAAACTGTAGCAGCTGATCAGTCAGAAGCAAAAGTGAGTGGGATGAAAGTTTAGCAAAGCGAGTCGTCTCTTGTTGCTTGGAATTTATATATATATATATAAATATGATAACTTTCTTTTGTGGACTATGAAAAACTTTACTCTATCACAGTCAACCTTATATCTCTGAATACATTGTGTTTCACATTTTCTCTGGAAACTTTTTGACCGGCAGCCCTTTGACCTTAGAGGCAAAATGATGGCAAATCACAGAAGGAATGTACTTAAAATGAGATTCAGAAAAGAAGAAAACTGTTTTTGAGACATTTTTATAACATGTGTTAAAAAGGAATTGGTACTGTTTGGATTTTATCCAACGCTGGTGCCAAGCTGGAACTTCTAAAACATCTCCGGTGCCTAAATGGTGCTCAAACCGGTGTTTGAAAAAAGGAAAAATCTCTAGTTTTTCCAAACAATATTTAAGAGTGTTGAAGGAGTGTCACAGGTTTGTGCTACAGCGCTGCATCACCATTGGAGTAAACATGTATTTCACCACTCGTTGCTATGACAACACCCTGTTTTAAAGCAATGCACATGTCACTCTGATCCATCAGGTCCCTGAAATAGAATATTTCGCTGTTAAGTGCAGACAAACTTTCACTCGCTTCACCCTTGGCATTTTTATTGGGGCTCCGCCCACCCTCACCCATCCTTATATGAGCCCGCCCACAGTCGATGAAAGGGTCCATTTATTTGGAATGGAATCCTGCAACACAACTGAATAGAATACAAGTGAATAGAATAGAAAGCACCAAAATCCACCAAAAAACATGTTACTGGTAGTATCGTATACATCGGTGCTATGTAGCAGCACCACAGGTTGCAGGACAGAGCCCGGTTGTTTTTTCTTTCTTTTTTTTTTTATCTCTCCAGTCTATTGGCAGTCTCTATAATTTGCCTCAGACACACCTACCTTTCACCAAGAAGACAACTGAAAAACCAAACTAAGTCACAGAATCCTTACAGTGCCCCTCCCTAAAGGGCAGATCCCAGATGCCCAAATACCTAAAAGGGGGAGACTTGAGAAATCAAACAAATAAAAACAAGTCCAGAAAGCAGTTAGGGCTCCTGCAGCCTATCAGAAGTCAATCAATCAATCATATAGCACTTTTCATAAAAAAAGAGTCATGTACACTAAAACAAAAGAAACAAAATACATAATATAAAAACAAGCCTAAAAGTTAAAACAGAGTACCCTCCCCCAGACCAGCACAACCCCCTTTTCCCCAGGGACAGGAAACATGAAGGGAGGCATCCCCGGTGACCTTCCTCTGAAGCGGGAAAGGGGGATGAGCAGTAAACATCCTAAGGTACAACATGAAGTGTGGCCCAGATGACCCTCTTTCGGAACAGACACATGAAGAGTGGCCCTGGTGACCCTCCATAGGAACAGAAAGCTTCAAGGATGGGCGGCAATCCCCCTCAGGGACAGATAGGCTGGACATGAAATGTCTCTCCTGCTGAGTCTAAGGTAGTTAGGTTATTCAGTCAGGAACTAGCGGTGTAGAACCCAAAATACAGGAGACAGGCACTAAATAATTTAATAAATAAACCAAAACATGACAAAAACCATGGAGAAACAAACAATAGCAGAGCAGAGTAGATGACCTGATAATGTAAAACTAAAAAAACAACTTGAACCACTCAAAACGACCAAAACTGAAAGACCACGCTAAAGCACAGAATCCTTACAGTACCCCTCCCAAAAAGGACAGATCCCAGATGCCCAAACACCTGAGAGAAGGAGACCTGGAGGAACAAAACGAATAGAATCCAGAAAGCAGTTAGGCCTCCTGCAGCCTAGCAGAAATAAGGAATTAGAATAGCGAGCCCCTCTTGAGGAACAGGTACGAAGAGGAACAGTTCCCATGACTCTCCATTAGAGACAAGAAACATAAATGGAAGTAGCCCTGGTGAACGTCTGCTGAAATGGGAAACATGGCCAAGGGGGATGAACAGTAGACATCCTATGGGACAAGAAGCATGAAGTTTGGCCTTGACGACCCTCCACGGGAACAGAAAACTACAAGGATCAGCGGCAATCCCCCTCAGGAACAGATAGGCCGGACATGGAGAGACCAAACTTGAACACGGCTACAAGAGAACCCATCTGACTCTCCTGCTGGGTCTAAGGTGGTCAGGTTATTCATTTAGGAACTGGTAGTGTAGAACCCAAAATGCAAGACACCAGGCTTGGCGGCAGAAGCTAAAACACTTAACAAAAAAACTGCAGCGTGACGAAAAGCAAAGAGAACCAGAGGATTGCATAGCAAAAAACTGAAAAGCAACTCATAACATGACCAAAACAACTCACACATCAAACTAAAATACAGCAACATACCATCAAATCCAGAACTCCACTTAAAATAGCATCACTTTAAACGATGATAGGAAATAAAGTCAGGCATGAAGGAGTTAAGTTTTCTCAGAATTTGCAAGGACAAGGTAAAAATTTGTTTTGGAAAAAGAAATGCCTTGTGTAAGGGGGGGATTTTTCCAAGCACTTGCACAAATTGTTGTATTATTTGTTTTGTTTGCAAATCGTTTTTTTCTTTTTTTGTTCTGGCAATGCCATCTTCTTTTTGAGTGTCTGTTTTTTCAGTGTTAAATAGAACCCTGACACATGGGTATCATTATTAGATCATGTAGATTTTAGAATATAGAAAAAACATACTTGTGTTACTCATGGAATTAGTTTTAAAAATTACAATGAATTCACATTTTTCTGTTTCAAACACTCCCAGACTGTAATTTTCAGGGGAATACTGTTCTCTCATGAGAAAAGCATGCATAATCTAAGGAAATTATCCCAAACTAAACTTGGCAATATCCCTTTTTTTCGGGTATTGTCATTGGCACGGTGTCAGATCTAACCTTCCATATAAGTGCATGCACACAGAGATCGACTTTTCCTTTGCCGTCATTAATATACAGGGCATGTCTCAATAGCTGCCAACCTTTAGGCAGTGATTCCATCTTGTCAAGATACGCAGTGAGGGAATGCAGTAAAACTGCCACAGTGCCAGGCTCTGACAGCTACAGAAAAAAAAATGCAGCGAGGCTCTGAAAGGAAAAGAAAAGAGAATAACAGCACCAACAACAAAAAAAAGAAAAAAAAATTACTACTTCCCAGGCAGAATGTCAAGGAAGAAAGGGTGCTGAACTCACAGAGGAGCTACTTCACCTTATTTTCTCCTGTTGCTGTTGTTGTAGGGAGTTATTGATGCAATTGACCAGCCTGAGGACAGGGGAAAAATCTATAGTAGAAGAAGTGGAAGAAGATTTTCTTTTTTCTTTAAAATGGAGGCATCAGTGGAGGCAGCCAAGTTCCACTCTTGTGTTGTAGGTCATCGTATTGATTGGAAGGTAACAGTAATTTAACGTGACCATGCACTGTTGTTAGGAAGAGACATGGCCCTAAGATTTCCACCTCAAACGTCCAGCCGGATCACCAGCTTACAACCATCCGAGAAGAAAAGTGAGCTTGTTTCAATCCAGCTGACTCTAATCATCTCACTGTCAGTCTGGGCTCCAAGCCGACATCTCTTTTAACTTTAAAGGGCCGTTCCCTGAACAAGAAGGAAACAATATTTAGCATACTCATCATTAGCATCCCCCATCTGAAGCATGGAGCTCTGCCCGAGGGCAAGCTGTGAAACATTCATGAAGTTTTCCACTCAGTTAAACCTTGATGGTCAAAGCCATTTTCAACCTGCGCTGTTTAAACGCGCTAATTATGTCGCCACATTTAGCATGGAAACCAGTCTGAACCCGCTGCTCAGACACTAGAGAGAGACATCAGGAAAAATCTGTTCAAGCTCTTGGCAAAGATCAGGTAAGAGTTATGTTTGGGATATTTGTTTAAAGTCCCACTCCAAACAAATTTTGATTCATTTTCAAAGTGTTCTCAGTGGTCTTTTATTTATGATGATCACTTTTAGCCAAAATCAAAACAATTATGTTGTTTTGAAGGACATAGTATCTGCAGAGCAGCAGGAGTTCATTGGAAATTCACCTATGAGTTGTGGGCAAAACTATTAGGCCTCGTTTCCAGTAAGCGGTCCAGTAATAGATTGTGCCCCACATAGCATATGCAAACACAAATACAATCTTATTCAAATAGCATTTTTTCATCCGCTCCTGATACTCAATGATTTGAATAAAAACATACTCGGATAAGATATTTTAATCTTAATTTTATTTATATATGTTCTCCATCATCAGGAAAATGCCACAAGAACATGTTAATGACACCACAAACTGGATTTTCATTGGATGGTATTTAAGAAATGTATTCTCTCTATTTTTAAGAAGCAGGCTTAGTAAGTTTTATCAATTATGTCATCAATCCCAACTACATCACTTATGTTTCTGCCGTATACTTTCCACATAGTAAAAAGTACATTAATGAACTTGTGTCCCTAAGATTCTCATCTTATTCTATTACCCAAATCTAGGTGGATTTATCTGATCCACTGTGTGTTAAAACTGTCTATCCACCTGCCGAATTCCCTTTGAGGTCATGGGGTTGATCTGGTTGGGCAAAGGTTGAGTACACCCTGGATATGTTACCAGTCTATTGTAAGGCCATCACAAACATTCACATTTACACTCAATAGATCATATCACCAATCACTAATTAGCCATGAAGCATGTTTTTGGACCGTGGGAGGAAACACTAGACAGAGAGGGCCCAGTCGGGGCTTAGTGACACACAACAGCAGCCAGATTCCCTGGGTTTGATAGCTCCAATACTGCTTTCCATTTGTGTTGCATCGGTAATGTGAGGTTGGAGTTGTGAGTGGCTGTAAGCTAGCAAGAGAGCATGTGAACAGATGGATGATGGGAAATAGGGGAATTTTACTCCGCACTAATAGTCAAAATCTCAGACAAAATCTAATGAACTACTGCTGCTTTGCAGAAACTATGTCCTAGAAAATAAGTTTTTTAAAATGTTGCCTAAAAATTGCATAATATGAATTAAAGATCACAGGGAACTCTTTGAAATTAGATCCAAATATGATCGGAGTGGGAAACAAATGTTTCAATCACACTTAAAAAATGAAAAACTAAAATATGTAAAAAAAAAAATTCTTGTCTAATTCCAGAAGCTAAAAGTTTCTATCGAATGACGGAATTAAAATAAAAAACTAAAAAACACGAGACATCTGATGTTATTTTCCACTTTAACGGATTGTAGTTGGTGGGGGTTAGAAGAGTTGAGGTGAGTGGGATTGTTCCTTCTTTGCTCTTTTTTGTACCCTGTAACGCTCTTTTTTTCATATTTATTGGCATTTTACTAGTATTTTAGTCTCTTATTTAACACTTTTTATATTGTTTTTTTTTTTTCACTCTCAAAACAATATCCAGCTGTTTGTCTGTCTGTCTGTCCTGAGTCTCTATCTTTATCTTTCTTCAGTACTGTGGCAACAAATAGAGGCAGAACAAGCAAACAAGTCCATTTATAACTGCAAAAATAAGGCAACAAGAAAACTAGACTTGAGCAGTTTTTTTTTTTTTTTTTTTTTTTTGTGGGACAATTCTTGACTTACTTTCCCCAATATTTCAAATGTTTAATAACCACATTTTCTACTCTTGCCTCCAGCAGCTATTATTTACCCTGTCTATAATTTTAACACAATCCTAATCTGAAGTCTATTATCCGGGGAGCATGTTGGTATAGATTACCCATGCTGCATGCTCCTGTGCTGACAGAAGCGATCAAACTGTTCTTTGAATTTTGCCAGGCTTTGATCAAATATGGCTGCCACTACAGTAAATTAGCAGCTTTAAGATGATGGGGTTTGACCCTGTTTAACCATCTCATAAAAAAGGCAGCTTAATTCCCATCTCAATCCCTCAGTCAAGAGTAATTTCTGCTCTGATCCCGTCTCTGAATTTAGAAACAGGGTGACTCACCACCTTCCTCCTGCTAGCTAAAATCTGTTCACATCTGTAAATGCAAGCAAGGCTGCAGTTTGACTTTCTCAGCACAAAGCTGTGGAGCCTCAGAGGTCAAGGGTTTCTGGTATAAGACCTATCATTTCTACTGTGCTCATGCCATGCATTTAAAAGAGAGAATTCATGAGCATCAACTTTCTGTTAGAGTTTTTGGGTTAAATGTATGAAAAAAAAACAGTGGCAAAAAACATTTACTATAAGAAACATCAGGAATACAAATTGTTGCAACTTTAGATTTATAAATTTCAGTCAAAGCATCTGAGACTTGGTTAAAAATAATATATGATAAAGAAAAAAAAGGAAACTTACTTTTGTATTTAGTTTCAGAATCCCCATAAGCTGCACATTCTCATTCATGTGCGTTCACCATACAGACTCCCCATACTCACCCGTCTACTTACCTTCCTGCAGCGCAGAGTCACATCTGACCGCTTAGCATTTTTTCCTCATGCATACGTTCCTTCTGGGTTCAGCAGTCATGTTCACCGAGTACCTTCCCATATGGAAATGAGCAGGAGGGGCAGAGCGGCCCTCACAGCACAGCTTAAATATAGGAGCCAGCGGTGACCAGAGAGGAGAGGAAGCAGCCAGACTGATGACTGCCGGGAGCTGTGACCGTTCTGGATTCATGTTGATTGATGTTTATGTTGATTGATTTTTTTAATGTATGGGTTCATTTTTTTTTCTGAGATGCTTTAATGCTCGTATTGGTAATTGTTGTACATTTGTGAGGCACTCATAGAGGAGGGGCTTGACATTTGCCCAGAGAGCAAAGATGAGGAGGATTTGATCTGGAAGCACAGTCAGCAAAATAGCAAAGTGGTGGTTGATCTAGTGGTGTCAGAAGAATCCCTTGTATATATTTTTGCTGTCATCTTTTTTTTTTTTTAAACTTTCATTTGGGAGCCCAACGATAAAAACCCCTGATGTGAATTCTCTAAACTTAACCATTCTGCACTAACCTTTAAGAAAACAGTTACCACTTTTAAAAGGTAACCAAACACTAAGTCAACCTTTTCTGGGTGTTGATCTCTATAAATGGGGCTTTAAAAGTGCTTTCTTTTGGTCCTTGCCACATTTTCAAAAAATCCTGAAATTTTAGCGTAAAACAGTCTGTGTGCTGCCCCCTATAGGTTGAAATTAGATATTACAGTTGAATTTTGTGATTGGTCACACGTCCCACGTCATTCCAGACGTTCTTCATCATCATGCTCTGCAGCTCCAGTATAAAAGCCCCGCCCATCGTTGATTCTGTAACGGTCGGTTGTTATCATGTTAGCTTTAGCATGGCTCGTAGGTGTTTTGGCTACTGGCTTGTGCAACTTTCCAGTGAACTTGGAAGTTAGGGAAATTAGGCAAATCCAGCAAATTCCTTCCTGGTGATGGATTTGCAGTGAATGTTTCACTCCAGATTGTTAGCTTAATACGTTAGCATTTATTAGTTATGATGCTAGCATCATTTTATCACTGATGCACTAAGCCCCTTTGATCCAGACCAGGGGTGTCAGGCTCCAGGCCTCAAGGGCCGAGATCCTGCTGGTTTTTAAGAAATCTTGCCTTGTCTGCTGCTGATTACCTGAATCAGGTCTGTTTAGCCAATAAGAAGCTTCAGATGGAAAACATGTAGGACTCGATTCTGACACGTGATCTATCCATGAGCTCCTACCTTGGGATAAGGTGGAGGAGAAAAATCCTCAACCTCCACAGAAAGTTCTGTGGTGATGCTGGCATCACTTTGCTCCGTATTAGTCAGACCTTCCAGGATTTGTTGAAATCACAACTATTAACGCAAATTCACGATCAAAGCAGATCAGCTGCATAAAGTTTTAACTTTCACACTGTTAACTTGTGTGAAGATAAACGGATGATCATTAGTTAGATGATGGGCATGGACTTTAGAGGCAAAAATGATTTTTTGTGAGACACTAGAGATGGAAAGAAGGTTATTGAGACATTGAACTTTCTGAACACTTGAGTCATTGGAGCTGGTTTGAGAGATTCACAAACAACTCCAGTAATGAGGAGAATTTTATGAGTAATTATAGGAACTATGCGGGTTGTCATCTGGAGGAATGGGCCCTTAGTTGTATAGTTTTTACTTCTTTAGTTATGTGATTATGACCCTGAGACACACTGAAAAGGTTGATTGATCAGCTGCATGTGTTGTGTTTTATCATTAAATGTGTAACTAACATGCCAGATTTCTGTCCTCAAATTAATTAGAGAGTTGCTGAAACCTGTTTGCCCGCTCCTCCATTCAATTATGTAACTCGTTCTCTTACCCGTCTGGACCTCGTCCGCTGGAGCCGTTAGAGAACTAATCTGCTCTGGAACTGCAGGCGAGAAGGAAATGCAATATTTCCCCTGTATTACTTGTGGTCTTCATTTCATGTCTTTATTGCTTTGTTGCCAGCTTTCAAGCCTTGAGTATCTCTCTGGGACATGTTTCTTTTTTTTTTTCTTTCCTTTCAATAGATTTTCCAAATAAAATTTCTTAGAAGGTTGAAGATTTTGCTCCAATAACCTCAATGTGGTTTTGTTGCAACCGTTTCTTCTATTTCGTCTTTGAACTAAAATTATGTCTGTTTTATCTCGTCTATAGAATAAAATAACAGACATAAATGTCATAAGACGTAAACAATTTAGAATTAAACAGAGAGGGATTTTGTTCTACCATGTAAATATTTGTCATTTTCTGGTAAACAAAAAATAGATAAATTGCACATTTGGTTTCTTATTTATTTATGAAAATGTATCGGTTTTTTTTTCTGGTCAAACATTGATAAACAAAAATGTATTAGTAGTAATTTTTCTTATTCCTTAGAATCCATTTATTAGAAAAAATGTTACAACTAATAAATTAATAATGTACAAAAAAAAAAAAAGAAATAAGGTTTTTGCTTTTTTCTTACAGAAACAATTTGGGGAAAAAAGACCGTAATGGAGGGACCATGAAAACTAAATAAAACTTAAAACGTACCCCAATTAATAGAACAGAGACTCATTTAAAGGATCAATCCCAATGATTCGATTACATTTGATTTTATTTTATTCTTTTGTTGGGGAGAGGGCACCAAACTACGCAGTTACATAACAAAAGCTACACATTTTGCAAAATTAAACAGATGCATTTAACACAAATTGCAACGCCTGTTCAAAAAACAGACAGAAAAAAATAATAATAATACATTTTATTGGAAGTCACCCAAGAACACTACATTAAGGTAAATAACCTTCACATTGTCTTTTTAGAAAACCTAATGATAGCCATAATTCTTAAAAGAAATACCAAATCTTTAATTTTTTACTTTTTTAGACCATTTATAAGAGAATATTTTTAGAAAATTAGCTTTTTGTACCTTTTTTAAATTTTGATTTTGAAGTATTTTTACAACCTTTTTAATACATTATTTTCAGCTTTCCAAAGTTTTACACAAACAGAAACGCACAATTGCTTCAAAGTGGTCAAAGGAACTCCAAATTTAAAGTTAAATCTGCTTTTATGATCCTCAAAAGTAAAGAGAAATAAATTTTGGAACAACTATTTTTAACTTTAAAAGTGTCTAATAACTTGTTTAAGTTTCTCTCAGTTATGATAGTTGGAAATGTTTTTGTGTACTCTTAATTTGAATCATGTTAAATTATTTGCTTTTAAGTATAATTTTATTTTCAAACTAGGAGGATAAAAATGGACAGAAGTCAAATAAACGCATTACTCTATTATTTTTAGTGAGTACAGAAAATTAAAAAAAAAATCCTATCAAGTTTAAACTGTTTTTGGAATCATAAAATGTTTTTATTTACGATCTATCCTAAAGTCCTGAGAACACAAACAGTAAGATTGTGTCTTCATAGTTTCTTAGGTTAGGAAATGCAATAATTGGAAGGAATTGAATTGAAACATGAAAAAGTAGAAAAGTCTCATATTTGCATCAGCTAGTTAGCAGTCAACATCTTACTTTTTTTTTTCTTTTTAAAGAGGGAGAAGTGATTAATTTAATTATGCAAATTTAAACGAATCTTTAAGCTACTTCTTATTTCTATTAAATATAGAGAAACCAATAAGTCTATAAATGATCTTTGTACACTTTTATAAAATATGATACCATAAATGGGTTTCAAAGTCCTGATATAGTTCTCACTTGGGAGGTTAATTTCTTTCATTTTGTGGCTTTCACTTGTTCTCAGGGACACGAAGACAAGTTTTTCATGGCCCATTGACTTGATCTAATTTGGTGGAAGAGAACGTTCTATGTCTAAATTTGTCACTGCGGCCACCAAGGTTAGCACCACGGGATGGATCACTGAGCAGCACCCCCCGTCTCCCATATCAATTTCAAGACAATATCTAAAAATACACTCAATTAATCTGAGGTGAAGAGGATGGCTTTTGGAGTGACCCGAAGATGAGACGGCATCAAACGGGGATCTCCGGAATGATCGAAACATGTTGAAACACTTGACGGAATACAAATGTTTTATGGTTGGCCTGAAAAAAATCAGAAAAGCCATAGAAGACTGTTGTAGAGGAAGTTGGGTTGAACTTCAGAGAAATTGTGCATTTTGTTAAACAAGCACCGAATTTGGCATAGATGTACTTGAGGATTCTCGTCTTTCTGGAAGGTCATTAGAAAAATCCAAAATGGCGCTCATTTGTAAAGATGGCGGCCTTACATACATTTTTTGGAATAGTCTATGTCCATCTTTCCCAGTCTCAGCAAAATGGAGTCTTTGATAAATGTAGAATACTAATATATGAGTCATATATATATGTATATATTTTAGGGGCGGGAATCGATTAGAAAATACTGAAAACAATGTGACCAAAGGGATGTGTTAATCCCAGATGTGTCCACTAATTAGCATCATAGATTTCTAGAACCTTGTTATCTGTCAGTGGGCCCATACAAAGGGCTGCTGGTAGCCAGTGGGCTTTTTGGTGATATGATGTGTACCACACATCATGGACCAGAGGAAGCAGACTCAGGACATTAGAAATAACATTATAGACAAACATGTTAAAAGAAAAGGCTATAAGATCCTCTCCAATGAGCTTGTTTTTCCTGTGACTACAGTTTTACATAATATTTAGAAACGTAAGATCCATGGGATCCAAAGCTTGGTCTCAAATGCAGGTCATGGGTCTTGCAAGAGGACATAGACCCAAAACCCAGCTAAAAACACCCATGAATGGCTCAGAGGAAAACATTGGACTATTCTAAAGTGGCTTTTTATGAGCAATTACCTAAATCCTTTTGAGTATCTTTGGAAGAAGCTGAAACAGTCCATTTGGAAAAGGAATCCTTCCAACCTGAGACAACTGGAGCAGTTTGCTCATGAGGAGTGGGGTGGAATACCTGTCGACAGGTGCAGAAGTTAATGGACAGCTACAGGAGACATTTGATTACAGTGATTGGCTCAAAAGGTTGTGCTACAAAATATTAAGTTGGGGTACCATCATTTTTGTCCAGGCCTGTTTCTTGGTCTTATTGTTGGAAATAATTCTGTTGAAGCTTTGTCTGACCTGTATTGGTTCTGTTTCATACAATTTTTATTTATTAATGCATTGATCAGATTCGAGATATTTCTGTGAGCTTTTCTATCATTTACCGAAGGGTACCAACAATTGTGTCCACATGAGTATATATATTGAAATCTCGGATTTTCTAGTGGCTAACGGGCTTTTCTGATCCTATGGTAAATTCAAGCCAAATTTTGCGCTTGCACCACAAAACGTATTATTATTTTATTAATGGGCTGCACTAGTGTCAAAAGAGTCCACCGCTTGAGCCTTGGGGCGTCATCGAGGGCGCCAATGTTTTTGTACAAGCTCAGCACTTCAAGAAACAATTATGTCAACATCTCCAGATACCAACATCACTGCGCCGTCAACTGAAAGCCATTGGGGTCTGTCAAACCCTGCAGCTAATCAGGTAATAACACCAACAATTAGTAATTAGTCTTCTCTAGAGTAAGCAATTAATTATCAACTCGCAATATGCATTCCCCCTGCTTATAGTTTGGTAGAGAAATTAAGTTTGCCGGATGTTATGTTTAATAGTCATAAACTTTTATTGCCTCTCAACTAAGACGAGTCAATTACGTAGGCGAGTGGAGATGCTACAGGCCTGCTGAGGAGGGAGCTTGATTAAGAATGCTGAAGGCCCTGCAGCTTTTAAGGGTCGGTTTGAGAGTAAATACATGGAAGCAGATAATTAAAGATTGTTCTTTCTTTCTCTGTATTTTTATCTTGTTTTTTCCTCTGATTTCACCCTCCTGATCTGCTTTTTTTTTTTTTTTTTTTTTGAAGAGTGCCTCTACAGTTTTTCTCGATTACACCCCTTTTTTGTTTTCTAGATGTGACTGAAAGCTGAAAATTGTTATCTGTTTGAGGGCTTCTGTGGCTGCGGCAAACTTTCTGGTTAAATTGTGTAACAGGAACATATCTCATCTCTCCCTTTTTTATGCTCCTGTTACACAATCTCAGATTTCATCCTGATTTCAATGACTGCAAGGCTCACGTGTACGAGGTCTAAGGAGTGCAAAGTATTCTGCCACGTTAGAAAATGATTTGAATTTCTTTTTAGAGACACAGACCTCAAGGTATAATCAAAGAACTATGCTTGAATTTTTCGAAATAGTTAATTTATTCAGTAGTTGCCAGAAAGGTAACAAAAGCGCTTCCTTCCACCCATCTATCCATCTAAACCCCCATCAGTCTCCATTTATCTATTCGTCAATCCATCCATCCATCAAACTGAACCGAACTCTTTTTGGGGTCAAGGGGTTGCTGGAGGCAATCCCAGCTACAGTTTTAGTTGAAGATGAGGTACACCCTGCATGAGTCAGCAGTTTATGAAAGGGCTCCACCATTCCCATTGTATTTATAAGCACTTTTTCTCAGCTGCAAAACAAAGGCCAAGGAAGTCCATTTGCCTAGAAGTTCACACAAAAGTCAAGAAAGGACATGTATTTGAGCTCTTGTGTACTTGGATAAGTTTTTTTTTTTTTTTTTTTTTTTTGTAAGTTGTGAACAGTGGCAGAGCTAGAGCATTTTATTTGGTATAAGCTAGTGACGTGCAGTCAGGGGAGGTAGAGCCTCACCTGCAAAATATAGCTTAAAAAATGTATAAATGACATAAAATGAATATACTTCTTAAAAATTAAAATTAGGAAGTTGTTTTTTTAAACATATCTTTTTAATGATTACCTTTTTCTCTGTGGGTTTTCAATGGTTCTTCAGTAAAAAAGCAGCGAATTTACAAATTTTTTGTTCAAATTCGCTAGACGTTTTGTTTTGGTCTTTCAATATTCATAAAATAAGTTTTATTTTAAAATGACCTAATTTGCTTATCTCTGATTTCAATGGTGCCAGTTTGTGACTCATTTAGTTGTTTTATCTGCTCATAATGTGCTTTAAAAACATACTAGGTGAGGCAGACAGTCCGCCAGTTGCACCGCAGTATGCATGCCACGAGGCAGAGGGCGCTGGTGAGCACAGAGAATGTATGTAACACTGTGGCTAAAGAATAATAGAATTAGCAACAGCAAGTCAAATGCAGCCATCCAGTTACTCTTTAATGTTGTTTAGCATCAATTTGTGAATGGGGGATTTCGTTTTTAAACCCTAATCTTAAGAAAATGTTTAGACACGTCATTGGTAGTGATCTCTACTGACACAGAGAGACTTTTAACACTGAAGAAAGAAAAGGAAGACTTCTACTAATACGTTATTCGTCATGTTTCTTAAGGAGCAGCACAAAGACTTCATTCATAAGTAAAAGTAAGTCAACAATAATAATCTTGGTAATTTTTTTTCTATGCTACACTTTGTAAGAGAAGAAAAATACTGAAATGAAATTTTAAACAACACACTTTGACTGCTGTCAATCAAATGGTGAATAAGCTACTCAGTAGGGTTCATATATCTGTAAATCTGACTGACGTCAGTGCCTCACCAGCCATGAACCTCACCGCACATTACTGGTACAACCACCAAACTTGGCATTGATGAACCAAATGATTCCCCTCTTTCAGGAAAACATATTAGACAAAAGAAAAATACAAAATGGTGGCCATATGTTAAGATGGCAGCCTACACACAATTTTTTACCAAAATATTCAATGTCAAGATATTTTTAAGTTTCTGTAAAAATGGCCTGGGGGCCATATCCAGCCCCTACAGCCATTTAATATGGCCCACCAAACTGGAATAGTTTTTATTGATGATCCTTATTGCTTTATTTTCCCTTTAATTCTGGTATCTACCCATAGATGGCGCACCATAAATGCATTGATCTTTGTTTAGGTACAGAAAGTTATTCTGCATTCATGTTGTGTTTGAAGATTTCTTAAATTTCTCTCAATACCATGTGTTCTCATAGTCAGGAAGTAATTTTTCTGATCATTCCAACACTCCATGAAGTTTGTGTCTTACCCTGAAGGACATTAATCATTAATCCAGCCGTGGAATTACCATTAAATTAAGAACAAAATACCCAGTTTTGAAATAAAAACTTCCAAATGTTCTGTTTTAGAGAATATCCATTCATTTTTAGTCAAAATTAAATAATTTTTTGACCCAGATATGATTTTTTTTTTTCATTTCTATTGTAAATTGGGATTACCAAATTATCAAATTGATAATAGATACCATAGATATCATAGATATCATAGATAGATGGATACCATAGATATCATAGATTGTTAGATACCATAGATACCATCAATAGATACCATAGATCCCATAGATAGATAGATGCATAGATGCCATAGATACAATAGATAGATACCATAGATCAGGGAAAGGCAACTCCAGCCCTCGAGTGCCGCCTTCCTGCATGCTTTCAGACTTGCCCTGTCTGGTATGTTCTTATTACCTGGACACACCTGAAACGGGTAATCAGTCTTGAGTAGACGTTAGATATCTTGAAATCATACAGACATTGCGACACTCGAGGCCTGGAGTTGCCTATCCTTGCCATAGATAGAAACCATAGATAGATAGATACATAGATACCATAGATAGATATATGCATAGATACCATAGATATATAGATAGATACCATAGATAGATATATGCATAGATACCATAGATAGAAACATAGATACCATAGATAGATACATAGATACCATAGATAGATATATGCATAGATACCATAGATAGATACATAGATACCATAGATAGATACCATAGATGGATAGATACCATAGATAGATAGATACATAGATAACATAGATAGATATATGCATAGATACCATAGATAGATACATAGATACCATAGATAGATATATGCATAGATACCATAGATAGATACATAGATACCATAGATAGATACCATAGATGGATAGATACCATAGACAGATAGATAGATGGATACAATAGATAGACAGATAGATAGATACCATAGATAAATAGATACCATTGATAGAAATACTTTGATATCCAGAAGGTACTTATTAAATTTAGAATATATCTATAATTAAACAGCAGTCCGGATGATAAACTGGATGTCAAAAGAAAAAAAATTCCAAAGACTTCAAATCTCAGCTTCTTTGAAGGAATTTAACATTCCTGTGTTATCATTGACTCTAAAATAGAATTTCCTTCATTCGCTGTAAGGTTCTAGTCGTGTCACGGTTTGTTAACCAACTTTTAAGACAGACTTCCGCTACACATTTCAGAAAACTCATTTTATTGTATTTTCTTTTACAGCATTTTTTTTTTTTCCGTTTTGTTTTTCTGTGTTTTTATCACCTTGGGCTACTGCACAGAGTTGCTCGTTTTAGCAAAACAGGCAAAGACAGCAAGATCAATTTCCCCTGTTTAGCATAACGCATGCAAATTGTTTTCTCTGCATCCAAAGGCTCTGGCACGCTGCTGTCGTGCATGTTTGACCGTACACTGTACAAAAACATACCTGACTTGTGTAAAGGTGTTACTGGCCAACAGCTCTCTTGCTGCTTGACCAGACTATTTGGACGGTGTTTGGTATTGCTCTGTGGTTTATTTTTCTAGTTTTTCACGCTATAAATTATTTTTGAGCACTGAGAAAGGGTAAAATAGATTTATGGGTGAACAATAAAAAAACTGAAAAATGCAATATTTGTAGTAAAATATAAGGTTCTTAATTTTAAAGGGCCTATATTCTGCTATTATTAATCCTTTCAGAGTAAACCATGTATGATGACATATACACTTTTTCAAACTAAGGAAAACATTTTTAATGAAATTTTTGTGAACTCTTTTCCTAAGTAGGACGTCTTGATCTGAGGCTCCGCCTTTTGCTCCTTGTGGGTACCTCCCATTTCATGACGTCAGCCTAGAGCCGGCCTCAGCAGCGTGTCTCGTTTCCACCCATGAGAACAAACAGCCAAACTATTACAAAAATGAATTTGCATATAAAATAAAACCGCTTTGCCAATCACCGCTAGCTCCTTGGAGAAAGTGGGTGTGTAAGTTCTTCTAGGGGCAGCGCTGGCATTGCAGGCTCTTCCTGGAAGGGGCTGTTCCCCACTTTGTGACATCACAATGTGAGAATCCACTCTTTTCGTGGATTGGGAGGGGCTGGTGCTCATGGGAACACGGTTTTAGAGGAATGCTCAGAGATGCATGAATGGATCGAAATACTATTTGAGGTTGTTTTTTGCTAGAAATTAACATCATAATACACTTAAAAGCTCAAAGTTGATTTAGCATGGTGTAGGGCCTTTAATAGTTGAGTAAATTTGTGGTGTTGTTGTCACAGTTTGATCTTTTTGCAGTTGTTTTTGTGCTTCTGTTAACCTAATATTAAACAGAAGGGACTTCTTCAATTTCTATAGGTTTTTTTTCTTCTTCTTTGGAAATTTTTAAATCAATTTACAAATCAACAGTGCCTTTCATGTAAAAGAATTACTGTGTTTTCTGCACTATAAGGCACACCTAAAGGAAAAAAAAAGTCAGTGCACCTTATAATCCAGATATTTTAAAAGTTAGATGGCGCTCTGTCAGAATGTCAGTCTGATTTTTGTACGAGTTGCAGATGAGGTTGGATGTTATTGTGAATACGCTAATGTGGCTAATATGTAGCAATGTTAGAGTGTGTTTGTTTTTTTTTAGGTGTTACTATCAGGGTTGGGAGGTAGCGTAGTCACAGTAATGTTTGTTTTAAAGGCACCAGTCTATGTTTTTGTGTTGCAAATAACATTAAATACTATGATGAATATGCTAACATGGGAAACGCGTAGCAGTGTCAGAACGTGTTATTTTAAACTTTATTAACAAGGTTAGGAGTTAGCATATTCACAGTAATGTTTGTTTTAGCTAAATAAGTCATCTTTTTTATATGTTTCAAAGAGCGTTAGATGTTATTGTGAATATGCTAACACAGCTAAAGGAAAAGAAGTGTCAGATTTTTTTTACATGTTACTAACAAGTGTGGGAGTTTCATAGTTACAGTAGACTAACATTTGTCTTAGTGGTATCAGTCTATGTGTTGCAAACAAGGTTGAGAGTTAAAGGCATTGTGAATACGCTAATGTGGCTAACCTGTAGCATAGTTGGACTGTACTTTTTTTTGTTTGTTTTATGCGTTACCATCAGGGTTGGGAGTCAACGTAGTCACAGTAACATTTGTTTTAGCAGTATTGGACTGTGTGTATATTTGTTGCAAACAACGTCAGATGTTATTGTGAATATGCTAACACGACTAACATGTTGCTAACAAAGTTTGAGGGCCGCGAAGTCACAGTTTTAGTGGTGTTGGTCTGTTTTATTTGTGTTGCAAACGAGGTTGGGAGTTGCACATTCTGAGAATATGTTAGCTAGTGCTTCCAACTTTGCTAATGTGTCGCAAACAAGATTTAGAGTTCGCAGTAATAAAGTCTAAATGACTGAAGGACTTATCTCAGACTATTTTTTTCTCACTTAATGCACCTTTTGTATGCCATAAGTTTTAGACTATTCATTGATGATGCGGTAGTCTGTGGTTGTTACACAATGCTTAAGCCTTTTGATGTCTTGTACAGCTTTGACATTTTTTTTGGACACGGTGAAATCCTTGACAAATTTTTGACATTAAAATGTGTATTTAGTTTGCTTCCCTTAATGGGATAACGCCTTCCTGGTAATTTCTAAGTGATGTCTGGAGATGAGTACAAAAATGTTCACTTTTTTTTCCTCACTGTTGGCCTTTTCTGAACTCGCAGAAGATGCTTTTTGAGCTTTTTCTGTTTCTTTCCAAGGTATTACTTTCAGCGCGGCATTGCAGTTCATCTCATTTGTTGTCCCAATTTTCCCTGCAGCCATCAGTCAATCATTGGGGAAATGCTTCAGAGGAGCTCCGAACATGAGGAAGGAAATTAGCTGAGACGGATGTGCCCCAAAAACACAGTGCGGGAGATGGAAGGAGAGACGACAAAAGAAAGAAATCAGACAAAAGGGATGAGAAAGAGAAAACACAAAGCCAGACAGAATGGAAAGCAAGAGAAGGCAGGTGAGCTACGAGCGGGCTGACCTTACCCCCTTTGCTGTCAGAGTAAAATAAACCCAGCAGCCCCTACCCCTCGAGGTGCATCAGGCTGCCAGTCCATCAACTGTCCCATTAACATGTCAGTACAAACAAACTAAACAAACAACACAAAGGGTTGGCGAGCAAAAGGACGGATGGATGGATGGACGCCTTGGCTTGCAGGTGGACTGCTATATGGCATTGTAGTAAGAGATGTACTGCTGAGCATTGTGAATCTGTCATCAGTCATTTTTCTCCCTCTCGATTCCTTTTGCTCTTTCTGTCAGCAAACAATGGCACAGCCTTGCACCAGCAGTCACGAGCACAAGAGGGGTTTGTGCCTCCGTGCATGTGTGGAACGCAATTCAAGATTCATAAATTAGCGCCTTCTGAAGTCTTATGAAAATCTTGCGTCGTTCTGCCATGCTGGGCCGAAGTAGGTCACATTTTGTGATCTCATAAGAAGCCCTAATTTATGAATCCGACTGTCTTTCATGTCTCATCTGCAGTTCACAAGATACAGAAAAAGACAGAGGGAGGGCTCGCTGACTGAATCTGCAAGCTGGGATGCAGATTGTCTATTTGTTTATATGTTGGGACTTTTAATCTTGTCAAGTGGGTTATAGAGAACAGCTGTCGGTATACAAAACCAGTGGGGTGGCTGATCTAATACATTGAGCTCTTTTTACCTCCCTGCATGCTCCTTGCTCTTTTCCCTTCATCTTCCTGTTTCTGTGACACTGACAGACCTGCAGTGGCTCCTGGTGGAGCGCAGATGTACTGTGCAGAACGACACAATGCAGAGAAATCATAGACCTTTCGCGCTTATGCAAACCTCTGGTTAATTAGGTCAGAACTAGAGAGGCTTGATGTAACCAGAAATGCTTCGTTTTAGTACAGAAGTGGGTCTTTAGATGGATTAATCGGATGAGAGTTTTTCATGAAAGCAGAAAAATCAGAGAAATGTTTAAAAAAAAGTTTTGTTCAAAAATATGTCCGGAAGGGTTTTCATCTTCCTTGCAGCCCACATGCAGCAACTACTTTTTCAGTGCTCACTCCCATCTCTTGGGGACAACTGTAGGAGATGTTCATGTAATCAGTTCACAAAGAAAAGGTGAGAGAATTCTTTTTCTCACTCTAGGTATCGATCATCTCGGTACACTGGCGTATTTCAAGCAGAATACAAGAGATGTTTTTTAAAGACATAAAGAAAAGCTTTTAGTTTGAGTGGGAAAGATAACACAGCAAGTTGAGTTTTTCACAGAGGCTTTGTCTCTTCATTTTGTTAATGTCCTTTCAACTCTGCTGACCGAAAGCAACAAGGTAGATTTCAGAGAACTTGAAGAAAAATATCACACTAGATGTTTAGACAAAGGGCTGCACAATGGCGGAGTGGTTAGCACTCTCGCCTCACAGCGAGAAGGCCCCGGTTCGAATCCCGGCTGGGACCTTTCTGTGTGGAGTTTGCATGTTCTCCCC
>NC_050522.1:6112016-6126001 GCF_002922805.2 Oryzias melastigma
AAAAAAAAAAAAAAAAAATCCAGCCTGCCATGAAAAACAGAAATAAAACTTGTTTAAGAAAACCAGCACCTTTAAAAACAAACAAACAAACAAAACAAAAAGACAGTCTTCTGCCTTCTTAGTCTGACCTGCCCTTAAGAGTCTGTGAGCAAGCAAGTGGCCCCCCTATATATACTCATATACTCTTATCGTGGTTTATCCATGACATGAAAAGGCTCATTGAGTCTTCTAAGACCTTTATATATATATATATATATAAAATGAACATTATTTTTTATTTGCTTTGATTTGAAATATGTGTTAAATCTTATGTCATTGCTTTATTTTTTTTTAAGTTTACAATTTTTTTCTACGAGCATTACCATTCTTAAGCTACATACACAACAAGCATTTGACGCACATTCAAGAACGTGGTAATCGCTGGATCTTAAAACCCACTTTTAACCTATGATGTTCAGACTTCTTCTTCTTTTACTGCTGTTCACTAGCACATGTCCACCACTTACAGTTGGAAGAGGCTTATTGCGAAATGTTGAAACGGTGCAAATCATGAACATTGAAAGTGGTTGCTTGAATGCGTTGTTCAGGTGAGAAGTGTCCATTGGTTGCAGCAAAGTGTTGGCATCCTACAAGTTCTTGTGTCACCTGTCTCAGTGCCTGTGTGTGTCTGTTTAGTTTTTATGTGTTGTGCATTTTTTGTGTGCTTCTTTTCATCTGTACAGTCTGTTTAGAAACAAAAATATAATCTCATTTGTCAATCGTGGTATTTTTGTTGTGAAAATTTGGTTATATTTTTGAAGTTAAACCAGATTTTCTCTTGGGTCTTGGCATAACTTCCTGCCAGGATTGACGCAGATTGCACAAAAAAATAGACCAAACTCCAAAACGCGAGCCTTCCACGGAGGAAGTCCTCCGTGTCTGGTGTGAACCACACGATATGATAACAAGGGCGCCGAAGGGAAGCTTTAACCAGGCGTAGGATTTTAGCTGTTAAAGTCCTTTTTAACCTTTTTTTTTAATAACTAACTACTGGAAACAATAGATTAAAAGTCACATCCAATCAATAAACTGATTGCATTCTTATTTAATTTTTGTTTTAATATCAATACTAATTCACGAGTTTATATTTAAAACAAGAGTCATCACCTCAATCTGGTTCATCAGTTTTTTGATATGTATTAAAAGAGACATTTTTTTCAGGTTGAAAAACTTTAACACCACCCCAAAGACCTGCATTGACGTTGATTCATGTCTTTTCTAGACCCACTTTCATTCTATTCATGGTCACAGGAGTCCTATCCCATTTGTCACTGAGCAACAGGCAGGGTACACCCTGCTGAGGCCACCAGTCCATCACAGGGCCACGCCAAGACAAACAGCCGTACACACGGGCTCCCACGAGCAATTTAGATTCACCTATCAACCTTACATCCATGCAGTGGAGCTGAACAGTTCCTGCTGTAAGGACGGAGACTGTAGGACTTCTTGAAAAAAAAGATGACAAAAATGTTATTAGTTTGTTGTTTGTTCTCTGTATCCTGCAAGCAAAACAAAACAGCTTTTAATTTTGCATCACAATTCTTCACCCTAATTCTGTTATTTTTCCTTGTCTTTAAAGTTCTTCTTCTTTTCTCCAATGCTGTCCCCCTATGCGATTACTTGCCCTTAATGTGGTAGAGCTAAGATCAATTTTCTCCTCCTCCTGCAGAGTATTTAAGCCCCTTGTTTTCAGCATTTGTTGTCAGTGTGTTGAAGCTTTCAGATTTAGTTTTCCCTTGTGCTGAAGGCGCTGTTTGGTAAAGTCTTGGATTGTGTCGGATTACCGTTTTGGATTGTTCACCCTCTTTGGTGCATCTTCAAAATAACAAACCACTCCAATTAAGCCCTGATTACCACATTGCTGTGCAGAAGTAGTGCTTCTATTTTCAAACTGTCCCATCAGCCTTAAGCCTAAGTCACACACACCAGTATGGGGGTTGACCCATATGGGTGGCTGTGGGATTCCCACACAAATTACACTGACTGTCTAATTTTTAAAGGCCAAGATGCACAAAGCATATGCACTTATCACTTGAACTGCACTAATGGTTCCCTTGTGCAATTTTGGGGGTTAAAGAAAAGAAAAATCTGTGCCTGTGTCTCAACTACTTCCTCCTTATTGACCCATAGGTGTCAAGTGTCGCCCGCAGCACACCCATAGAAAAATGTACATGGACATTTCCGCTCTGAGGCTCACCAAGCAGTCTATGTACGACTTTAAAACCTCCTGTGCCCATTTTTTGTCTACGACAGCCCGTATCCACCCGTAAGGGCTTCAACTTGAGATGTCCCTAAATTTCAGAGAAACAATGATTTTTAATTTTGCTTCAAGCTATAAAAAACATTTATTGAGAGTTCCCTAATGCCCAAATTATCTAATTTTTTTAAAAAGAGGAACCAAAAAAATGTATGTATTTTTGGCTAAATATTAAATAATATATTTTCTAATGACTAACCCTGCTGGGATCCATCATGATCAGCCAACATACTGCTAGATAGATATTTGATGAATCGGCTACTGGCATTTCCTTTTTTTTTTTTTTGTCTGTTTGAGGAATAAGAGCATGCTTGCAAATAGACAGAAGCCAAAGTAACACCAATCATATCTAAGACAAATAAAGATTTCACAGTTAAAAAGTAAACAAAAACCAACAAAAAATTGGGTAATTTGTTCAGGAGAAAATGATGGCATGACCACGTCTTGTTCTTTGTAGATCCTGACCAGAAGATGAACCAATGTTAGAGATGTGTATAGAAAAATCCTCAACTTAAGGAATATCATGACAATTACTTATGTGTCACGATGCAGCCAATTAATTCTCTGTTACGTAATTATAACTGGATGACTCTAATTATCTTCATCCTTTGGGGACGGTTTCTGCAGTTCCCAACATGAGTATTATATGCAGGAAATGATGCTGTGATTAACAAACATGGAACATCTTGATTCATTTAGCCTCATTATTAACACCGTCTGTCAAACATTTGACATCAGTAATTGTTTGATCTCTATCATCATGAGAAAACATAAATTCAATTTAAATTTGGGAAAGGTTCTTTGTTTTATTGCATGTTGTTTTGGTCTAACCTTTGTGGAAGAACCCCCGGATGGCATCTTTTTTTTTTTTTTTTCTTACTTTTCTTTGCAATCAACTGGATATACATGGATGTGTACAATTTCTGTCTAACTATTTTTACCTATAGAAGTCAAAGCTGTTGTAGCATCAGAGTGGTTAACCAGCCCTATTGTGAGGGTATACGCACACCCACGTGTGGAATGGTTGCATTATGGGAATTGTTTTGGGGTGTAGTGGTTAACAGTCTCGCCACACAGCTGGAAATCCCTGGATAGAATCCTGGCTGGGACCTCTCTGAGTGCAGTTTCCATGTTCTCCTCATGCGTGTGTGGGGTTTCTCCAAGAACAACGGCCAAGAATATGCTTCATGGGTTAATTGAAGACTTTATATCAGGGGTGCCCAAACGTTTTCACTCAAAGGGCCAGAATCTAAATGAGATCCCGGTCCACGGGACAAATTCAATATATTTTTGCATGTCCTGAAATATAAAGAGAAGATAAACAATATAATTTAATCAATTATTTTGATTCTGTTTTCATTAAGGCACTACAAATTAGTAGAATAGAATAGAATAATAGAATAGAATAACTATATTGTCATTGTACATTTACAACGAAATTGAGTGCAATCCTCTTCCGGTGCTGGAATAAATTAAACACACATCCAAACAATCACACAAGAAGTTAAAAAAAATTGCTTAAGAATAAAGTCAGCAACATTTGTCTTTAAAACCTTTAACAACAAGACCTCACTGACCATTTTTGATTGAAAACAATAGCAAGCTAAAACAAACTTTCTTCAGCAAACTGGGATCCTAATGAGAGACGTGGAGCTAGTCTTTAGAATTTATCTGTTTGCCGTTGTCGCTCCATCTTGACTAGTTGAAAAATGTCGCTAAAAGCATCGGAAGTGACCGGCTTTTGGGAATTTCTAACCCAAAAAAAGCCCTGGGCTGACTCACTTGAGGGTTGCTTCACCCATAGCCACAGGCAAAGAAAGTGCTAACAGCGCCACCAGGAGGCTGAAAGTATATAGTTTTAGAAAACATCATAGAGAATCAATGGGAAACAGTAAGGGGTTTTAATTAAAAACTCATCGGCTTCCGCAACCAGGACTTGGTGGGCCTAAAGATAACCTTTGGCAGACCAAATTTGGCCTGCGGGCCCCACTTTGGGCACCCATTCTTTAGGTTGTTCCTAGGTGTGAATGTGAGAGTGTAAGGCCTTGCAACAGACTGGCTACTTGACTCTGCCTTTACCCATCAGTAGTGGGGTCAGCCCCAGGAGCCATTCTCAATCCCAACTCGTCATGTATTGACGTTTGGTTAAGGACCCCTTCACGTCACTTTTTGACGTTTTGGAAGTCCCCAACTTGTCAGGTTTTTTTTACGCAGTGGTTGTTCCCATTAAGTAATGGGTCCCAAACCTCTGGGCAGGAACCGGAACTGGTACAGTACTGGGACATGGACCACACCTAACCATAACCTGGTACCGCATTGCTTCTGGGCCCGGTTCATATCAGATACCGAATCTGGTATCAGGTCGACTCTGGAACTGCATCTGTTACCGCGTCCAGTGCCCAGTTAGGGTACTGGGTTAGGGTACTGGTACCGGCCAGATTTTATTAATAGCCTCCACGTCAAAAAACGATGAGTTGGGGACAGTATATCTAAACCTTTAAAAAGAGACACGGAGTGGTCCTTAACTGAACGTCAGTATGTGATGACATAAGAATGAGAATGTGTTACTTCATTAGATTAGTTCATAAGATTGATGCGTTTGATGGTGCCTGTCTCTTAAAAGTCCATAGAATAACAAGACAATGTGCTTAACACATTTTCAAGAGCCACCATTAGTTGCGGCAGATCTTATTGCCCATTTTGAGGACAGGTTCCATGTGGCCTCACCAACTCCAACAACTTGTCAGGCTTCATTAGTTTCACAGACTGGACTGACTCACCACATGTAGCTTGTGTGCAAAAGCGACATCATTTATTTTATTTATTCATGCTAGCATTTAGTCCTTCTCTGTTTCTACTTTACCACTCAGTTTGCACCGTCTCCTCCAGAGGCATCTCTGAGAGTACATTTTCAACATAGAGCAAACTGAAAGTAAGGTATTGGTATTGGCACAAAGCAATAGCTAGGTATTAGGATCAGGGTTTTGGCCTTGACAACACCTGTTCAAGCAACTACTTCCAATAAAAAGTCTATGTAAATGCACATTTTGGGCTTCTACTGTATATTCAAAACTCTTCCGTTCACATTTTTAAGTCAGTTTTTGGGCTCTACGTACAAAATCTGCCACTGAATACGTGACAAAAGTTAAACCAGTTGAACTTTGGCCAGCCAGGGCCTCGGATTTGGTATTGACATATGGAATGAATTCACTGCAACGATCAGCTGAAAATAGATCTTGTAATAGAAATTAATAATTCTGGTGTGTGTTCGTCCAGAAGTCTATCACACAAAGTCTTTCATATATTGGAATAGAGTAGTGGAAAAAAAAAAAGCCTGGACCAAGATTTGCAACATTTTGCATCAAGCCTCCTAACTATAGGTACATGCGCTAGCATCAGGTTGGGACAGTTCAGTGTGAACACCATCCGTCACATGTGTCAAAGTCAAGGCCCGGGGGCCAGATCCGGCCCTCCGGGTAATTATAGCCCGCCCTCCAGATCATTTTATTTTATTGTTATTAAAGGCCTGTTGTTATCTTGTGGTTATTTCTAGCTTGTATAATTTTGAGAAAATATATTTTTATGGAGAGTAAAATATTGAAAGTTATTAAAGGTTTAAGTTGTTTTATTTTGAAATAATATTCCTGCCTTTTTATTATTCATAAAAAATTGGCAGTCTGCTAGCTATTTAGACTATTTTTTAAAGATTTTTTTAGGCCATTTTGGAATGTGGCTAATATTTCAGCTACATACTAGCTATTTTGGCTAATTTAGGCTTTTTTAAAAGTTTTTTAGGCTGTTTTGAAGTTACGCTAATATTTAGACACTAGCTTTTTGGCTAATTTAAGCTTTTTTCAGTTTTTTAGGATATTTTTAAGTTTAGCATTTTTTTCAGAAACATGCTAGCTGCTTTGGGTAACCTAAGTTTTTCAATCTAGTTTTTTTTAGGCTAATTTGGCATTTAGATAATTTTTTTAGCTGGTTATCAGCTTCAACATTTTCACTTATTAGCCTCAGTGATTTCAGCTATTAGTTTCAGTGTTTTTAGTTATCAATCACCATCTCCAGCTATCAGCACTAGCATCTTAATCGGTCAAATTCAGCTTAATGCTATATATCTAGTTCATAATTATGTTAAAAGTTACATTTTTAAACTTTTAAATTTAGTTTAAGAGCGTTCAATAAATGTTTATCCTGTTCGGCCTGCGACCTAAGGTGTGTTTTGGATTTTGGCCCCTTGTGCGATTGAGTATGACACCCCTGCTTGTGTTAAGAGAACAGGAAGCACATGCCTGGTGAGAATGAGGAATAAAGGGGAGGAACAATGCCTCTTAGCCTTCAAGTCTCTAAGAGGTTGGTTTCAATCAAACTCTCAGTGATTTCACTGATTGAGTGGAAAGCACATTTAAATCAAGATATGTTGGAGTGTTTAAAAGTGTGTTATAGTGTGTCATGTCCCATACAGACTTAATACAAATATATTGGTGGAAGCTGGTCTAACTAAACAACCCAGATTATTCTAACTGAATAATATTTTCTATCAATCATTGATAATACATATAAGAAAAAAATACATCACAAAGTATTACAAACCATATCCTGAAGCTGTGCCAATTACCTGAGTGAAACTTCATAGTGTCTGGTTTAAGATTCAGCCACCTGCAGATGGGGGATTTTGGTTCTTACATTATGCAACACCATTAGGGAATTGAAGACAGTTTGAGATTTTCCAGTCACAGGATAAATGGCTAACAGTTTCTTAACCTTGCACAACGGTGGAAACTCAAATGACTTAAATGAATCAACGTGCGAATGCAGCTCTGTAGGTAAACTCTATGGAGGATGTTAGGTAGACACGATCAGTCCCCAAAAGCCACCCCACCCTGATAGCTTATGTCACCAAGACCAAAAACATACATTAATAAAAAAAAAAGTTGAAATGTAATTTCAGCTCAGTGAAGATAAAACGCCCTTCTGGAATGGTGTTGGGAGGGGTCAAGGCAGTGCCACACATGGCAGAGGGGTTGATGAAGGGCCTACAGCCCTGACAACTTATTTTTGGTGGGTTTATCCGTCAACCGTGTTGATTCCATTAGCCGAAGACTGACAGCGAGTGGCCGCGCTCCAAGCTCTATCAGTCCTTTATCAGAAGCTTGTGGGGGAATGAGAGATGGAAAAATAAGGAGAAAGAGAAGGAGAGAGGTAAATAACAGCTGGCCTTTTTTTTACTGTATTACTCTCTGAAACACCAGTCTCCAAGTAATAATGGCATCAATCTCTGATGCAGCATGACATGGGATTTAAAGTCATGCATAGAGAGTTGGTGATTTGTGGCTGAACTATGCAAAAGTCTTGAGGACAATTTCACTCTTAAATATTATGACAATGGGAGTGAGACAGAATTTGACAAGGATGATGAGGACCATTATGCTAGCATTAAAGAGCCGCAGCATTATTCTGTTCCTGTTTGAAGTGGGCCAAAGCCCTAATACCTTCTTTGTGAAATTGACAAAGTGTAAAGCTACCACGGCAGCCGTCTTGTTATACCCTTTTCCCACGCACGGCCACATAAATCTCCACTTCATTTATTCCTTACACGATTGAAATCCAATTCCCCGGAAACTGGTTCTGAAAAGATACTTAAGGTCCGCAAAGTTATCGGTATTGGCTATATGCATCCCCATTTAGGCCGAGCTGAATTAGATCTTGGGCAAAAGAATGGGGTCATACTTCTATAATTCATGTTCATCTGTAGTCCTTTACCGCCTTGCTGTCTTTGTGAAGGCAGCCAATATTGGAAATGACTTTAAAGCTAAAATAACTTTTTAAATATTGCAGACAGTCTGTCGTTATTAGTAGATCTTACCTTTA
This sequence comes from Oryzias melastigma, assembly GCF_002922805.2. Classification (NCBI taxonomy): domain Eukaryota; kingdom Metazoa; phylum Chordata; class Actinopteri; order Beloniformes; family Adrianichthyidae; genus Oryzias; species Oryzias melastigma. The sequence goes on from NC_050522.1 coordinate 6,120,184, forward strand.
AATTAGGATCTGGCTCTGCTATACATCTATCTGGCATGATGATGATGATCACTATACAGGTTGGAATCTGTTATGGGCTAAAGGAGCAGCTTCAAGTAGGGGGTGGTTGCCAAATGGCAGAGAAGAATGAAATATTGCTCATTTGGAAGTTAATGAATTTGAACATGATTAAAAATCTTTTTTCTTTCTGTCAAATTCACACCCAAACAATCAAGGCTGGTAAGAACTGGCTTAAAAGTACAGCTTTGACAGAACAATTTGTATGATGCCCAAGAGCTCATTAGCTTGAGAAAGCTAATTAAAGCTTTTTGAATGGTTCCTTGACCTGCCTAATCTGCTGGGCAGGCAGCCGTTGGAAAAGACAGGACAAAGTAGAAGTCTTGATTAAAACTCAATAGGAACTCTGTACAAGAATTGATTATTGAGGCTCATTTGAAGTAATAAAAGTCCGACTTTTTTGAGTCCCAACTACAAGTCATAGGACCTGGTCTGCAAATTAGCTGTTACCTAGATGGCCTGTGGACATGGCATCGGTTACATTTGAAAGTGTAACAATGTTTTTTTGTTTTTTTGTCCTGTCCCTTTTAAATAAATAAAATTGAAATTGAAAGGACACTGGGAAAACAATGACAAGCATGCCATTTATGGGCACGACCTTTAAGCTGACCTTTGACGGAAATAAACATTCCACACACTTGAAGAAAACATCAAAGAAAAGTTCTATCTACTTTTAAAGATGTTTTCAGCTGAAAAAAATACTTTATATACATATTTAAACAGACCTGTAATTTATCAAAAGTATTTGATGGGGTCAGGCACAATATAAATCAGTTAATGTATCTGAACAGTCATTTGTCAGCATCCTAGAGTTCACAGTCAATGGCTGTTTTGTCAGCACATTGTAATTCCCAAGTCGTCACATATTGACATTTGGTTAAGGACTCCAAAGCGTCAAAAATTGACTTTTTGTGTGTCCCTAACTCGTCGCTTTTTGACGTGCTGGCTGTTCCCATTAAATCATGGGTTCCAACCTCTGGGCCGCAAACAGGAACCGGTCCAGTACTGGGAGGTGGAGCGCACCGGTACCTTAACCTGGTACCGGTCCACGTCCGGTACCACGTCTGGGCCCGGTTCACGTTAGGTACCGCGTCTGGTACAGGGTCGGATTCGTTACTGCATCTGATACCACGTCCAGTATCGTATCTGGTGCTGGGTTAGAATTGGGATGCTGGTACTATGTTGGCCCTTTCATTACCAAATCCAAGTGCCTGGTTGGCAAAGGTATGACTGGTTCAACTTTCAATATGCCATCAGTGGCTGTGCTGTTTGTACATAGAGCCTGAAAATAGTCTTAAAAACTTGCTTAGCAAAGTGTTTACATAGACTTTTCATTGGAAGTTGTTGCTAGAACGCGTGTTTCCTAGACTGTTGTGAAAGCAGCTTGAACCCTATGCGTAATTACCATACCTAGGGCTTTGTATCGCACTCTAATGTGATGGGATGCATTTTAAGATCAGTGTTGAGATCAGTTACTTTCCTAAGCTGGTGCATTTACTGTACTGAGTTCACTTTAGGGAAGATCATTCCCCAGTGAGTGATAGATTATGTTTTATTCAGGCAGCACTATGTTTCAGTGTTGAGGGAGTTTGGATTTTAGGGTGAATGAAGTGGCATAAAACAAAATATCTTTCTAGGGTGGCTGTTGTTGAAACTTTCAGAAAATGCGTTTTTGTTCTTTTAACATTAGACTACGGCAAATAAAACGAGAAAGGTTACTTCTGCAAACAACTCTTAGATTTTCCTTAAATATAGTGGAAGTGTGGACCAAAATAAATAAGGAATCCCACAGGTGATCCTGCTGCATGACCTCAACATGATTAAAGAAAATGGGTCATCTCAGGGCCAGAAGGAATTTCAAGTCAGAGAGAAGGAGTAGCTGGGGAAACGGAGGTTAAAGATCTGTAGATTATCAGTCACTGGGGTTGATTTAGATGCTTAAATAGGGTAATGAGTGACCAAAAACAAGATTGTGATCTCGGGCAGTATGTACATGCGCTAAAGTAATAACTTGGCAATCAGTTTGACTGAGTTTTCCTGGCTTTGAATGTGTCACATTTACTGGAAACCTGATTTCTGTAGACCATGTGGGGGAATGAAGATATCTGGTCTCTCAGAGTAAATTTCTGACAGAGAAATCAGCGTTTTCTAAGAAGACATTTGCATGAAAAAGCCACTGCCTCTCAGTACTTGACTTTCAACAGGGATGAGCAGATAAAATGAGAAAGATAAAATTATGTCCCTGTTAGGATGTGAACGTGTGGAAACCTGGTAACCTCAGACTGTGTACAATTTTTATACTGGCTATTATTGTTTTGAACTGGGTTTTGGATGTGCAGATCGACAGGAGTCTGCAACCTGCAGCTCCAGATCCACATGTGGCTCTTTTATCTCTCCATGGTGGCTCCTCGGCCAAACACAAAATATGTCAGGGAGACTGCTGACTCAGCCATGTCGACCGTCGGGGTCAGCAGCTCCCTTCTAATGGCTGCCTAACCAAAACTACCTAATGAAAAAAAATAAACAAAGCCCACAAACTAAGACTACCAAGGTCCAACCTCAAACTAAAATAACCTCCAGAACGCTTGGTTAAAAAGTCTGATCTTTTATAAGTTAAAAGCACATTTTAACTTGTGCTGCACAACATTGGTTACTAGCTGCCCAAAGCTGCACTGAGATGATCTTGTTTGGCACAGAGCCTCTTTTATTTTGAAAATAAGTTATTTGAGCTTCTGTCAAACATAAAAAAAGAAAGAAAAAAAATCACATTTTGAGAGATGTTAGGTTCTTTTTATATTTTAGCTTTTGTTTGTGCCAAAAAAATAGACATAATTTATGCTATTAAAAAAAAAAAGGTAATGAATGCCAATCCAAATTTCTTAAAGGCTAAAGTAAGACTATGCAGCTCCTTCTAGGTTTTGATCAGTAAAGCCCAAACGGCTCTTTTACAGTTAAAGATTGCTGACCCCTGAAATCAGTAATTGACAAAGGTTTTCATCAGGCAGAATATCTATCCCCAATTGTGTGTCCATCTTGTATGAGGTCCCTTTTACATTTTCCATAATTGTGTAGAGTAAATGCTTGGTTGACTGGGGCCTCAAAAATATGTGTGTGGGTGTGTGTGTGTGTGTGGGTGGGGGGAGTTGGTCCTTTTTGTGGAGTCATCTAGATACCTTCTTAGTGGCCCTGGCCTGTCCCTGACTTCGAAATAGGTGACAGGGGGGATACGTCAGTTACCCATAAATGGCAAATAGCTCATTCCTAATTAGCACATTTCTACTTTACTTAAAGGCCTTTATCACTTTACAGTTCATAGGCCAATGGTAGCTCCACTGTCTTACACTGGCACTGACCTCTAACCACCAAGATCAATGTGGGATTCACTGTCTTGCCCAAAGACCACTACATTCTCATTCCCACATTTTGACGCATGGTTAAGGACTCTCCGTGTTAAAAATTGACGTTTTGGGTGTCTCCAACTTGTCATTTCTTGACAGCCTGTTCCAATTAAATCAAGGCTCCCCAACCTCTTAGACGCAAACCGGTATCAGTCCGGTACTGGGACGTGGACCACACCAATACCCCTACCCCAACCTTAACCCAGTTTCAAATGCGAATCAGAACCAGATGCAGTACCGGATGCAGTGCTGGATGCGGTACTGGTTCCGGACGTGAACCAGGCTAGGGTTGGGGTACTGGGTTAGGAAGACAAGCGTTCGGACCCTACCCTCCATCAGAGGGCGGGGTAAATGCACACTCCATAGGGCAGGGGTAGGGAACCCTGGTCCTCGAGAGCCACCTTCCTGCATGTTTTCCAATATACCCTGCTCTGGCACGTTCTTATTGGCTGGACACACCTGAACCAGGTAATCAGTCATGAGTAGGGACTCAAACAGTCTAAGGGTATCGACTGTGTCCCGAGGTTCGGGCCGCATCCGACCAATTGACCGGCCAACCTGATTTAATTGTAATAGCCAGAATGTCAAAGAATGATGACTTTGGGACACCCGAAACATCACAAAGAGATGTGAAGGGGTCCTTAACCATGTATCAAGACGTGACTACTTGGGAATGAGAATGTGTTCCAAAGACACGTTGACATGCAGGCAAGGTGAGAACCAAACCTGCAATCTTCTGATTAGAGGTCAACCACTCTATCTGTGCACTACCACCGCCCTAAGTGGACTCTTAAGCGGTGGGAGGTGTCTTGTCTACAGATTGGAGTGGTCTATGGTTACTTTCACAATGAGATTGTCTAGTAGAATCTGTACATAGAGGAATGCATTGTTTTTTAATTTCACGCCTTGGTTTGGTGTGGTTGTTTGTCACACACAGCATATTGAAAATGGAACAAAAGACTTGTGAGGACAAAAAGCTGTCAGAATTACAGAATACATAATTATGTTTTGTGAACTGGACATTTGGATAGTTTCTTGTTCATTAAGGATTCATGCTTTATACTATATTTAACCCTTTAAAACCAAAAGAGTGTTGTAGCTCCAGTGTTGACATGCTTGTTCCCGTTAATGTGTCGAAGTGTCCTAGGACAAGACGCTAAACCTGGTCCTGATGGTTATAGATCAGTGCCAGTCTTTGGTAGCAGAGACGCCGTTAAGTGTGTGAATGTCTGTGAGAATGGATGTATTGGACTGTGACTTTGGGCGCGTTGGGCCTTCAGAGAAAGTAGTAAAATGCTGTATCAGCATACACTATTTACGCTAACCCTTCATCTGTTTATGTAATTAATGTAATTCTAAAGAATTCTGGAGTAGAATAGCAGATTTGTGCTGATGTGCAATACTCAACAATATTGTTGATCTTATATAAGCAACATAAATCAGCAGACTGTTGAGCTGATGCAAGGCCGCTTTCTGTGACTGTATAAAGAGATGGACAGTGTGGCGTCACCCATAGAAAATGGCTTACCTCTCGCTCCTGCGAAATGAAGGCAGTTCAGTCACCATTTTTCCATGATACGGATGGAACCAGTAGACGGCGATTGGTCGGAATTGGTCTGAGTCAATGTTTCTATGGCAACTACAGTCACCAATCACGAGTAAGCTTGTTCAAAGTCTACACACCTTCCCCTCAGAGCGGCTCGGTAGAATCTGCCAATCAAACATTTCGAATGTTGGAGGTGGGGGCCAGCGGGCACCACATGCCTTAATTGAGGCATCTTGTTGGTCAGTATATAACTTGAATAACTTGTGAGGAAAAAAAAAAGAGTATTAGAGCAAGAATTGTTATCCTGACTAATAGAATGTCAGAGTATTTTGCTTGTTGGAGACAGCAGGTACTCACTATTTGGAATGCAGGGGGGGCCTCACTATCTTCAGTTCTCATATACAGTCAATGGTCAATATCTATTGGATTTTTGTTAATTGCATAAATGGCCGTAATTGCGTTGTGATATGTCAAAAAAATTGTCATTTAGATGTCGCTGGGGACACCTCAGTTAAACTAATTTAGTATTTTTCTATCCTTCAACATGTGAAGGCATCTTCACATACATGATGTCATCCACATGGTCTTTCGTTTAAGCTCGCCACTGAACATAAGTTGATTTCAGATGAGTTTTTTTTTCCCGTTTTGCCTCTCCTCTTTATCCACTGCAGAGATATTTTGTCACAACCATGTGGCCAAGAGAGAATATTAATCTGCAAACATCAATGTCTACGTGAGCATGAAAGACAAAAGAAGGTGGCTCACGCTACACACTCGTATTACTAAAGCATTATCATTTCGCTCTGAACCCTTTTGT
>NC_050522.1:6126141-6161522 GCF_002922805.2 Oryzias melastigma
TTTTTCTCCTCGGGAGAGTGACAGAAGCGCTCGCGAAGGTCTGCAATGTCCGCGAGGAATGTGTGATACGCTCGCGGAGATGTTTTATTTCTGTGTAGAGTTATGGAACATAAGTAACGCCATAAACAGGGCACTCCTAATAGAGTTCCAAATTAAATAACACTGATTGATCATCGCCCCACTTTATCTGCTTTCTCTGATTGGGTGTTGTGATCCCTTTCCTGTTGCTCTGCTCATTAGCATTTCTGAAATCCAGAATCTAATTTCCCATCACTGACTGCCCTGGCAGGGATCATCAATTTACAAATCTAATATCACTAAGAAAAATAATGAAAAAAAACCCCTGAAAACATGAAATTACTGATATTTACTATTTATTTTACTACTCATATTTTACAATCAACATTTTTATCTCATCATTCTTTGCTTCTGCTTCTTTTCTTCTTATTCTTCTTCTTGACATACATTAAATGCTGTAAAAATAGGCAAAGTAGTGCGTGGTAAAAAATTATATCAACATATTTTTTGTAAAAAACACAAGAATTTATATTATTGTCCTTGTTGTCATATGGACCAAAGGTAGTTCCCCTCCTGGTTTATATTTTACAGAGCCACACTCCTTAACAGAAATGACAACATGCTTAAATTAGTACTTTAGGAGTAATCACTGGATTTGCAGACCAGTGGACACAATTAATTTACTGGCCACACATAAAAATTTGCCTCGCTTAGTTCTCGGCAGCAGTTAATTTTTTGGACCATAAAGCTAAAGTTTTGCCTCTTTTATTATATTATTTGCCAGGATTATTTTATTATGTGGACACGTCCATGCAAGAAAATTAAGTAGACTCCCCCCACAATGCAACTCATTTTCTATACCCCATAAACTATAGGATTCCAATGTAGTCTGCCTATATGCCTATGTATGGATGCACATGCATTTACATTTATTTTTGGTTTTGTCACTAACAAAAGTAGTGCCAAAAGTATTATTTGCTTTGTTGTTGTTGTTTCTTTATTCATTTTATATGGGGATACCCTTATGTTAAAAATGTAGAAAATTAATGACTGTAAGGGCAAGGTTAATAATCTAAAAAAAACCTCAAGTTTCTGAAGGGGGCCTTATAAAATTAGTTTGTTGACAAAATGATATTTGATTGTTTTTTATTCCTTTAATGAAGAATATCACATTACATTAACACATTCAGCACACCACATAAGTTCCCACATCTCCTTTAGGCTGTAGCCTAAAGCCACATTTGGAGCAGACTCCTGGTTTCGGTCTGCCTACTTTTTTATTTATTTGAAAGGTTCTTCTGTTTCCTCATTCACTCTTCTCTATGAAAATAATTTTTTGTCACTTTTGGCTTTAGCCTGTAGGCTACTGGACACGTCCGGTACTGCGTCCCGAGGGTTGTGGACCCTTGATTTTACAAACAGCCAGAATCTGATCAGAATAAAACATTTGTATGTTCCCTACATCCACCTTTGATATTTATTGAAATAACTTTTTTCTTCTGTAAAGTGAATGGCATTGAATTTTTTTCATATGTATTACCTTTGCACTTCAACACAATTCGTTTTCAGAAAACTGTTCAATTTTTAAGAAATCCTTATGAAGATTTTATTTTTTATTTTTGCATGAATTCTATAAAACCCTTGTTATCCAAGGGTTTGTTTTATTCCTGTGTTTGTTCTGACATAAAACATTTTTGGCAGTGCTTATCACACAGGGCTAAAAAAAAAAAAAAAAAAAAAAAAACTAGGAAAGAACCCATAAGCACAATTTACAGAATTTGCATACATCTCTTTTCATTCTTGCTGTGACAGTTCACTTCTAAAAGCATTAACTGCTTTTCTTCTGTCTAGTTTCTTCTATATCTAAGGCAATAAGAAATTGTATTTTTGGCAATTATTAATTAAATGTTGCGAATACTGGTGGATGATCACTTATGTCATTTATTACTAGACCACTAGTTATATTTATGTAAAGTAAATTTGTAAAAATGCTGTAATTAATCTCTACATATATACTATAAGGCACCTTATAATCTGGAGTGACTTATATATGGAATAATTAAGTGTTGAAGTGACTTAGAGATGTAGAGTACACGGCGCCCTGTCAAAACGTTTCTTTTTTTAGAAGTTACAATAAAGGTTGAGTGTTTTTGTAAATATGCTTGTGCAGCTCAAGTGTAGCAAACTGTTTTTTCACATATAACTGACAAGGTGGGGAGTTAGCGTGATCACAGTAAAGTGAGTTTGTTTTTCTAAGTGTTGCAAACAAGGTTTGGAGTTTCACGTATTGTGAATATGCTAACGCGGCTAATGCTTCTAACGTAGCTAACGTGTAGCATGTTACAAACAAGTTCCAGTTACTGTAAACACAGATAATAAAGTCTGACTGACTTATGTCTGACTGTTTTGTCTCGTTTAATACACCTTATAATTGATATGTGACTTAAGTTAAAAAAGATAGACCATTCATTGATGGTGCGCCCTATAGTGCAAAATATAGGGCTTGTAAATATTTTATTTTTGTCTTTGATCTGTCCATGCAAGATGATGTTTAATGGCCTGGAGAAAACAGTCTTTTTTTTAATAGAAGTAGTTTCTAAAGAAGAAAGCACTGGAAAGCTCAAAGCATGACAAATATTCTGGATGAGAGCAAATCATTTATACACGAGCAAGCTGCTGCATAAGTCTAACCCACAGCATTGAAAGTGCAGAAATGTGTCATCACAGATACATTTCAAGTCCATAACCCTCTATTTGGCACGATTTTCTGTGATCATTATCGACTCATGATGCTTTTTGCCAGTATTTTATGTTTTTATGCCATGAAAGACGGTGTTGTCACAAACAGAATGACTAAGTCGAGGGCGGCTGGAGCTGGATGTGCACACCAGTGAGCGAGAGAGCGTTACAGAGGGGTAAAAAGATATGCCAAGTGTGGAATAATGGTCTGGCATGTGTGAAAGTGAACACTGTGATTGGGATTAATGACCTTATGGGAGTCTAAAGTGGGCATAATGAGCTGGAAAAGGCATATTCTAGATAAACCCGCAGGAATGGTAATGGAACAAACTGCTGGAGTCAGGGCCCAGTGTTGAGAGATATCGACTGCAGATTTGGACTTGATGGATTTCATTTAAAAGCAGGGTGATGAAGCTCTTTGATATGGGTTTACAACCAGATTCTCTTGTTTGTTCTCCTACTACCAAGATAAAAGGGATCAGTCATAACTAAATGTGATGAAACACTAATGGAATTTTTGTGTACATTTTTTTTAATGAATTGTCTTTAAACTAAGGCTTCTATTTTAGGCACAAATGGTATTTTCAATTATAAGTCCTAACCTTCAGTTTTCAGATATGTATTGGATGAGATCAACATTTTGTCTTAGGCTACTGGTGGAACTAAATAATCATTCTAATCAAAACAAGTGAAAATGTTGAAAATCTGTTTTTAGCTAAAGAGACGAAAGTAAATGTAAGTTGTAAAACTTGTTTATTATCCTTGATTGAAGAACCATTTTAAATTCTCTAAGCCATTGGTCCCTAACCTTTTCGAGGCCAAGAACGCGTTTAATGTTGGACAATCTTTTCTCGTACTAGCCTGTACAAGACAGTGGTGGGTTTCCCTAAACTTTTGAGGGAAAAGTTTATCTTCTTCCAATGTGAAAGGTCTGGAGCTGGTTTAAACTTTTCTGTATACTAGATTTTAATTATATATCCCATTGAGATATAGATTTTCCCTGAATTGTCAAAGCGGAAGCTACAAAATTAGACACCAACTTCAGCATCGTCTGACTTTTTAAGGTCAATTAACAGATCAATACAAACAATCAAAAAATGAACAGTCACTAAAACTGGTATCTTCTAAATATAATAATTAACGTGAATCCACAGTTTGTATGACTTTATCACCAGCATCCTTCTAACAGTAGACAGCCAGTCTCTGATTATTATGAATTATTATTATTGTGTGTGAGAAAACTGTCGCAATAAATCCATATTTGTAGACTCCTGGTTTCGGTCTGCCTTCTTTTTTATTTATTTTAAAGGTTCTTTTGTTTCCTCATTCACTCTTCTCTGTGAAAATAATTTTTGTTTGTTACTTTTGGCTAACTTGGCAGACAGTGCAGCCACTTTGAGAAAGTAATGGAGATAATTTCAATTCAATTGTATTTATGTAGCCCAATATCACAAAAAAATTGCCTCATTGGGCTTAATGGCGGTAATTGTACAGGAGCAGAAGGTCGGTCATAAAATAAAAACAAAAGCTGATTGCTTAACTAAATTAAACAGACTAAATTAAAGTGGTTATCCCTGCCCTCAGACCCTCCTTTCCACTTAGAGAAGAACTCCAAAAAAAAAACTGATTCAGGAAAAAAGAAGAAACCACAGGGATACCCACACGAAGGAGAGATCCTCTCTTAGGTGGGACAGGTGATTTACCAAGACTATTTAAGAGGGATTAGCTTGTCCAACTCTACAACTATGTATCTGAATAGAAATAGAGGAGAAAAGGGATTCAGATCCTATTATTTATGTACTGTTTTGATAAAACAATTAGATTATGGCAACAAAATGAATAGCACAACTCCCAATACATGCAGATGATTCAGCCAATAGTTTCACTAAATGTCTGCAAAGGCACATTCATCATAGATGGTTTATAGTCTTAAAAGCATGACATTTGTACCAAAAAAGTTCAGTTCTGCACAGTAACACATTATCCCGCATGCCTGGACCTGCTGACGCTACTGTTGGATCTGGAGACAGATGTCTCTGGTTTCGACTCACAGCAGGGGTTTCAGGCAGGGCCGAGGCAGCTGGAGAAGAGAGCACTGTGGAGGATAAGTGAAGGGTGTAAAACTGGCCCTCTGGGGGCATAACCTGTTCCAGCAGGAATGGTGGGAGACAAATGAAAAGGGAAAAGGTGGCTCCGATAGAGAGGGATGCAATGGAGGGTAAGGAGGATGAAATGAAGCAAAGACGGGAGTCTTTGATGAACATGTGTCGTGCACAGCTGCTGTTTTGGTGCCTACCAGCAGTACTTGAGCTCTTAAGGCTGAGCTGTGGACACCGCAGTCGGAAAAGGTCAGGGAAGTCATAGAAAAAAGTAAGGCGAAATATGTGTGGGTGAATAAGCCTCTGAAATGTAAGATGTGTTTATGGTAATGGAAAAGGGAAAAGATGTGGACATATTGTGAAACAAATAGGGTTATTTCTGTCCTTTGGTTTAAACTTCAGGACCATGCACTTTATCAGGTAGACTAATGCTATATGATGTACGTTTCCTCTTTGACATCCACTTGCAGTGCACATTAAAAGAAGATGGAGTCAATAAATTTATTAGGCTAGGTCACTGGTAGTTGCTTGGGATGACTCAAGGAATGAGCAGAAATCGGTTAAATTTTTCTCACAAGGATCCTTTTGATCATCAGGCTTGTCGCTTGGAGAGTATAAGTCAGTTCAATACTCCCTTGAACTAGTCACATGCTCATCTTGTCTCAAAGAGAGATGTGGGCACCAGAGATGAACCTACAGGCACATGCACACACACAGTTTCCTGAGTAGTTCCTCTACTCAAATGTGATTTTCCTTGACATCTGGGTCTGTTCTCATCACTCTTCCGTTCATGTCATGTTAGTTAATGACTTCAGTGTTTGTGTATGTGTGTGCACATGGAAGCTCTCATGTGTTTATGCGCCATATGTCTTTCCAATGTTGGTAAATAACCCCAGCAGATCTCCAGGGCCTGATTCCACGGTGACAGAGAAACGACCACTCTGGCCATGAGGGGGAACCAACGGCGCCTCCAGATGGATGTCAGCACTCTTGTTGATGGAAGGACTTCATGACCTACATCCAAGCCGCCAATGAACTTGGAACTTGGGAACTCATCTAGAAGTCTACACCACTTTCCCCCCTATTACAATGCCCATTTTACAAACAAAAACCCCTTAGAAGCCTTAATATCACACCAACACTCTTCATTGGTTTCCACAAAACATTACCATCAAATTGTCTCCAACATTTTCAGTGTTTTGGACAGAAAACTATTAGAATTCTGTTGTCATTTCTAGATCTTTTTTCACACCATGGACATGCTACATGTAAAACCATATCTTAAAGTTTTAGCCTTCTGGGCCTGGTAGGATTCTTGCAAAATCCAGATGCTGTTCAATGATGTTTGTTAATGATTCCAAATTCTGCCTGAGGGATTTGAATTCTGCATTCAATCAATGTTTTAAGAATAGTGGAACAACCTACACTGATTGATGTTCTGTAAACAAAAATCTTGTTGAATGGCTCCATGTCTTCAAAATTTTGGATCAAACTCTGTTCTTTAAGATACTGATACGCACAGCCACTGCAAATTTTGGGATTAACTGAGAATGCAGATGGAATTTGGTGAAGAATGAGTTGGAAACATACAGTTAATGTGGGCACTTCAACCCAAGTAAAGCTAAAGTGATAACAGATAGTTATGCCACCCAATAATGTGTAATCAGGCTATTGTCCATCACAAGAAGGACCCATGCTGCTAAGGTTGTTCATGGATCCTCCCCAATATTGATGGGAGTGTCAATACCAAGGTATCAGAGTATTGATACTCCTACATCACCAATTTTGGTATCAAGAACTCTTTTTAAGTATTGATTACAAATTATAGTATTTGAAAATAAAACTGCAAGTCTCATTTCGAGATATTTTTGATTATTATGGTAAACGGTAGATGGCGTAAGTTTATATAGCACCTTTCTACCTTCCTCGAAGGCCCAAAGCGCTTTACAGTCCCAGACCCATTCACCCATTCACGTACTGATGGTGGTGCCGCTGCCGAACAATGACGCCAACTCTCCATCAGAGGCAATATTTGCCCATTGATAATCTATGTATTTTTTTTAGTAAATACCTTTATTTTCACAATATCTATCCAACCAGTACCAAACAAGTTGAACAAGATTTGTATTAAATTTAGTCTACTTTGTTGTTTATCCTGCAAATGCCTGTTCCACAAAAAAGCAACATCATATATATATATATATAATTATATTATAATTAATATATTCAAAATGTGCAAATATTTTCAAACCTTATTAAATCAATGTCATTAAAAAAAAGACAGGATTAGATGATTTTGTATAATTATACAGAGGGATTATATCGTTTATTGACAGTAAATGAGGACCTTGACTGTCCGCATTGCTTTTCTGCAAATCCCTGTGCAAAAATGGTGTGTTCAACCAATATTGTCTTGCAAAGAGTGTTGACAAGCCTTAAAGGATTTACTGCTCATGTATATCTTACAGGCAATAGAAAATCTATGTCAAACACATTGTGTTTGGCTTTGCCCCTGCAGCCGGTCTCATGCACCCTTGGAGAAAAGCCAGATTTCTTTACAACCCCACCTGATCGAGTCCTTGATCCTAGCACACAGATGAGCATTTGGGTGGATGACTGCTATTCAGTGCGTGTACATGACCCACTTTCACACAGTGAGAGAGGTAGGGCTGCAAAAGTTCTGATTTTTTTTTTTTCTTTCCTGCGCCTTTAACTCTCTCCACCTACGGATGCAGCGGTGGCTATGGCAACGCTGCAGCGGTGAATGGAATAGGTGACATTTCCTTATTGTTCCTGCTTCTTGGTTATTCTTCCTTCAGTGGCTCTTCAGCTGTTTCGCTGCTCAAGGCTGCATCTCAAATATGCATCTAGATATTGTCTTTCTAATTACAAAGATCTTTATCTCCTGATTAATTTACTATGGTGTGCTGGAATTTTCTCTGCAGTAACCTTCTAATTTGTTTTTTATTAGAAACATTTCTCTCCACTTTCTCATTGGGAAAGGAATGAAGACAAATCCTAACCTTGTTCAGACATCTTTTCTCCAGTATGTTCAAGTTTGTCTAATTCCCACTTACTGAATTTCTTTAACACTTACCTCATTTCTACTTCAAGTAACTAATGTTCTTACAACTCTTACACATTGGGGTGCTTTTCAACTCTAATGTGCCCACTGGTAAGAAATATAATTTAGTGGGTATCCCAAGAACACATTGGCAAGAATATGGGAATTAAGATACAAATCCTCTACTTAAAGTCAAACAAACCATTACGTGAGACTGATAAACCTTTTCATTGAACACATCGTCAAACAGATTGTTCCCCTTTGATTTCAACATTTTGTGATTATTTTGATTAAATTTAAAGGCCTTAATTTTTTTAGTAGGATGTTTTACAGTATAAATCTAAAAAACATCAAAGAAAAACTAAAGTTGTGTGCAATGAAACTTTAGGTTACACACTCAGAATTAACTTCTTATTTGTTTTTATTTTTCAAAGTACCTTTTTGTCTTTTTAATGGCATGGTGTCAGGGTAACGGCACATGTGTGAAACTAAAATAATTAGCGGAGGGGAGGAAATGGAACACCCTCACGCGGAACATCTTCATGAGGGAGGGTGATCCGCGTCGCACTGTGTCGCGGAGAAGAAGCGAATTTCTTTATATGGGAGCACTCTGAAGCAGAGGTGTTTACATTTAAATGTAAGTAATCCCTTTTTGTTGTAGCATGACCTTTTTAAAGTTATATGTATATTCAAGTGCTGGAACCTCCACGCTAAAGCTATTACTGGTGACTACTGGTCATTGAGTGAAAGTGACGTCCAAATCTGAAACACTTATTCCAAAACCCTCCATTTGGAGGTTTAAATGTAGGGGTAGGGAGAAGGCAATAATTCAGATTGGGCCTAAGTTTTTTTTAACAAGTTTACATTGTTTTATTTAAGTAATAGGACATTGAAAAGAGCTTGCAGTAAACTGGACCTCTTCAGAAGAAGATTCTTGCCCCACCAGGGGTGCTGTGGACACTCCGTTTGCATCAACAGTAGTATAGTTGCAGAGGTCCAAATGCATTGTAGCACATGGATTATAATAAAAAACTAAAGCCTTATGGGATCCACCTAAAAGCTGCCTTGGTGGATTTACTTGGCACGTAATGAAGATGGAGGCTTAAACAACCAACTTTGTTTTTAAAAAAGAATGTCTTTTTTTCTTGTAAAATTTTGACTTTTTTTTCTCATAATTTTGAGATTATTCTTATACAATTACATATTTTTTCCTCTTAATTTTACGACTTTTATTTTACTAAAAGTTTGACTTTTTTTCTCATACTTTCATTACTTTATCGTAAATTAATTCATTTTTTTGCCCTAATTCTCTGTTGTTCAGGCTTACATGTTTTCAAATGTCATTATATATATATATATATAAGAAAAATAACATTAAGCTATATTGTTAATTACAGAGAAAAGTCATGGAACATTTATATAGTAGTCCAAAAGTATAACAATAATGTTTTTTTTAAATTTCATTTTAATTTTCAAAAGTACACAAAACGTCTTTTAAAATTAATTTGCTTTAACAAAGTTTTAGTCAGCGTATGTGAACAACTTCATTGACAATTAGCAATAAAAAGGAAGAAAGGGCAAACAAAAGTAAAGAAAGAATAAATAAAGTAAAAAAAAAAATAAAAAAATAACAGGCATGGAAAGGGGAAGAATGCTCTACACCAGGGGTATTCAAGTCCAGGCCTCGAGGGACTTGAATACCCCTGCTCTATACAAATTAAGGTATAATTTATATCGAATATCTTGTAAGAATTTTAAAAATATTTGTCAAATCTTACTAAACAGTCCTGGACTATTTTTCCTATTAAATCTTATATGCTCAAATTTAGCCACAAACACCATTTCGTTCAACCACCTCTCCAAACATGGGGCAGAAGGAGACTTCCATTGTAACAACATGAGTTTGCAGCCAGCACGCCCATTGTGATTAGTTGTTTCCAGTGAGAGGAAAAAACTTTTAAAGAAACAGGTGATCTGTCAGTGTACTCTCCAGGGGCACATTCTTCCCAAATTGATTTGTAAACCAGTGAAATATTTGTAGCCAAAAGTTTTCAAAGCTGGACAATGCCAAAATGCATGTGCAAGTGATGCTCTGGCAGCGCCACATTTATCACACGAGGGTGGTACAAAAGTGTAGTTTAATCATTTTGTCCGCAGTTTACGGAACATTTACAAGCTATAAATGTGTCATACAGGCCCGGTCTCACTGATTTTCACAGCCATATCACAGCTGGACCACAGAAAATATTTAATTCTGGTGGTACAGACACTGTTAGCAGTGGACTGGTAGTGCAACGGGTGATATACGGCCACGGAATCGATGTGCCGCCGTTACACGCAGAAATAATTTTTTAAGTGTACAAAAATTGAGACCATGTGGTACCAGCGGTACTGCCATGCAATGGCTGTGAAACGGTGGTGCAACAGCAGTTTGAGTGCGAAATCGGGCCATGGAGCGAACACCGGCACATGCGCTTGGACGCCGCGCTCGTGCACGGCTGCAGCATGGCCGTTCACCCGGCCAGTCTGCACTTGGATCGCTGCTTACAGCGTCTGTTTAGCGGCAGGTAGAGGGAGGACTCGCTAACACGGGATTAAGGAGTGCTCTGGCAGAGAAGTGGCAGAAGAATGGACTCCGGTGTCTGTACCACTGCGATTCCATGAGCATGCATAAAGTTGGCGCGTCTAAGCGCGTGTGGTAGATTTTTCAACTTTTTTACCCGTGATATGGCCGTCAAATCCTTTGAGACCGGACCCAAATCAAGAGTATCTTATACCTGGATTAATCCTGGTTGTGCGTATTCATGTTGAGGCATTTTTGTGAGGTACATTTGTTAAATATGAGATGCTTTTTTGCACAACTTCCAAACAAAGTTGTTTATTATTTTAAATATGCTAATGCGTCAGTCTGTTTTTGTACATATTACTAACAAGGTTTATAGTTAGCTTAGTCATAGTAATGTTGGTTTTACCAGTATCCGTCTGTTCTTTTTTACAAACAAGGTTTCAAGTTGTTTGCACATTTTGAATTTATAATTTAATTTAAAACATTATTTTTGATTGTTTTTTCCAAAGCTTTTTTTTTTTTTTTTTTTTTTTTAAATTCCCTTCCTCAGTCACGTTTTCACAGGCCAAAGCGGTGGCACAGGAGATTGGAACAATGACATTAAACAGTATTGCAGCTAAGTGATTAGTAATTTATAGAAATAGAGCCCCGAGAAAGGTTGCAATCACCACTCCATCTCTTAACATTTACTCCTCCCTCTAACTGTCAAGCACACACCGGACAGCCTGAAGGTCTACGTTCCTGCTGCTGTTATTAATCTGCATCACCGATTGACCTAGTTTGATAGAGCTAGTTTATCAAAAGATGACTCTTTTAGAAAAAGGAGTTGTAGTTGTTGGGGTTGTGAACAGTGTGTCCTGTAACAGTTGTGTAGTACTTGTGGTTTTGCTCCCATTTCTCACTTCTCAAGTCGTCTACTGCCATTGTTATACATATCAGAATGTGGCGCAGAAGGATGTGAATGTTAGCCCGTAGTCGGCTTGTTTGGAGTGGGACCAGGAGACCATGCTCAACTGTCTCTGTAATACTCACCGGAAGGCTATTAGGATATTCTGGGCACAATCGTGTTGTTGTTAAAGATAGTGTTGTTGTGCTGTTGACTGCTTTAAGCTCACTGCTGATTTCTCATCTGACACTTCTCCTACATTTGCTTGTTGTGTGTGCCTAGCCTCTCTTTGGCACAGTTGTACCACCCCTGCCCAGCAGCTTGAAGATGAGGACTCCTGGTGAAGACAGATGGGCTTTGGGGACCAGCAGCCATATGAATTTTTCATTCACTTCCCTCTGCCAACTCTCACCCCCTTTCCCTCTTTATCTCCCATTCCACTACTCTGCTGCCTCTCTCATTCGCAGGCATTGTCTCTTGCTCATTTTGCACTAACACATCTGATACCTGTGCAAACACACGAGGTAAACACACACACACTCTTCCTTGTACAAACACACCATTGTAGACTGAGCACACAGCTCTTAGACAGCAGCACTTGGTATTCTACTTTCCGTTATCTATCTTTTCTTTTGGCCTGCTCTATTCTCTTGTCTTCCTGGCACCCCTGAGGCTGGCCGTGTGGAGAGGGGGCAGACAAATTCAGAGGAATCCCTTCTGCAGGGTATTGTTAGAAAAAACACAAGTGCGCAAAAGGTAATGCTCCCTGGATTTGAGCATTGTTACTACAGAGACTGCACACAGCATCACACAACTTATCTGAGCCGGCACTCACAAACCTGTTCCCTTTGTAATGCTTTACTGTTTGCAGCTACAAAATCATTGCACGACATTGATATATTCTGAAGGTAAACAGATAAGGGAATCCTATGGGAGGATGTTAACATTTAGAGACAAAGGAGGAAAAAAAAAGATTCCCCCAAATTTAGCCCTGCATCCTCTAAGCATCCATGTGCACACAACAGACAAAACCATCAGTGCTTAAGACCTGATGTGTCCTTTTCATGGCTTACGAAACGGCGTTGTCGACTGACAGTGACACAAGGTAGCAAGTCAATCTGGATGGGTTTCCTCAGCACAACTATGGGAACGCAGTTGAACCCCGAGGCCAGTGACATTTTGGATCTCGAGACATTTACAATCCCGGTAGATGGCGCATTTCCATGGCCTGCTGTCTATGCTTTTATGGATGCGACTTGGCAGGTCATAGGGCTTAGGGTCATGTCAGAAATCTGGAGGTTTTGGGGTTTGTATCTGTGGAACTACTTGTAATTTTCATTGTCCCGATATTTGCTGTGGCTATAGAACCCGCCATGAAGAGACTTTCCTTTCGTGTGGATCTCGGCAAAGAAAAAAAAAGGAAAACTGTTGCCTCCACATGCTCCTTACAGTCTTTGAACAGTTAGAAATTTCCCTTGATCAATAATTGATCAAAGCCATTACAAAGCATGGGGAAAAGTTGCAAGTGTGCAGCCCAATTTGCTGTTTTCAGTGCGGCATTGAAGGGGTATGGCACAACCTGAGAAGTATACAGATATTTAAAATACAAGTTCAGGGAAATTAGATGTATAGAAGTTCTTTGGTATCTTTGAGGGTTCACACATTTGTATGCTTGAATTTGTTTGTAAGACGTCGATGTATTCATTTTTAAATTATTCAACGCACATAGTCGTTAAGTCTCTTGATCAAATTCGCAAAAGGGTCAGTAGAGTGTACAGTGTGTTTGTGGGTTTCTTCATCCGAATAAAAGGAACATTTAAAAGGAATAAAATTATTATTATTTTTTTTTTTATTTACTTAAAGGGTAACCCAACAGGAACGGGGCTGTTATCATTACTGGAGCTGCAGATCATAACGTGGGACTTCTGAAACGACTTAAATGGTTTGACCAGTCATGAAATTCAAATGTAATACCTCTTTTCAACCTGTAGAGAGCAGCACACAAATGGGTTTTGACTATGGTCCAATCTGAGTGCTTCCCTTCTCCCTTGCATTTCTCCTTTCCCTTTCATTTACCCCTCTAAACGGAGAGTTATGAAAAAATAGTGCCTCAGATTTAAGACGTCACTTTCATTCGATGATGTCACCAATAATCGCCATTCCGCTAGCGTTAGCGTGGAACTTCCAGCGCTTAACCCTAGAATGCCACACGTATCATATTTGATACGAGTTTGTCTGCCCTCCACAGGAGAAGTGTAATATTTCTTTTTCCCTGTAAAACCTAATGTATACAATCAGATACAAGCAGTGTGCAGATAATCCAACAGGGGGCAGTAATTCCCTCATTAGAAGTGCTTCAAGTAACGCTACAAGGCTGCCATGTTTCACGAGTTTGACACGTGCGGTTTTTGAAGAACTTAAGGGTTCAGTAAGAAAAAACGTAACTTGTAGTGAAACATAAAAAGGAACAGTTACTGGGTTGATGCAATGAGAAAAAAAATCAGAAACAATGTTTTAGTAAAACCGTTTTGAAACTGGCGTATCAAATGTGATACAACAGGAATCTAAGACCATGTAACTCTAAATCAGTCACATGTCCTTTTATTGTATTCCTCGCATCATGTATAATATTTAACATATATATTTTTTAATATATATATATATATATATAAATATATATAACATAACTTGGCATATTTGGAGTAAAAAATAGATGTGTAACTTGGTGCATCTTATGATTGATGACTAGTTTGGTCATTATTTCTTGTAACTTCCATGTAGGCCAGCTATTGTTGACACATACAAAGATATTATTGGGAGGTGCTAATCTTTTTGATATGCCCTCTACACTGACAAGTTCAATTGCATATGCAGAAGATGCCACATTTACATTTGGTGGCACACCGTGACAGAGGCAATAATTAATGCATGGATTTGCAGCAGAAGTAACCTAAATAACCTGCAGTCCAGGCGGAAATCCCGTACGCTGCGAAGGTTTCATGCTTCTGTTGGTATTAGTTTCATGAGCACAGTAGAGGTAAAAAAGTATGGCCTGAGCAGAGACGGAAATTGTTTTCAACAATACCACCATGCACAATCAACATGGTTGAAAACAGCGAAATGTATAAGAAACTGAAATATTATGTTTTCCAGACATCCACCCAGCCAATTCCATTCATGGATTTTTCATTGCTCCATTAAAGCATTTTTTTATATTTGAAATTACAATCGTGTTTGGTTCTGACAATGTTTTTTTTTGTAGGAGAAAAAAACATCTTTGAGCTGTGTGACCTGCTGTATCAGATATGATACAAATTGAAACTCATATATGAAACGTATATTTTTTATTTTTCTGTTTGTTCAGAGGGGCCAATAAAGGTTCAATGTTCAAAATCATTGGAATCTTTAGTCAATTAAAACAGCTCCAAGTGCTACCAGTACGTGTTTATATGTCCAATAAGTTGGTATGTAGACTTACACATTGGGATTGTTTCAGCTCTTTTAATGATCATGTCTAATTTTAAACTGAGCAGTATTTGCTGTTAGACCATAATACATATAAAAGTTTCAGGGCAGTAGCCAGAGGCTGTTTTAAACTCTGACACATGTTGGTTCTGCACGACATCAATAGATTGATCATTAACACTGATTAGATGAATGGAGTGTTATGAAGAATGTCATAATATTATAAAAGCAACACGTGAATAGAAAAAAAATACAATTACCACAGCAGAGATGATGATGATGCCATAAAGGAAGCCAACAGAGTAGCAATGTTTTTTATTTATCTTTGTTCATTTTGCTTTGGATAATAAACATTTAATTTATAGGCACTCGTTTGTTTGCCAATGACTGGTTTAAAGTGTTTTAAACAATGGGTGCAGTGCCTGAAAAGGACCTCTACGGTGGCCCTGAAGTGTAAATTACACCAACAAATCACTCAGTGCAAAAACATGTTAAAGAAGCAAAAGAGAAAATAAAACATTAACTTTTTATGAAAATGAAAAAAAATAATATATAAAAAAATAAACAAAATAAAAATGAAAGATTTTTGAAAACAAAAGTAATTTCCAGGAGGTACAATGGGACATCACTGATTGGACAATGATGTTTGTTTTTGAAGTTTTTCAAATGTGCTTTCAGGGTCTGCATACTAATAAAAGTTATTAGTACAGAGCACACCCAGCATCCCTTAAAGCCAAAGACATTTCAATTGAAATGATGGACAAACATCATCATCCAATCAACCATGTCCCATAATACCCACCATTGACTGTACAAGAGAACTGGACAGAGTGAGCGTGACATCACCCAAAGAAAATAACGTCAAAATAAGTTAATCCTGTAGCTATTTTTCCGTAATACAGAGGCTGCCATTTGAAGCCAGAGGTCAATAAGCAGTGATTGGTCAGAATCTGTCTGAGTCAACAATTCTATGGCAACTACTGTTGACAGTCAGGAGTTTGCTTGTTGGAAGGCCACACCCCTTCCACTGAAATGACAATAGCTGTTTCTTTCTCTTTAGAAATCTATGGAATTTTGGCTTCTTGGAACCAGAGGGGAGAAGTAACTCGATCTTGTTCTCTTTATAACTTTGTTTTAAGTATAAAATATATTTTAAAAAAAATTGCTTTTATTTTTCTTGAGTGTTTTGTTTTTTTTAATTGTCATTCTGATCTTTATGTTTTTGTGTTGAGTGATTTGTTGGAGTGATTTGCACTTCAAGGCCCTTAAATGTTAGAAAAAATTATTGGTATGAAAGCACAAATCGAACCCAGTGATGTGCTTGTTGTCTAACACAGGAGTCCCCAAACTACGGCCCGTGGGCCGGATCCTGCCCTCCTCCTCATTTGGGTCGGCCCCCCAAGCTGTTTTGGCTAAATTAGACATTTTCCAGTTTTTTAGGCCAATTTGGCATTTAGATAATATTTCAGCACATGCTAGTTGTTTTGGTTAATATAGGCTTTTTAAGGCTATTTGGCATTTAGCAAATATTTTAGCTTTATTCTAACTAATTTGGCTAAATTACACATTTTTCCATTTTTTAGGCTGATTTGGCATTTAGCTAATACTTCAGCTATATGCTAAATGTTTAGGCTAATATTGGCTTCTTTTTTGTTTTTAGGCCAATTTGGAGTTTATTTATTTTTTTAGCTTTATGCTAGCTGTTTTAGCTAATTTGGAATTTAGCGTTTTCACCTATCAGCTTCAGTGTTTTTAGCTGTCAATTTAAGCATCTTTAGCTATTTATCTATTGTAGGTAATGCTAAATAGTTTTTAAAATGTTTTAGTATTATTTTTTTCTTGGAAGATTGCAGAAATGAATTCTTTAAAATTTGGCTGTGTGGCTTAAACCATAAATCTTTACGTTTAGGCTATGAATGTTACACTTTCTGTGTAACAATCACAGCCTAAACATAGAGATCCCCGGACCCCAGCCCCGCATCAGAGAAGAAAACAGTTGTGTGGCCCTCTCAAGAAAAAGTTTGAGGACCCTTGGTCTAACACTAGACATTTGGACTCTGGCTCTAAAATTGATCTTGATAGAAAGTAAATTTGATCATTTCTGAGCAAATCTCCCTCACTGTGTACCACCTGTTACAGCTCTTTGAGTTCTGTCCACAGATAGAGAACGAGTTTAATACTAAAGGTGTCTCTTTATGCTTAAAATAGACCTTCACTCATTTATTTCTACACTTGTGTCTATACAAAAACATGCATCGGTTCTGATATGCAGAGACACATTCATGGATGTGTGGGATTTGATAAATGCCGCATCAATTTCTCTTCTTGTATTTTGCAACAGTCTTTCAAACTCAATAAATATGTTTAGTTATGGTGTAATCGAGAGGAAAGCAGTGGATGTCTGAAACATAGTTTGAAAGAGCAAGACTAACAGAGAATGTAATGCTGGTTAAAAATACCTTAAAGGGATTTCCCTCTTAGGAAGAAAGTATTATCGTCCAATTTATGAATGACAGAGGAATTTAAGATAAATCCAGAAATGGCCAGCCAAGATCTTTACTGATATCTGCTTTTGGTAGCTAAAAATACCACTATAGCATATTTAGTAGACACTGTCATCCAGAGTAGCTTACAGGTTTCTTTTAAACTAAGGCACTATGTGGTTAAGTGTCCTGAACCGAGGTCACGATTGCCTCAAGCCTTGAATTTAAACAACCGACTGACTGAGACCTGGTGCTGCAAAGTCAACCATGGTATAAAAAATACAGAAGTACTACAAGGCAGCTCAATATACTGCCTAATGTTATTTTCTGTTCTTTATGGAGTGGACGAATTCTACATTTAAAATGATATAAATATGATTTTTCCTTTGTGCAATTATTGAAGTTTTAACAACTGATGTCCTTTATGAGTATGATCCAATTTGTTCACACACTTATAAATTTAGCATTAGGATTTTGTCAGGGGCTGCACGGTGGCGCAATGGTTAGCGCTCTTGCCTCACAGCGAGAAGGCCCCGGTTCAAATCCTGGCTGGGACCTTTCTGTGAGGAGTTTGCATGTTCTCCCCGTGCATGCGTGGGTTTTCACCGGGGACTCCGGCTTCCTCCCACCGTCCAAAAACATGCTTCATAGGTTAATTGGTGACTCTAAATTGCCCCGATGTGTGAGTGAATGTGTGTGTGATTGAGGCCCTACGACGGACTGGCGACCTGTCCAGAGTGTACCCCGCCTTCGCCCATCAGCAGCCGGGTTAGGCTCCGGCACCCCCGCGACCCCGAACGGGATGAAGCGGTCAAGAAAATGGATTGAAAAATGGATGGATTTTGTCTTGTTTTTTTTTTTTTTGGTCTTTAACTTTTTAGAACCTAAAGCTTGATACTCTGCTTTTGTCTATGAAATTTACCACTGAATTTTTAATTTGAAACGCTACTTGATTGTTATCATTTTAATCAGCACAACCTAATCTTTGTGGCACAACCTTAGCTTTGTCATTTTTCCATGTTGCATTCACACACTAGACATAAATGCATACAAAAAAGTGAAAATTCCAGCTGGAAAAAAGTGATGAATTTCACTGTGGAAACCCCCAATATGTTCAACGAGCAGTTTGTACAGCATAGAATTAAAGTTTTAGGTGTAAGTTCATAAAAATAGCAAGAACAAATGTCTCCACTAAACTAGATTACATGTTTTTGAATGAAAATGCAAAAAAATATTCCAGGCAAAATTCACAGATTATGTTGTTTTATTTATTTATTTTTCCTAAATATCCCTTTTTATTTCAATGAAAAAGAAGTAAAGAAACAGAAAAGAAATAGTCTTTTGGAATAGGCTACGGGTTGATCCAGCTGGATTTCAGGTGTTCTGCTCGGTTAGAATCTACTCACAGGTGGAGGCGTGTCTCCTCTGTATTCAGGGTGCACTGCTCGCCTTCCGCAATGGTGGTGGGCGGGACTTTGGCGGTGTACCGCAGAGTTGCCACAGTTTTTAGATACTGCTACTACTTGTTCTAGAAATTTATTGTCGGTCCCCATCCCAAAATAAAACAAGGATTGCTTTTCTTGCACAGATTAGTTGACTCAAAGAAAAGTGTCTTTTCATATCGGCTTTGTACCCACAAGCAAAAGCTTAATGTTCATTAATGGCGCATAGTTGCTTTTTTCCACAACAGAATTTGTTGATTTTAAGTGGATTGAGTAAGCATTTTACTACTGTACAGGTTAACCTTTTGACACCGGAGCTTTAGATCTAGTGTTTATATTCAACCCTAACTCTCTAAAGTGGCCATATATGATGAATCAACTTTATGAGCTTTTAAGTGGTTTTTAACTGTTATTCCTCTCTTTAAATAACCCCAAACCGTTTTTTTTTTTTTTTTTAAATCCGTTAACACATTTCTGTGTAATCCTCTAAAAACCAGCGCTCTCAAGCAGGTCCTCACGTGCTGACGTCACAGGGTGAGAACCGTCCCCTACAAGAAGAGTCTGCTCCGCCCCCAGGCTAACACCTTTACTTTCTCTGCAAAGTTAACAGCTCAGGCTAGCGGTGATCATCTAGCTTCCCGAGTGTTCCAAAGGTAAAATATGATCACAAATATGATATGAACATAGTTTACTCCGAAAAACTATAGAAATCAAAGTATGGCCTCATTGACGCGAACAACAGAATTTCTAGAGGAATTCCTAAATCAGTGATATGCAGACCCCATTAGTAAAAATCTGTTTTTTGAGTGTTCTTTAAATCTTAAGTTGAGTTTTAATTTTCCATATTCCTATGATTTGACAGGATGAACACATTGACAAGTTGACCTGACGAAGTCGGATCGTCCTTGGTGAACTGGGTCAGTGATAATCTCTAAACACTCCTTGGAGTTCTAAGTGAGAGGAGCCTCGGGATGTAATGTGTTAGACTTCTACCGACTCGTGCACCTTTCATTATAGAGGTTTAGTGAGTCATGAAAAGACAACATACAGCACAGTCCATTTGCTTGTGCATGTTTGGAGATGTCCTTCAGTTCATCATTGCTTCCCAGAGTGATTCCACAGTTGTTCCTCCTCTGCTAGCAGGAACACATCTTGGCACTCTCTTTTAACTTCTATCATCTATGATGCATTTTTGTCCTGCAGTTTGCCCCTGCTTTTAAAAACGCCTGTAGTTTAGGGTCCGCTGCTGTCCTCAATGAAGTCATCGTCGAGTGCATGCCCTGTTGAGGGACAGATATGTTTGTGATCCTTCCCTATCTCAATCTAGGGTGAATAAAAGCAAAAAATCCCACCTCTGTCCTTTCCAAAATTTAATTCTTTTTTTAGGCTGCACTCTGACTTCAAAAAATACGAATTGGTTCTCTACCCAGACAGTTTTTCCCTGTTCCTACATTTATAACTTTAAGTGAGGAGATGTGAAAAAAAAAAAAAAAAGTGCTTACAAAATTGGATTTTCCTACTGCTTGATGACATCATCAAAAGTGACCGTCATCTACTTTAGCACGTAGCTAAATACATAGCATCTGTTTGATAATTTTAGAAAAGTCATGCAAAAACAAACAAAAAAAATGTTACATTTAAATGTAAACTTCGGTGCTTCAGATCAATAAATCAAACTTTATTTCCCATGTATTACTTTTCACCACGAGTCAAAATCAAAGTCCAGGGGCCGGATCTGGTCCTCCAGGTATTCTATCCAGCCCTCCACATCATTTTATTTAATTGTTTGTTTTTTAGGTTTTTCTAGGTTGATTTATGCTAGAATAAAAAATATGTTAAAAAGTTATAGTTTTAAAGTTTTAAAAGGTGGCATTCTGTTAGCTTTTTGGACATTTTTTTCATTTTCTAAGATTTTTTAGGCTATGTTGGAGTTTAGCTAATATTTCAGCTACATTCTAGCTGCTTTGGCTGATTTAGGCTTTTCTTTTTTAGTTTTTTAGACTGTTTTGGAGTTAGGCTAATATTTACACACTAGCTGTTTTAGCTAATTTGGGGATTTTAGTTGAGCTATTTTTTTCAGCTACATG
The DNA here is from genome assembly GCF_002922805.2 of Oryzias melastigma. NCBI lineage: Eukaryota > Metazoa > Chordata > Actinopteri > Beloniformes > Adrianichthyidae > Oryzias > Oryzias melastigma. Next base: position 6,146,991 of record NC_050522.1, read on the forward strand.
CTAGCTGTTTTGGCTAACCTACGTTTTTTTTAATGTTTTTTTTAGGCTAATTTGGCATTTAGCTAATATTTTAGCTGGTGTTTTAGGCTATTAATTTTAGCATCTTCGGCTATTAACTCTAATCTTCAGTGGCCAAATTCATCTTACAGCATTCACACCAGCATTATTGCAGGCAATGCTACATATTTAGTTTATAATTATCTTAAAAAGTTACGGTTTTAAAGTTTAAAAAATGTTGTTTTAGTGTGTTTAAAAGATGTTTATCCTGTTTGGTTTGTGACCTGAGGTGTGTTTTGGATTTCGACACCCATATAAAGCAATGCGTTTCTCCTCCTCACCCCAAAGCACGACACCCATCCTACTGGCTGAGTGATAGCCAGTCCTAAGATGGTACGGTTTCTATTTAAAATAAAATAAAATAAAAAAACACTTTCAGACACCATTACAGCTTCAATTTCCCATACAGTTGGAGCAACAGGGAAGGAATTTGGATTAGGCCTTAGAATGGAATCAGGACACAAAAAAAATTTTTTTGTGTTAAAAAAAAAAAAATGGTGGAAGATATTATCTGTCGTTTAATGTCAAAGTTGTCAAGTTTTCCATTTAAAAAAGAAAAAGATTTGTTTCTAAAAGAAAAAATGTATCGATTACTGTAAATATTAATTAAAAATGCATTATTTTCTGTAATTTTGGAATTCAGTTTTGTTTTCACTCTTATTTTCAAGAACCCTTTTTGTGATTTCCTTTGTCTTATTTCTACCACCAGTTGATCAAGTTGCTTCTAGGTTTTTTTTATTCAAATGTTCTTCTGAAGGAATCTTTTCTCCATCCTCCAAAATGTCCTCCGTAGCCTTTAGTGAACCATCTGCTCCGAGGGCAGCACATGGTATAGCAGGAGTTAATGAATGCAGAGTTATATAATCCAGACCTGCGTCGTAGGAGAAGACAGGAGCATCCGAGCCCCCGTCGCTTGACACCCCTGGAAGCGCAAGGGACTCAGACGTAAAAATTATCTGAGCCACCAGTGCCCCCAAATGGTCAATGAAGGCATTTCCTCTAACAAACATGACAACACTGCTGCCCGTCTTCATTCTCCCTCCGTAAAAAACCCAGAAGATGTAGGAGTTACTGTAAGGGGCGAGACAGACTGATATACGTAAGGGATTGCTTTTTTAATGAATGCTGCTGATTGTTCTACATGCTGACACAGTAAACCACACTGCAAGGACTCGTATTACAAATTAGTCCTCTGCCCTCGCCCCTCGCCTGCCAAAATGCAGTACCTGGCCCTTGTCCTGGCCCGGCCATCATAGCCCTTATGAATCAAAGACAGCGTGGAACAAGAGGGAGACAAGGACTTACGAGCACTTGGCTCTGCCTCCTATTTTTCTTCCACCCCTCCTCCCCTTCTCCGCTCTCCCTCTCTCCTCTTGCAGATGGTACATTTTCCGCCTCTTCTGCATCTAGCCATCTAGCTGGGTTGGATGATAAATCCTCCGGCAGCTCTTAAGCACCAGCGGAGCAGAAACTGCCCAGGTTGCTCTCTGCTCACAAAGGTTAATATACAGGGCAGGTCAACAGACTGTGTATGAGGATGTACAGCTTTTCCTTTGCCCTTCCACACACTGGCATGCTCATTTGTTATTTTGTTTTCTCACCATCTTTGTCTCAATTTGGTTAATTTAGACAGGTTACAACAAAACAGTTGTGCTAAAAGTTGAGCAACAAAGATGTGTTGAGTTTGAGCTTGACAGAAACTTTTTGTATACATTCTATTTCATTTCAAAATATGAATATCATTACAGCATTGAAAGTCAGTCAGAAACATAATGGAAAATCTCATCTATTTAGTTAAAACAATGCTAGATTTGCTGCAAAAAGTATTTTTTATCCATAAGAAGGTTTTGTACATGTAACCAGGAATTTGTCCGACTGTAAAAATGTTCTGTTTGTGTTTGAAACATCACACGCACTTAAGAACACGCACATTGATCTATATTGATAAAACTCAAGTTACAAGCACAATTCTTTGGCTTCTCAATAAATCAACCTCTCAGCAGCTTCAATCAGTCCATCAGGTGCACGATATCCATGTGCACAAATGAATGTCACTGCAACAAAATTGGAACTCAGGTCCTAGCACAGGCGAGAAAATAAACGGCTACATTATGACACAGTTTACAATACTATATACAACACAATATTCCAATAATAATTACAAAGATATAATTAAATAAATTGTTTTAGGGTAAAAATAAATACTATATAACTATATATGTACACATACTCAATTTTGAAACAAATTATTATTATATATTTATTAAATTATTATTTTATCAATTGTATCGGGGAAAAAAGTTTAACTCCACACAAAGAAGACAGGTCAGCTTGGCAGTTATTCACAAGGGCCAGGTACCGCCCTTATCACTAGACGAGGAAAACTGGCTGCAAAACCTGTCACTAAACTCTGTTTACGACAAACCTATATTAAGACAGTAACAATAAAAACATTCAATATATACATTGTAGATGGAAGGGTTTTTTTTATTTAAATAGACCAATCAGAAGAAAGTCAGTCCAGCTTTTTATCCCTGCCCCAATTGTCAAAAGTCCTATTTCACTCTCGCAGCGGAAAGTTTCTCCGCGAGCTCACATGACAAAAAGTGTTGCTCGTGCTTGCGCTCACCGAGACTCTGCTAGCGCGCACGAAAAATAGTGATAATAAAAATGAATCTATTTCATCACAACATTATAATATAATTGTTGAGGAATTCCTGATAATATATTCTGCTATTTCAATTTTGGAACTGTTTTCTTGTCATAGGTATCATGCATTTAATTGGCTGGTCAAAGCAGTTCACTGATTGGGCGACAGGAAAAGGCTGCTGATTGGTTGATTCATTGATAAGCAAAAGAATTGTACTTGCAACTTGAGTTATGTCATCATAGATCAATTAGCGCGATCCTATGTGCGTATTACATTTCGGACAAAACTTTTTTTTTTTTTTTTTTACAGTTACAATACAGCTTTACAGTTTTCACTACAAATACAAAACATTTTATGGACAAACAGTTTTATTGACTAGGACAAAATCTTGTTACAGACACTTAAATGTCCTATCACGAGTACAAACCTTTTTACGGACCGACAACAAAACTTGAGAGATAAGCCTCAAAAACACAGAGGGAACCAGCAAGTGACCCTTTGTCCCATGAAATCCAAACGGTGGTGAAGCTAACAGGCATTGAGCAGAGTCAGGCAGAATCAAGAGATAATCTGCCACAGAAAATAAATAAAGCCGTTTTTCTGGCGACTTCAAGAAGCAAGGAAGCTGCACAGAATGTCAGAAGATGCAATTAGACGTGAAATTGCCGGGAGCTACATAAATCTTCCCTGACTTCACAACCATGAACAGAATCAGAGGAAAGGTGAGTTTGATGAGTTGGGAGAGGTCACTCAGATGCTGAGCGGTCATACAGTCATTTCAGGCTCGTTTAATGTCTGGACATTTGATACTCTGACGGCGGGATGTGGCCAATGGGACAGTTACACAAACATAAAATGTGGGTGTTTGTAGTGTATGTAGTGTATTATTTTTATGTTTATAGAGTATGTTTGGTAATAAATGACAATTTATTTGGTCTCTGTGATAAATAAATACAATCAATATGCACCACCACGATGGAGCTGAAATGCTGTCAAAGTATTTCTATTTAAGAGATAAAGGGGGAATCTGTTGATTTCACACTTTACTTTCTAAACCTTTGTACCAGAATAGCTTTTACTAGGGATGCAACAATTTCACTTCCCCCACAATTGGGTTTATAGCTTGATTTTTGAGCCACAGTTTTGTTTCAGTTTGAAATATAATTTATGTGTTTAAAAAAGAACAAAAAAAAAAAAACAAACAAAAAAAGGAAAACAGAAAGAAAAATTGCTAATAAATAAGTAACATTCCCATCATATTACAAATATCCAACCTCCAGGCCGCAAACCAGACCTGGTCCAGTACAGTACTGGGACACAGAGCGCACCAGTACTCTAACCCAGAACCGGTACCTTAACCCATTATTGGTACTTTAACCCGGTACCAGCACCCTAACCCGTTACCGGTATCCTAACCCAGTACTGGTACCTTAAGCCAGTACCAGTATCCCAATCCAGGACCAATTTCCTAACCCTGTGCCACTTTTCATCCAGGACCGGTTTGGATCCGGTACCGCATCTGGTACAGGGACGGGTTTGGGTACCAGTACTGGACGCATCCTGAGGACCAGTCTGCATCTGGTACCGCATCTGGTACCACATCCGGAACTGCGTCCTAACAGTTGCAGACCCTTGATTTTACGAACAGCCAGCACGTCAAAAATCGTCAAAAAGTGACGCGGAGGGGTCCTTAGCCGCACATTAAACATAAACATACTGCATTGGAGTAGGGATGCAACCATTCACTCAGTTTGTTTGGTGCTGTAACCTATGTTTTTGTGTTAAGCTAAGAATAGTGGAATCTCTAGTTCCTACTGTAAAGAAAAACAAAATAAATTTACTTTGGTCACTTTACTTGACTAAACCTACGTCGATACAATGATAATGTATTCCTCATGTCATAAAAATGAAAATAAATGCTCAAAGTTCCTGAACATGTAAAAATGTGTCTCCAAATGAATACACAGAGTTTGAGACGGGTCTAAAAGCAAAGTGCCCCGGGTTCTGCTCTGACTCACTCTGCCTGAACTAAACCGTTTCATTTGTTGAGCCAGTGGACCAAGTCAAGTGGTCTTTGTCAAAGCCGCCTTGATGGATTCACCTCCGTCCCCCTCTGCTGTGACGCATCGCTTGTCCTGGACTTGGAGCCTGTAAACTTGTTTAGCAATGGTGTCAGAGGATTCATGCACTGTATGGGGCGGGGGTTATTTTTCTGTGAAATGTTTAACCCTTTACCCAGGGATGGGTATCGCCAATAATTCCCAGAATCAATTTGATTCACCAGAGCCTAGATCGATTCAATTTTTAAATTGTTTTTATTGATGATTTAAATCCTTTCAATTCAATTTGATTGATTTCAATTTTGAGTTTACACGGTTTACACATTTAGACACATTTGTTTAGAAATACATTTATAATCTGTATATGTTTTGAACATTTTCATAATAAACTAATACAGTTCACATACTGTAAAATGTATTAATGAAATAATGAGATTGTTGATACCATACAGTGTTACATAAATTCTCAAACGGAGAAGCTCCAACAATTGTTCTGCATCTCCTGAAGAGCGTTTCAGTTTGGCCACTAGGTGGCGATCGTGCTGTAGCATTTCACCTTATTCTAGAAGAAGAAAGTATGGGCAAAAAAAGGGGTTAATTTAAAAATATTTCCTTAAAAGAGTTTGGAAAATACCTGTGAGTTTATAAAGATGTTCATTTAGTCAGCAATGTATGTTTAGGTCGAACAAGCGTTAGCATTAGCTGTCCTATGGGAAATCCCATTAGAAGTTAGTATCAAGCTAGCGGACTTCATCTTTACGCATTAGATCAATCTCTACTTTTAAGGATCGATTATTAATCTATTAAGCTTAGATCAATTAATCGATTTTATCAACCCAGCCCTACTTTTAAGACCAGAGTTTTAGCTCCATTGTTGACATTATTTCAAAAACCAAAACTCTTGATACAATTAACACAATTCCAGTGGATCCTGAAACGGAGAAAAGTGGTTTTGCGACATTATGCAGCATTTTAAGTTAGTAATATGTTAGAAATATGAAAAGCAGCTTTCCTCTGTGTCAAAATCAGCTGATTCATGTTTATCACATGATCGGCTGAGTAGTTACAGTATGTCAAAGAGATTGTTATATAGGGGGTCACCAGAGACATAAAACTCTATTATTTACGGCACGTGTGTCAAAGTCAGGGCCTGTCCCCAGGGTAATTGTATCCGGCCCTCCATATCATTTTATATTATAATTATTATTATTGTTATTATTAAGATGTTATCTTGCTAACATATTGAAGCACACAACATTTATGGAGAATGAGTGATCAGTTAGAAGGACTTCTAATAACAGGATAAAATAACTAAGTGAAAAACAGAGTAAAATTGCCAGACAAGAAAATGCATCAACTAAACCAATAACTTAAAAACCACAATCCACCCAGACAGGCAAAGGGAAAAATATTCCACAATTCCTTGCTCTGCCAGATCTGCCAGCAGGCCCAATGTGTCTATCCCGTCATCCAGTGCATCAGCTTCCTTGCCGAACGCCAGTGTTGCCATAATATACGATTTCCTTCATGATATATAATTTTGACAGGACATATTTAATGGAGAACAAAATCTTTTGGACTATTTATACATTTAATTTTTAATAAAAAAAGACATACAGTTGAGTGCGATTCAGTTTAAGTCCTCTGACATTTGAATCACTTGTATTTACAGTACATTCACTTTTAATTATGTCTGTAGTTCAGATTTCTCTGTTTTGATCATTAATTACACGGCAAAAAAGTATTTTTGATACAATTCTAGAACTGTTTGGAAATACAACAAAAAGTCGTTTATTGAGCACAAACAATTCTCTAAAATTTAATTATGAATACACTTTCCAACTATTATACAAGCAAAGGTAAAGGCATGTCAGACCAACTCCTAAATATTTGTACAGTAAACCACATTTCTCTGTAACTCTGCAGGCTTCGTGAATTTGCAGCGAAGACGAGACGTTTAATCGTTCCCTCTGTCCGTCCTTCAGCTCCAGGACTTAGCAGGGATTGTAGACATGACCGGCCGACATCCTCATGAGTCATCCTCCACTTAGCGAGGGCTGCCTTCCCTGGCGTGCACCAGCAGATGCAGGTTAGTGTTAGTTGAGGTACAATCCATCTGCTTCCTAATGGGAACCACGGGGATCAGTGCTATTGGATGATTCATCAGATCAGCGGTGCAAAGCGCTCTTCATCTGACTTCCTAACTCCAGCTTGTGTGAGTCACTGAAGCAGGCGAGGCAAACATGAAGATAAACACCTGGCTCAGTGGGTTACGGGCAACAAAAGGCTGTTTGTCAGGTTACAGTTTTAACAAAATCAAAACCCAGTTTACTGCTTAGTACCCAGATGATATTACCAATGATTCATTTGTGGGAGTAAATCACATCAGTGGAGGTGTATGATGGGCTTTTATGAGTGAAAAGTCCCACAAATATATTCTTTACGAGAGCTGAGTGTGGAAGAATTATTGATATTTGTCATGAAAACCCCTTTGGGAGGCAGACGGAAAAGCTGATCTTCTTTATAGTTGTGTTATTTTTTCATGAAGGATGGTAAACCACTCCAGTTTAGATTATCCTAAACTGCATTGTATATAGGCCTATACACACTGAACTTTACTTGTAAACACTTTAAACACAACATTTATAAAGAAATACATTTTTGAAATTGATTGATTTATTTTTTAATTACATCACTTTACAAATATTTATACTTTACAACAAACACATTCTTAAACATTTAGTAGAAAAAAATCAGACACTTGGAGAAGTGACTTGTTTTGCTAACAAACATAAAAAAGTACAAAAGTTCCAACTTGAAAATGAACCTTAAAAATCTTATTTTAATGGAATATAATTGATACAGTGGTATTAGGACGTTATTAAGAGGGTATTCCTTCAAAACTTCTCATACTCTTCTGCTCATTGTTGAAGAAAAAAAAGAAGAAAAAAAAACAAACAAAAAAAAACATCTTATTAAAAGGTAACCAAACACTAAATTAACTTTTTTTGGCTGTTGACCTCTATAAATGGGGCTTCAAAAGTGCTGTCTGTTGGTCATTGCCATTTTTTTAATAAATGAAAATAAACTTCCTGCCCCCTACAGGTTGACATGATGTACTACAGTTGAATTTGGTGATTGGTCAAACCATGTAAGTTTCAGAAGTCCCACATCATGATCTGCAGCTCCAGTAATGATAACAGTCCTGCCCCCAAGCCCCACCCCTCTGACTGGATTTTCACATTTCGGCTGTGGGCGGAGTCAGCCTCCAACTTCCCTGTTTGGTTACCCTTCAAAGTCCCATTCTGATCATCTTTTAATGTGTTTTCAAAGCGTTCCCAGGGGCCTTTAGATTATGATAATGCTGTTTTTCCCTAACTTCAGAACAACTGTCGTTGTCTAGGACATAGTTTCTGCAGAGCAGCAAGAGTTCTATTTGTCTGTGATTTGGGGGACAGGAAAAACCAAGACGTCCATGGATCTATTTGTCTACAATCTTCAATACTCAGAAATTGAATTTTAGTCTTAATTTTCCTTTCATAAGTCAGAAAAATGCCACAAGAACACGAAGAAAACACAAAAACACGATTTTTATCTAAGTGAGTCTTTAAGAGAATTGACAATAAAGTGACTTAAGGAACAATTCTAATGGAAGAGGGAGTTTTGTTTGTTTTATTTTTGGCTTTTGTGATGTATTTATTCACAAAGTATTGACAGCAAACTGTGAACAAAAAAATATAAAGCGTATACATCCAATGATGCTATGGGGGTGATGTTTTTTGGATGAAAGATGGCCCACCGGAAAGAAAACAAAAAAAAAAATAAAAAATGAATAGGAAAGCTGGCTAGTCCTGCTAGACATCTGCGTTCATGTTTTTACTAAAAATATTAGTTTAGCATGTATTTTTAATCCCTATTGCAGCTGCTTTTCTGAGTTTTTTTTGCTTTAAATTCAAGGTATTATGCTATTTATTTATTTGGTTTCTGGGAAACCAAAGAAACCAAACCAAGCAGGGCAGTGTGAAAGCATCCTCAAAAACACACACACAAAAAAACATTTTAAAAGACATTTTTTTGTGTTAGATAAAGTTAAAGAGTCACAAAAACGAGTATGGAAACCAAATTTAACATTTGTGCTTGACAATACAATTTCACTCCTTTTGAAAAACTCTCATCCTTCATTAATTCCAGTTCCATGAACTGATGTTAAGGCGGAACATTCTCCACGTTCCCAAAACCTTCAGTACCTCTTTTTCTTAGTTTATTATTTTCAGAAATCCAATCAAAAATTAGCTGGTCGCACCATCATGGTTGTCATGGTAGCCATTGTATTCGGGCCTTTCCAATAGTACCACTTAATACCATTGTAGCGCACAACATTGGAGGAAGCAGGATAATATATGCCGTTCAGGTTGGATGGACCACAAGCCTCAAACCACCATCCTGGAGAGACGACAGGAGAAAAAAGTCCATTTGGAGCTCAGGAAATGTAAAACCCAAATGCACATCTGTAAGTCCGCAATAACTTTATACAGGCGAACAGGGAAATGGGAATGTACTGCAGGATATTTACAAGGGAGTGCACGGAAATGTTTCACGAGATTATAAAGGAGGACGGCTTTATACGGCGGCAGATGACCGTTTGATAGACGCGTCTTACCTCCGGACGCGAGCTGAGCGCACTTGCAGGTGCAGCTGTCGTTGTCTCTGTCCTTGGTGCTGAACTGGCTTCCCGTGTGGGTGAGGCTGCTGGTTCGTCCGGCGGTGCCGCTGAAGCCCTCCGCATGGAGGCTGGTAAAAATACAGCACAGACTTTCAAAAAAAAAAAAAAAAAAAAAAGCTGTAATTTACTCATCATTTAAAAATGTGTTTGGAGCGGAAACCAGCTGTTTTTCTAAAATGATCCCATCATGTTTCTGACGTAAGCGTATCACAATCATGGTTTGATGGGGTTCTTTTGTCACAAGATCCTGACATAATGAGGTTCGTAGAGGCAGGAGTGCTGCTTCTAAATGTTCAGTTTAGATTTTTCACGGGTTGGTTTGCCTGCAGGCTTATTTTAGTTTTAAAAATTGACAAAAACCAAGAAAAATAAAAGACTGCTGTTTCTTATCATGAATAGTTTAGAAACCTTTTACTCTGATGAGGCAACAAAATCAATCACCTTTTACAAAAACAACAAGGAAAAGGTAAATCAATGAAAACTTTGCATTTTGTAACTCTTTTAATCCACTCTGGGGGATTGCAGCATGTTTTGTTAATATTGTAAAGACGCCCCCGGATTTCCAATGTTGCTAAAACCTAAAAGCCTCCCATTATTTTTCTTCCATGCTGTGATTGTCTGTGAAACGCTCTTAAAGAAACCTCCTTCCAAACGCGAGGACTTTTTTCCCTAACTGTGGTGCTTTTCATGGGTTTAAAATGAGGCCATAAAGATTCACAACATAAATCAAGTTTCATTTTTTGCAAAATAAATCTTAAATGCATATGTGTATAAAGGGATCTGCATGCCTGTTAAAAAAAAAAAGTATTTCTAAAATAATTTCTAAGATTTTGTATTTTTTTTTTTTTGAAGATTCAAAGCGAAAAACTGCGTGGAAGTTGTGAAATATGCCCCTGTCTTTATATGTCTTTATGACTGGATGGCCACAAATCAAACTGTCCAATCAAAGAGTTGGTAGATTTCAGTATTAACATGACCAAGAGCGTGGGTGCCCTAAAGGGGGCCCGCAGGCTAAATTTGGCCCGCCAGAGGTCATCTTTTTGCCTGCCATGTCGTTGATGCGGAAGCCAGGAAGTGTTTAGTTATAACTCCTTATCCGTTTCCCATTGATTCTCAATAATATTCTATAACTCTACAGCTGTTATATATGTTTGGCCTCTGGGTGGCGCTGTTAGCACTTTCTTTGCTGAAACAAATCCCACTGTCACTTTTGAATATTCTTTATTTTATCCTTTTATTTTATGTATTGGAAAAAAAAATCTATTTGGCCAGCGGATTAGGATTATGGAAGAGGATTAAGGCCATTGAAGAAAAGAAAGAAAGGCCATGGAAAATTCTGACTTTAATCTCAGAATTCTGACTTTAATCTCAGCATGATTCTAGCTTTTTGGACTATTTTGTCATTTACAAAAAAAAAAAAAAAGAAAAAAAAGGTTTTTTTAGGCTATTTTGAAGTTTAGCTAATATCCCAGCTACATGGTAGCAGTTTAAGTTAATTTAGGCTTTATTTCAATTTTTTGGGTTAATTTGGTGTTTAGCTCACATTTCAGCTATGTGCTAGCCATTTTAGCTAATTTAGGCTTTTTTTCATTTTTTGGGTTATTTTGAAGTTTAGCTAATATTTAAGCTTCGTGCTAGCCGTTTTTGCTAATTTAGGCTTTATTTCAGTTTTGTATGCTATTTTGGAGTTTAGTTAATATTTTGGCTTTATGTTAGCTGTTATGGCTAAATTAGACATTTTTAGGCTAATTTGGTGATTAGGTAATATTTTTAGCTTGCTATGAGCTTCAGCGATTTCAGCTATCTGCTTTATCGTGTTCAGATATTAATATCAGCATCTTCAGCTATTTGAACAAGCATCTTCAGCAGCCACATTCAGCTTACAGCATTCACATTAGCAGGTAAGGCAAATTTTCTAGTTTTATTTGCGGTTCGACGTATTTATAGATTTTTTTTTTTTTTGTTTGTGACTCCTCCGGTACCTCACAGATTTTCCGATAACTTGCTTATAGAAAAATTTGGGGTCCAAAGGAGGGGCTGTGGTGCTGACGTGTATCTCTGAACAGCGAGGGAAGCCACCTGGTCTTTGATTGGACAGTTTGATTTCCAATCATAAAGACATATGAAGACAGGGACATAATTCGCAACTGCAACTTGAGAAGCTCATGCACAGTTTTAAATTTACATTTGCAAAACAAAAAAGCAGACAGACAAAGAAGCAAAGTATGGGCTCGAAATAAAGATTTGCAAGCCAACTGAAAGGATTCGCAACTAAATCAAGTTTCATCATACCACATAATCAAATCCACCCATAAAATGTAGGTTTGCTCATGTGTAAAAATCTGCATCCCTTAAAAAAAAGCACATTTGTGAAATGTCTTTTAGGTTTTTTTTTCCAAGTATTTTTTTTCAGCAAAAAGCTTCCTCAAGTCGTGGTAGTGAATTATTTCCCTGTCTTTACATGTCTTTTTGATTGGATGGCCTCAAAATCAAACCATCCAATCAAAGAGCAGGTGGCTTTCTCCACTGTGCGGAGATACACGTCAGCGGCGCAGAACCGCCTTCGGACGCAAAAATATCATACAAGCGTCTTGAGTTTTTGTGATGAACCAGAAGAGTCCGGCGAAAAGTAAAATCTGAGATATTGGCGAATAAAGAATCGCAATTTCACGTTTCATGTTACACTGGAATCCACCTGCTCATTGATTGGACAGTTTGATTTGTGGCCATCCAATCATAAAGAGGTATAAAGACACAATTCCCAAACGCAACTTTGGTAGCTGCATGTGTTTTTTTGCTTCACATCTGCAAAAAAAAATAAAATAAAATAAATAAATAGATACATGCTCAAATAAGAACATCTTAGTAATTATTTCCCAAATGCAAATATTTTCTACGGGCATGCAGACCCCTTCTTACATATTTTTTGGCCAGATTTGTGGCTTTTATGGCCTCATTTTGAGCCCATACTTCGCTTCTCTCCCGTCCATGTTTGCATGGTTTTGAAGAAGGGAGGTCAGTCCTGCTGTACGGCCCTCTCCTCCGCGCGGTCATCCTGTCATGTTAGTGCTGCGCTGTCTGCAGAGTCGTCCGCTGCCTCCCCGCCCCCCCTTCCTCTGTAGCCCGGGGCACACGTCCGTGATGACTAAATGAAGAATCCTCCTTGTGGATTTGTGAGTTCACAGGCCAGGACAACACGATGCAAGAGGAGAGTTGGAAATGACAGCAAATAATGATGGAATAAAGTGATACTTTTCGAGATAAATTGAATTAAGCTATTGAGTTAGACATGATGGTAACCACGGGCGATGGGATATCCTGTTGGACAGATTGAACTATTGAGGGAGGCAGTGTTTTCTAACTGCCTAAACATTTGCGTTTGCCATCACACGCAGACATGCTGGTTCAGCTCATCCACTAATACCACAGACCACATTCTGACTCCTTTCAAGGTGACTGTCTGTCACTGTTGTTGTACGCATTCCTAATGAAGATACTGTTACATTGGGGGAATGTCTGCTGCTTTCTTTACTCTACGGAAAGCTTTTCTTGGCCAGCTCAAATGAGAAGGTGGTTTGCCACGCTGATGATTAATGCATGAATTTCGTTAACTGAGTTTTGGGTGAGGACCTCCCTGCCGCTCCAGGGAGCACGCTGGATCCAGTAGAAGATGAGAATTTCTTCAGTTGACCATCTGTGGAGCGCCGTATGTCTGGGTTGGGAATAACATAGCTCGGCGGGCTGAGCCGGCATCTTCGGGGAGCTCGTACATGTTGAACGCGTTAAAGGGGAAGGCGATCTCAGGTGCTTCAAGTCAAACTGAGTAGCCAAGAGGCAAGACTGTGGAGCGTTCGCTTTTACTCCGCTGTGAAGTGGAAGAAACTCAGGCAAATTGAATTTGCTGCACAATTACAGCTCTTGGAAGCAGACACCCACATGTGATCATAATTTGTCGACCCCGAGATTATAAGCTTTCTAAACTTTTACCGCATAAGGGCAAACTCCTGTGAGTTTTAGTGAAATGGAGCCCAGTCTATTTTGATTCACATTTTATTTGAGTCTGCTTTTGAAGGAAGCACAGCGTCAGCTTGCCAGGAGCTAATCGTGTTAATGATTGCAGGGTTACGATGGAGGTAAAGATTGGGGGTAGGATCCTGAAAGTGGCAACCTGGCTGCAGAAAACAAGATGGCGCCTGACATCATCAACCAGAAGCAGATATTGTAAAACTTTAGACGGAAGCAGACGTCCGTCACTTTATTCAAGGCTACTTTTCTCAGATTTTTATTTAGTGACATTTTTTATTTTCCTTCCTGCGTGCTCCGATACAGAATGGATGAAGGTTTTCTCATCAGCATAAGCTAGCTGGACTGGACTTATTTTTCTACGAAAGGTTTAAACTTTCAGAGTTTAGGTAAGACAGAAAAGTATGAAAATTAGACGTTTTACAGCCTTAGAACATCTGTGATCCCACTTTGTGGATTTCTCCTGTCTTGGGTTATTTTTAGAATGTAACCTCCATGATAAACAAAGAAAACTGTACAATATCCTAATGTGTTTTGTGTTTTAACTAAATGCTCAAACATTGTGACTCGATCTTTCCCACAAGATTTATCATTATTATTACAGGTGAAAATTGTGAATAAATGGTTACTGTTACAGTCGCCAGTACAAAATAAAGCTTTGGAACTCAAAATGGAGGAAAATTGTAATCATTTTGTTTTTAAAATACACATGAATGAAAGTGTTTCGAATTGTAAAAAACATTAAAAGATTAAATCTGGGAAAAAAAAAAGAAAAAAAAAAAAATGAACGCAAGTGTATAGGAGACCCTAAAGCACATGTGTCAAAGTCAAGGCCCAGGGGCCACGTTCGGCCCTCCGCGTAATTAGCAGATCATTTTATTTTATTGTTTTTAATGGCCCAATGTTATCTTGTGCTTATTTCAAACTTTTTACAGAGAGTAAAATATTGAAAGTTATTTAAGGTTTAAGCTAATTTATTCTTGAATAAATACATAATATTAAAAATATACAAACACATA
>NC_050522.1:6161654-6193135 GCF_002922805.2 Oryzias melastigma
TACAAAAAGAAAACATGTTTTTTTTTCTAAAAACTGAGGTAAATAGTAATTGATCTGCACCATTTAGTAACTGGTTCATGCCAGTTACTAGCCAGACGTTCTGACACAGTTGTTTGTGTGTTTTTTTCACAGAAACACGCCTGCGTCAGAATCCAGGTGTCAAGCCCAGTGTCCTTTATGTTTTCCAAACAACCTTCCATTGAAGCTCCCTTTTGGCTAAGTACACCAGATCCAGGTAACCAGCAGCAAACAAAGCAGGATTTCTGAAAAAACCAGCAGGAGGCCAGCCCTCCAGTTGTGGAGTTTGACACCCCTGCTTTAGGATACATGGTTTCTCATGGGGGAGTTTCAGTGGCAGCTGTTGAGATGAGAGGTAAACTAAAACATCAACTTCTAAACATTTCTGGATGTCAAAATCAAAGTGTTTTACTGTGTGTGAAAGAATTGAGAACATATAAAAATAGTCTGGCATTTAAACTGCAGAGAAAAACTTGTGGGGCTGTTGCTGCACTTTGATTGTTCCACCCGAGAAGGCTCTTGACGAGCGCTCAAAGAATAATTACAGCCTGCTGATGTCATATATGTGGAACTAATTGTTCGCTAAGTGTTTTACTTGAACATGCTGTCGGATCTCTGTGTGGCGTCGCCTCCATCAGCCAGTCTGTTACAACCACTTAATAATTTAATTAAAGAAAATTCATTCTGCTTGAATAAAAGCGAGTTGCATTATGCTCCTACCTGTAGTTGTTTTCCTCTCCTTCGATGTAGAAGCGGTCGTAGTGCGAGTAGGCTTCGTTCCCCTCCCTGTCTTTGAGCTGGACATGCAGGCTGTATTCCTGGGAGCCGGTCAGCTTGTGGATGATCTCATTCCCCAGCCAGTGCTCCCCAGACGGCTCTCCAAAGCCCTAAATCGAACAAAAAGATATGGCATCATAAGAAACAAAAAAGAGAAAAAAACACTAAGTAGAGGGGAACAATTTCTCTTTGACAGTCGGCCAAAAATTTTGGGCTTAAAACGGAAAAAACGATTTTTCTTTGAAAGTCCATTTATCACATTGATGAGTTGAGACAGTCCACCGAGACTGAGTGAAACACTCCACTCCCAAAGCTTCAGGCCAATCCACAGCAAAGTGAATATACCTTGGGTGCTTATCTTTAGCTACACTTCAACCTAAAAAAGCTAAAGTTACTCCTGACCTCTTGAAGTAGTCCACTTTTCAGTTTGAGCAAAAGAAAAAGGCAAGACAGTAATTTCATTAACAGTGATCGAGATTAAATTTCATTTGATATTTATGTTTCGAAGTTTCAAGAGAAAGATTATTTCAACCCTGTGAGTGTGTGTGAACTTGAGAAGAGCTTCATGCTGTAAATCTGTGTGATATTTTTATTAGAAAGTGACTAAGAAGGATTCTATCGCTGGTGTCATTATTAAAACAAAAAAGCGTAGGAATTTATCATCAAATTAAGCTTTAGATTGTATCTAAATGAGTGGTGTCACGCCATTAATTTTTTGGTGCGAATAATTAATCGTGACCTGCAATTAATTAATCGATGTTAACAGAAAATATTTCTAACCTAATAATTGCTGTAAAAAGCTTAATTATGGAATATGTTAATTTAAATTCATAATATTGCGACACAGTAAAATATCAAATTAAAACTTTTCAACCGTTAACATGATAATTCCAGCTCGCTGCTTTTCTCCTTCAGAATCCACTGGAATAATGTTGGTTAACAATGTTAAACTGATAGTAAATCAAAGAACGTAAACACCCTAAGTTAAAGGGTTAATACCATGATACATGTAATTATTTTAATGCTCGACTAATCACCGATTATTTTTTCTAATTAGTTGACTAATTGGATCATGCATAAAGTGGATGTAAAGCACACATCTGTACCATCATTAGCTTTAAACTATAACTAAAAAAAGAAATATAGCATTACCTGTGATAATGCTAGTGTGAATGCTGTAAGATGTATTTGACCGCTGAAGATGCTAGTGCTGATAGATGAAGATGCTGAAATTGATAGCTGAAATCACTGAAGCTGATAGCCAGCTGAAATACTAGTTAAATACCAAATTAGCCTAAAAACTGAGGAAAGCCTAAGTTAGCCAAAACAGCTAGCATGTAGCTGAAATAATAGCTAAACTCAAAAAAATCCTGAAAAAATGAAAAAAAAAAATCCTAAATTAGCAAAAATGGCTAGCATGTAGCTGAATTATTAGCTAAACTCTAAAATAGCCTAAAAAAAACAAAAAGAGCCTATAGCCAAAACAGATAGCATGTAGCTGAAATAGTAGCTAAACTCTAAAATAGTCTAAAATTTGAAGAAAAAAAAAAAACTAAATTAGCCAAAACAGCTAGTATGGTACGTGTCCAAAAAAGCCTAAATATTAGCAAAATAAAAGCAAACTCCAATTTAGCATAAAAAACAAACAAAAAAATCCTAAATTAGCCAAATCAGTAAACATGTAGCCAAAATATTAGCTAAACTCCAAAATAGCTTAAAACACCTTAATAAATGACTGAAAAAGTCCAAAAAGCTAGCATAATGCCATTATAACTTTCAACTTTGCAAACACTGACTCCAAAAAAAAACGACTAACCCACTATTAAATTAGTCGTTGACTATTTTAATAGTCCGTACCCCACTAATGTATGATGTTGACGGCCTAATCGGGCTTTATCCCTTGCATAATAGATCATAGTAGTGGCATTGTTTGTTTAGCTTGTGTTTTTAGCTCTGTAGAGAACTACAAAGTCACACATTGATGACATCACAGCAGCATCTCGGCTTATGCCACATACACAGCGGTATTTAGACACTGAGATGAGTGCCAGGCAGAGGCGGTTCTACACCGAATTACTTCCCGGGCAAGAACCATTCCCAAACTGGGGAGGGTTTTGCTTAGTCTTGATTATTTAATCGCACAAACACTTTCTCTGCGAAGCTAGCTGATCCTTGTGGGAGAAAGTGTCTTAGCCCGGGGGGTGGTGTAGACTCTTCTTGACCTTCCAGTCTTAGGGCAGACACTCCACTAGGCCACAAGGCCATTTAGCTGGTAAAGAGCACGTGTCACTGTACAGCCCAGTCTCAGTAAAATGTGTACATATTCCACGATTTTGGGAAATACCATGTATAATATACGGCAAAACTGGTTTTTGCGTGCATATAATACGCGCGGTCCTAAACGTGTTAAATATGTTTTCCACGATTGACACGTCCCCTGGTGGAGGCGTGAGCATCACAGACAGCCCCACAAGCGAACAATTTGCTTTTCTAACCCTAACCATAACTGTAATCCTAACCTTAACCAGGAACGACGTCATTTAGAAAAGAGCCGGAGGATTTCTGACCACGTGATCAAAACGAAACCTAAAAAGTCGTGTATGTTGTACGCCGGCGCAACCTGTTCTCTACCATTGCGTATCATATGCACGCAAAAAGCGTGTTTGGCGTATATTATACACGGTATTTCAGAGTGCAAAGTCGTGGAATATGTACTCATTTTACTGCGACCGTGTTGCACTGTAATATTGTTATTATTATTTTGGTGTTGTCAGTATGATCTGTTGTGTAAAATGGTTTAACCAGTTTGATCCTCTTATTTGTCTTCAACGAATATCCAAATCTCTTTAAAACACTTTTCCATTGGTGGCCTGGGCCCCCCTGTGTTTAAACATTCCTACTGGGGAACAAACTCAAGGGCCCTATCGTTGTAGTAATGAGGTTTACCAGAAAATCGACATTCTGATGAGCTCTTATCTGGGTGCAAGTGAAACCAATAATTTTTTAAACTTGACTCCCAGTTATACTCTTCAGTAGTACGAGATCTTCCAATGAACTGAAAAATTACAACACCCCCGAATAGATCAGATAAAAAAAACTGTTAAATTACTGCATACCGATAACACACAGTTACTCATTTATTTTGTTATTTATTTTCCTCTTTTAGGGCGCAGTGGTTAGCGCTCTTGCCTCACAGCGAGAAGGCCCCGGTTTAAATCCCGGCTGGGTCCTTTCTGTGTGGAGTTTGCATGTTCTCCCCGTGCATGAGTGGGTTTTCACCGGGGACTCCGGCTTCCTCCCATCGGCTTCCTCCCACCGTCCAAAAACATGCTTCATAGGTTGATTGGTGACTCTAGGTGTGAATGTGAGAGTGAATGGGTGTGTGATCAGGATCGCTGGTTTATCCGCAGTTAGCGGATGACCAACTTCAACAGTATTTAGATCCAAGGAAATGCCTTTAGAAGTGAAAAACAATCCAAATTGGCTTTCCACGGTCACGTTAGCATCTCCAACATCTGCGTTAGCATCCGTGCTAACGTTCGTTGCACCAGGCCAGACCCAGGGTTTGAGTTGAAGTCCCAGGAGAATCACATCGTTCATTCTTCTCTCCAGGAGATCTTGCCGATGATCTTGTTGTTCGTTACGTGCCTTTTCCTGTCGAAAATCTTCCACAAGTTGTGATAGCTTAGTATCAAGCTCCATCAGTGCTGTTATCTTAGCATTCACAAGAAGCAGTGGAGTTAGCTTAGCCTGGATGTCGGCTAGTGCAAATTTAGACTCCGTCAAGTCGGATTCCAGGTTTTTCTTCTGTGCCATGTTCAACTCTCCTTTTTACAGGATTACTGCTGATTTGCAGTAGATTGTGATCAAAGTCACTTGTATATGACTTTGAAAAGATGAAGAGTTGAGGTGAGTTGAAGACATTTGTCTGCTTGCTGGTGAACCTGAACCGCCTGTGAAAGTATTGAATTAGCTAGTCTAAAAGCGTTCCTAGTAGGTCTTTTGTCTATGATTATATTGTTTCTGTCCAAATTTTTTTTTTAAATTGTGTCGTTTTCTAAGACATTGTTTCTGCAGAGCAGCAACAATTCATTAGAAATGTACTTCTGAGTTGTGAGCAGGACCAAAGCAACCCCGCCCCCCCATACCCTGAGCTCTTAAGGAACCTCGTCGGCCACCCAGTCAACTTTCTGTGTATTATATAACCATTTTTCCAACTGCATTTCTTCGTTTGCTTCTGATTCATAGCAACTTGAATGAAAAAACACTCAGAAATTAGATTTCTAGCTTAATATTTCCAAATATTTTTCCTCTACCATCACAAAAATGTCAAAAGAACATGGTAAAAGCACCATTTTCATTGGAGTGGGTCGTTAATCAAATCAATACCTCCCCATGTGATAGATGCTGTGCTGATAGAGGATTCATCACACATTTATCATGACAGTTTTCCATTCTGAGGGCTCTTGAACCAAATATGTTCCTAGTTTTCAAATCAATTTAGAAAGAACTTATCCTTCAAGGAATTACTGGGAATACTCAGATTCTCATTCTAAATATAATGTTTTTCCTCTCCCCAGAAATGACAAACACCAAAAGGGTTTATTTGCTCCAAAGAAACGTATTTCGTTACAGTGTAGCTACCCTTCTGCCCAAAGTCAAATGGGATGGTGTCAGCGTCCAGATAGAAACCAATAGGATTTGACAGGAAAGGGAATCCATAACAATTTTTGTAATTTTTGGCAGCCATTTCTTAAATTTATAGAAAACAATTTAAATTCTATTTTCTCCTGTTTATTTTTTCTCTTTTTCTCATCTTCTCTCCCTTTTGCCTTCCTTTTCTTTTATACTTTTTAGTCCAGCCGTCTAAGCACACAAAAGTTAACTGAATTGACTGGTGTATAGTTGGATCTCTTTAAGTGTTTTGTGAACGCTTTCAAGATAAAAGACTTCTAAAAAATAAAAGTGGCACAACTAGTTGTTTGCTATCAGTTTTAAACTTTGTTTCCTTTTAAATTAGGCCAGGGGTCTTCAACCTAAGGCTCTGGAGCCACATGCGGCTCTTTATCCCTCTGTTGTAGCACTCTGTTATTTGGTGTTGAAGAGAAATGCAAACAAATTGGTTAATAGTTTAATTTTTTTGTAGTTTTGATTTTTGACATGTCAGATAACTGCGTAAATTTATGGTAAATGTTTATTTTACTGTAAAGGTAATTTATTCTTAGAATACCTTAATCTCATTATGAACATGTAAACTACAATAATTTTTTTGGAAAACTGGATTCTACACGAACATCATTCTTATATTTGATTGTAAAGAGAAAAAGAGTAATGGTGCACCAAAGTCATTATGATTAAAAACAATTTAATGTTTGACTTTTTTGCATTTTTTGTTCAAGTAAATCGGTTGAAGCAGAAGCATCTTGACAGTATTTTATTTTCAAAGAAACTTGGATGTAAAATAAGTTAAATTTGCAATATATATATAGAGAGAGAGATTAAAATATAATGCCATTATGTTCCAATTTCTTTAAATATTTAAGAGCTAAATGTAAAAAATGTATAACAAAATGACTTCATGGTCACTTAAATGGCTTAAAGGTTACAAAAACATAATTCGTATATTTTAAATGGTGAAATGGGACTTTTGTTCAGTAAGAAACGTCACCAAATAGCACTTTTAGCATTTAAGGTTGCAGACCCTCAATTAGTCATAGTAGAGGGTCATTTGGAATCAACATCTGATCAATTCTGACCAAAGATTTATGGAAGTGTGACCGTAGTGGACCCGCTGAGGCCTTTTGTACATATGTTATCTGCCATCTACAGGGCCCCGGTGCTCCCATGCCCCGACTGGAGCCAAATGTTTATCATCCACTTGTAAAAACATTGAGCTTGAAAGTGGTTTTTGAGCTTTTTTTTTGGGTGGGGGGAGTCGGACTCATTTTGTTTTGCAGTCACAATTCTCTCCCTGTATTTGATTTTCAAACCTTGTCTTGGCGATTGATTTGTTGGCGTGGGAGTGAGACAAATCACTCCTGCGGTCAACCCAAAAACCCGAAGCAGCATCAGTCACTTGTTCTGAAAGCTTCGCAAGCACTTCTTTTGTATTTTTCTATTGCGCAAAAAGGAATGTTGTAAAAAAAAAAATCTGCATGATGGAGATCCAACGACAGTCATTAGACCTCAAAACAAAGCAGGAGCCCACCATGTTGTGACTCAGCGGTGGAGCAGCTTTACGGTCTTTTTTGGGGGGTAAAACTCAAACGTCTCGGAAAGTGTGTGGACAGATACAAATGACAGTGTTATGCGAGTCCCGAGTGCCTAACCTGCGCATATGATTCTGTTTATGAGGTTGTGGAAGCAGTTAGAGCAGGTGCAAAAACATGGGGGGTGGTAGCGAACACGGGGGCAGCCAAGCACAACATCCGCAGGTCACCTGGGATCACAGGCTCGCCGCTCTCCCACGCCTCCTAATGCCAAACCGTTCAGGAATAATTATTAAAACCTCCTGTGCATAGTGCTTTGGTGTCGGAGTGCGCAAGCTGCTGACAGCAATGCAGGTCCTACCATTTTATAGTCCTTCCATCCACGATGGAAATCAACGGAGCCATTCCTCCGATGCTGCAGGACTGTCCACCCTCCTCCTTGAGTCTTCATGTCGCAGAACACCTAAAAAGAGAGAAAAAAAATGTTAGTCAAAGTTTGCTTTAAGCAACCACAGCTGATTTGCTCTGTGGAGAAGGTAAAGAGAATTTGCTTAAAGACAGATGGTAGATGCAGGTCTCTGCCAGCTGTTGTGAGAGCTGCCTGCCTCTTTAGCAGCTGAGAGCTCCACTGCTGTCTGGCTGCTGTTTGAGCTGGCCTGTGGAGCGCAGAGAGCTTTCTCACAGGAGAAAACATTGTTTTCTACCTACAATGAACTTTTGTTTACATTACTTGCATTTCAACATGACACAAAGAATAAATATTCAGGAATGTAAAAATATATACACTGTATTTTCCGCACTATAGGCAATAAATGGTTTCTTTTTTAAAAAATGTATGTCACATATAAGCCTCACCGAAGTACGACCCGCTTTAAAACTGTTAGAGATAAGTCCTTCAGTCAGACTTTATTGACTGGGTTCACTGTAACTCTCGACCTTGTTTGTATATGTTAGCCACATGAGATATGTTAGCAACGTTAGCGTGTTTACGACACCTGTTACTCCCAAGCTTGTTTGCAATATGCTACACATTTGCCACATCAGAAATGTTAGCCATGTTAGCGTGTTTACAAACCACTACACATTTGCCACATGAGATATGTTAGCAACGTTAGCGTGTTTACAACACCTGTAACTCCCAACCTTGTTTACAACATGCTAGACATTAGCCACATCAAAAATGTTAGCCACGTTAGCATGTTTACACCATGCTACACATTAGCCACGTCATAAATGTTAGCCATGTTAGCGTGTTTACAATATCAGTAACTCCCAACCTTGTTTGCAACAGGTAAAAAAGCAGACAGATTCTGCTAAAACAAATGTTAAAGTGACAACCCCAACTCCTAACCTTGCTAGCAACAAACACACACACACAAAAAATGCAGTCTGACACCACTACACACTAGCTGTATTAGCATAGTAACAATAATATCCAATTTTGGCCACAACTCATATTACTAAAGCAAACGTTGTTGTGACTATGCTAATTTCCAACCTAATAAAAATAAATAATCACAGTTTTGACTTTGCTACTTGTTAGCTGCATTAGCATATCTACAATCACACCCAACCTTGTTTGAAACTCGTATAAAAAAGTGTGTGTGGGGGTGTGTCCGTGTGTGTGTAGGGGGGGGGGGGCATTTTTTGACATTTTAACTTCTCAAGATTGCTTTGACATTAATAAACAGAACCAGAATTAATCGATATATGAGGCGCTCTGGATCTTAGGGCGCACTGTTGTTTTTTTTATATTAAAATAAGTATTTTATTGTGCAGAAATATAGTATATGTTTGTATCTGTGGGTTGCAATGGAAACATCACCAAATGAGGGGCAGGAGCTTCACATTTCAGGGTGTCATACAATGATATGACCCAGGTGGGAAGAAAAAACTAACATCTCTGCATGCTCTCTTACCCCTGGAGGAAAAAGGGGGTTGCGGTTTGGGTTTCCACAGACTGCTTTCCTCCTTACTTGGCAGCCCATTTTGCCATTTGATTAGCAGAAGAAGAGCTAAAAATTCATCGGGTGACCAATTTTGAAATCTAAACATCTAGGAATTTATTTTTAAAAATATTCTGGGTGTCTAGTGACACTTATTTTGGCATCCATAAACGCAGGTACTGCTGACTTGATAGAGTGAACTTCTCAAACGATGCGAGACGTGCATAATTCCTCGTAATTAGATCGTTTATTTGCCTAATATGCATATTAAAGAAAATATGCTCGGGTAATATTTTTCTTGGCAGTCTTTATATTCTGAAAAGTTAATGAAGATGAAACAGTTTGCTGTCATAAATATGAGGAGCTGCTGTGCTGGGCACAAACTAGTACATTTGCTAAAAGCTCAAATATTTAGACATGAAACGTTTTTTTTTCTTTTTCTTTTTTTTTAACCCCCCCGAACACTGCTACCACTGGCCCCCCTGAACAAACAAACGTGTGCATGCAGGATTCTGGTCATATGGGAACTTCTCTGCATTTCTAAACAAGGTTTGTAAAAAAGAATTTTAAATCGAAGTCAATTCCCAAATGCTTATACCCACAATTCCTTGCTTTTTCCAAGAGCAAGCTTAATCATTTCAGCTTAATAAAGGTTTAATTCACATTTATTTAGAGAAAAACTAAGTTTATGTTTCCTTTGACAAAGTTGTACTTTTAAGAAAATTTAAAAAGAGAGAAGAGATGCTTCGCTTGCTTCATTTTCAGCACTGAGGAAAACAAGTAAACAAATAAACAAGATGATGTCCAGTAATTCAATAGATAAATCAAAGGGATAAATAGAAGTAATGTTTTTGCCTCCAGTCAGTCTGAGAAAACACTCACTGTTTAGAAAAGAGGCTGTCTTTCTTTTTTTTTTTTACAGCCAATTTGCCTGCCACACAGGAACTGCATGGCAAAGACTGAAAGCAGCTTCGACGTGGTGAGTAACTTGTTTCTGCTGAAACCAACAACGGCCCCAGTTGGCCTGGAAACACATGTGCCTAACACCTGGCTGTCTTGCCCACAGGAAACAAAAAAAAAAGGAACTGAGGGAAACAGAGGCAGAAGGGGAGGCAGCCAACAGTAAACTAGGTTGAAAGCAATGCATAACAAAAAGCTGTTTCACCCCTACCAACTCCACCGCCACCACCACACAGTTAAAGCCGCGAGAGAGAAGATCCCATCTAAGAAGGAGACTTGATGTGATTCCCAGAAATGATATCCTGCTGCCGGGTGCTATGGCTGAGTTAGCAGAAAGCAGGCATTTCAGATCAGTGGAAGTCCATTCTAGACTTTTCTGACTCTGCATTCAGAAGCACGCGCTCGTTCACTGTGAAGTCTGCAGGTTTGATGCTCCTGCTTCTTATTAGTTTTCCTCGCTGTAACGCAGCGTGGCATCTCCATCTACGTTCGTGCCAGAATCTTTGCGTATTTTAAAGACCCACTTCGATGAAAACTGTGTTTTTAGTGTTTTGAACATGTTCTGTGGACTTTTTTTCTCAAGATGAGGACAAATATAAAGAAAATTGAGATTCAAATTGCCTTCCTGAGTATTTCTTTACTCAAATTGCTGTGAATCAGAAGCAGATGAAAATATGCAGTTTGAAAAAGCTTGTAGTAGTGATGCTACAGTTGACGTCGCCACCAGCTCTCTGCTCCACTCCATTCCGATGCATCCACTTGTAAACAAATAGATCCATGAACGTCCTTGTTTTCCTGAGTTGTTATCTGGCTTAAAACGGCTTGATAGCTCCAATATTGCTCGCCACTTTGCTGCCCCCCCAAAACCTTTGCTACATACACACAAGGCATGTGATGCATATTCAAGAATGCGCTGAAATGGAGTTCATGATCACGCTTTTAACATATGGTCTTTTCACTTAACTGTTGATATCCTAGACATGTATCTACAGTTGGACGAAGCTTGTTGCAAAATATTCAAGTAGCTCAAATCTTGGGAATTTTGCTTTCTTTCACAGGTCTATTCTGCTGACTTCTGCCATGAGCCACAGGCTGACTCTGCAGGTATGCACAGAAATTTTTGGTTTAAAGTGTCCAGCACCAGCGGACCAAAATCTGTTTCCTGAAGTTCTAATGAAAAACTATTCAAACTTAAAAATATTAGAAACTTATATTTGGCAACATATTTATTTCGTTGTTGAGTGAACACTGAATAAGCGGGTCAATATGAGTCGTGTACACAAACCCAAAAGAATTTGGTCGCAACCACTAGACTTGAGTCGGGACCAACAAGACTTGAGTTGCAACCCATGATATTTCAGTCGCAGTCCACAAAAATTGAGTCGCAACCAACAAGACTGGAGTCGCAACCACAATACTTGAGTTCCGGTCCACAAGACTTGAATCGGGACCCAGGAGACTTAAGTTGCGACCCACTATATTTGAGTCACGGCTTACAACACTTGAGTTGCGGCTCACAACACTTGAGTTGCACCTCACAAGACTTGAATCGCAACCAATAAGACTTGAGTCGCGGTCCACTAGACTTGAGTTGTGACCAACAAGACTTGACTCGTGACAAACGATACTTGAGTCGCGGTCCACAAGACTTAAGTCGCGACCCACGATACTTGACTCGTGACCAACAAAACTTGAGTCGCGACCCACGATACTTGACTCGTGACCAGCAAAACTTGACTCGTGACCAGCAAAACTTGAGTCGCGACCCACGATACTTGACTCGTGACCAACAAAACTTGAGTTGCGACCCACTATACTTGACTCGAGACCAACAAAGCTTGAGTCGCGACCCACGATACTTGAGTCGGGGTCCACTAGACTTGAGTCGGGACCCACGAGGCTGAAGTCGCGACCCAATAGACTTGAGTCAGTTCTGACCCACAGGATTTGAATTGCGATCCACAAGACTTGAGTCATAACCCTCAAAACTTTAGATGCCATCCACGAAACTTGAGTTGCGGTTTACAATACATGTATTGTGACGAACGAGACTTGAGTCACAACCTTCAAGACTTTAGTTGCTATCCAAGAGACTTGAGTCGCAGTTAAAACCCCTTGAGTCGTCATTCACTAGATTTGAATTGCAACCCATGAGACTGACTGGTCAACTGGTTTAAGTAGAGTGGCCGTGCGTTTTGTAGAGCTCAAACATGGACTTAAAATCTTGTGTAGCGACCTGTGAACTCAGAAGCCCAAAATTCCGTGTGCTTGTTTACACAGACTTTTCATTGAACGTGTGCTGCTAAGTTTGGTGTGAACGTATCATCAGAGGTGAATTCTCATTAACTCCTTTCACTCTGAAGAAACTATGTTCTAGAAAATGATACAGATTTTTAGAATTTCCCTGAAAATGGCATGATTGTAACTATAAGACCACCGGGAAAACTCTGAAAATAATAAAATGATTGGAATAGAACTTTGAAGGAATCACATGGGCTTTTCCTTGTGATAGTTAAGATTTAACTTAAAAATGACAAAAGAATTATGCTCAGAGAGACAAAAGGACAAAGGTTTCAGAAAAAAGTTTCATGTCAGTGTCAGTTAGGTGATATTTGCAGGAAAAGGCCAGTGGTCTTTAACTTCTACCTCCCCCGCAGCCCGACGTTGTGGGTTCAGCTCCAAAATACTGCCAAAGTCATTTTTAGAAGGTTTGATAAACATGGCACATTCGGATGCAAACCGCACCTCAGCTTCTGCGACGCAAATTGGGTCAACACACAGCTGGGATTCAACAACATCATCATCACTCATTGTTATGAGGCTGCAATTTGAACTCTTCATTAGGCAGAAGTGTCAGTTTGTGCAGAAGCCTTCAAAGGTCTCTCAAACCTGATGGAGCTAGATTGATGTGAAGCCGTTTGGAGCTAAATTTGGATTTATTTATTTTTTTGGAGAAGGAAAGATAATCTAAGGCTTTAAGAGGTTAAAGATTCTCTACCTCAACGTCCCGGGTGGAGTTGTGCAGGCGTATGCTATAAACTCCACTCTCTTTCACTCCAGATCGCAGGATTTCTGCGCAGTCCCTGAAATGATGCGGCTCCTTCTTGGGGATGCTGGAAACCTCTGCAGAAACATGAAAGCATATGTTGACAGACTGAAATCTGCAGCTTTTGATCCATATCCAAATGCCATGCTGCATGTGAGCTGTCTTCCTTAAGCCTTTGATGTTTGCAGCCTGAATATTAAATATGGAAGCAGCGTGTGTCTGCCATCTGAATTACAAGCCGATGCAGATCACCTTTTTGCCAGCATAAAACCTCCCTCAGCGGCGGCATCCCTCGGCTTGTGTGTGTTTGCAGAGTTTTGAGTAACAGCGCAAACTGGGCCTTACCGTTGCAGTGATTGACTTTCGTCAGCAGCTTCTGCACGGTGTCCGTGAGCATGGCCTGCTGGCTCTGTAGTAAAGTGCTGTTGAGCGTGGAGCTTCCAAGTTCACCCTGAAGCTGACCAACCAGTTGACCCTGCCTTTCCAGCAGATCTTGAAGCTGCTCCTTCTCACTCTGTAAGCTCTGCAGCTCCTTTCCGTATCGAGCTTCGAGCGCCAGCAGCCTTTGTTCAAGAAAACTGTACAAAAAAAAATAAATAAATAAGAGGCCAAAATCAAATCAAGATCAAATCTGGGTCATCATTTTGTATCATTTTCTGAAAATTATCTTGTTGCATATGTCATTAAAGTCCCCCTCCGGTGAAAATCCTGTTTTTTTTTTGTTTTAACATGTATGTGCATCATTCTTCTTATAAAAGAGACAAATGTAATTAAAATTTCATTTTGTTTTTTTATTTCTGAGAATTCCTCCTTTTAAATCTATCAATCAAACTGTCACAGAAACCCTCTGTTTGAATGAATGATCTTCTTTCCATCAACAGCTCTGCTGCACATGCACTAAACCCTCATCTGTTCCTAGTGTCTAGTTCAGGTTCTGGAGAAGAGAAGATGGTATCTTCACATTGACTGCAGTCAAATGAGCCGCCGTTCACATTTCTGTGGTCAAATCAGCATCACTGGATTTTTGGTGTGAGTTTCATCCAATACTTACGGTAGCAGGACTGAGAACGCTGGAAAATCTCCACCAGACTCCACGGAGCTTCTTGATGTGACCACGGAGATGTGAACGGCGGCTCATTTGACCGCAGTTGGAAAGGATTGTAAATCAATGAAAGAGCATTTTGATGTTAGCTTTGATTATTTTATCAAGAACTCTGAGAAACCAATGATTGAATGTATTGATCACAGTCAATAAACATTGGAGAATTAGCTAAAAGAGTCTTTGGTGAACTGGAAGGAGAAAGAATCAGGATTTTGGAGGAAGTTCTGTCCATGAAGATCTTCACTTCCTCGTCCAGCTGACATCTGGATCATCAACTGGACATTACCCAGATTGATGGATGTTTTTATGTAGCAGCGGTGAAGATTTACGCTAAAGAGACACAGAGCTATCATAATCGGACTGGGGGGGGTCTGAGGCGGGGCTACCTAGCTCAACGCCAAAAGCCACGCCCCATCAGAGGAGATTTTGGAAACAGAGGCTTCAGATTAACATTAAAAATGTTAACTTTTTAAGACATTTCTGTTGTGGAATTTTGGTGAAAAACTTAATATTCACACTTAAAACAACACTGGGAACATTTTTTTTTAATTAAAAAAATGTCATAGGGAAACTTTAGAGTTATGGTAGTTGAAGTTAACACTGGAGTTAAAGTGTTATCAAAGAGTTAAAAGGAAGATAAGAACTTTTTTTTTTAAAGAAAAAAATGTCATGGGGGACTTTCAAGACCCTTGCCGATCATCTTTTGATCTATTCTCAAAGCATTTCCAGTTGTCTTTTAAACATGATTATGCTGTTTTTAGGGAAAATCAAAACAACTGTGTCTTTTTCTAGCCCTTCCGCTGTCTTTGGGGTCCAGATGACTCCAACCACATACTGATATGTGATTCCTTCCATGAAAAATGTGGACAAAGGTGGAAAAGATTTAATGTCTGACATGGACATTAGTGAAATCAGTGATGTAAAAAAAGTTCAGCGCACTGCCTTGTGGGGTCCAGATGACCCCACTTTTATTATAAACAAGCTACAGAGAGCGGAAGGGTTAAGACAGTTTCTGCAGAGAAAAGTCCCTTTGATTTGGGGGCGGAACAGTTGGTGCAGAATAACCCCACCCCCACTTCCCATCCCCCATCTGTTATACACTCTCCCGCTAGCTTACAGCCCCAACTTAACATTAGCAGTTCAACAAAAAAGGTGTTCAATATCAGAGCTATCCAGTCGTACAATTTTAATCCAGATTCCAGGAAAATAAAGACGTACATGGATCTAGCCATCTACAAGCAGACGCTCCTGATTTGAATTTGAATAAAGAAACACACAATCAGCAATTTTTCTTTGGGTAAGGCGACCATTTACCCTTTTACAAGGGAATGACTAATCCACATCAGTGCCAGTCTCACCGGGCTAACACAATATAAACACCTGTACCACAGCAGCACTCACAGATGGCCCCGCACGCCAAGGCGCTCAATCATAGACGGCAATAACCTGACAGTTTGTGTACGTGTGTGTGCGCGCCTCCATGAGTGGCACTCCCCCACCACCCCCTAAATGAAGATCATAAATCCCTGCAGCTTGATCTTTATGGCTTTAACTAACAACTCTGCAGCAGTTATTTAATAAAGCAATCCAGCCACCTAGATTGAAACAAGCTACACTCTGTTCACGATGGATCCTCAATCTCCCACTTTAGGGGAGCGGATCCGTTTGAATGTTGGAAGGAGAAATCTTTTTTTTTAATATACATTACTTGTAATCGACATCACAGTGGTGGGAAAATACTCCATAAAACTGGCAGAACAAGCAGACAAATTGTGTGTATTTTACTTTCAGGATCAGTCAAAGTGTAGACTACGCCATAAAACCAGCAAAACGATGTTTAAACAGTTAGGAGAGTTGGCAGGACGAATATGCCTTTTTGGATCCCATTTCATCCTGAGTTATTAACGTGTTATGGTTATGATAATGTGCTATTTATTATCACTGTTATTGTAATAAGTGCGTTTTGCTCCACCCCTTTGCAGCGTGCTGCTCTTCCTGCCAGTACTATTTTACATGCAATGCCTGTGAAAACAAACATGTCTGTTCCTTTTTTGAGCTTGGCAGTGATTCCAAAACTTGCCCTTAAAGCTCAGCAACTGTAACCTTCTACAAACAGTTTCCACTTCAATCTGCAGCCGCAAATCTGCACGCTGGATTTCACAGAAAAGCTTGTTGCCGAGTGGTGGAGATGCGTTCATTTGTTTACACGTCGTAACCGTGTCTGCACCTCCGAGGACGAGGCCTAAAGGTCAGAGGAGGGCCACACGGACCAAATGTGGAACAGGTGTTGATGCCGGGGCGCTGTGATCTCCCCCGGTCACACTTGGTACAGACGGATGGAAGGATAAACAAGCAGATTCAAAGAGTGAAAAAACACACCCCGCCTCTCACACTGGTTTGCAGCCCTCTTATAGCTCCACCCCCTGGCCCTTTTTCTGACCCCTGCATTCAGACACAGAAGAATGGGAAACCCCTCCTAACATTAACTGACGGGAGCATGCACACATGCTTACACAGTATGCATGAGTTTGCTGTTTAGTAGCCTTCTGGTAGGAACGCATGTGTGCCGTCTTTTTCCATTGATGTTAATTTCCTGCCTTTCAGTGCAGATCAAATCCAGCTGTTAAAAAATGTGATTAACCTTTATTCCAACCTAGAGGTTCTTCTTCCATTAGCAGGTGTGAGAGATCATCTGACCTTAACTCTGGACAAGTCAACCCAGGTCAACCTTAAGATGAGTCTTGGTACACCTACAAGTAAGCTTGTTAACCACACTCGGGGGTAATTACAAGATGAAGAGCTGACATAAACCAGATTTAATCTGAGGATGAAAAAAAAACTGGCTATTGCCATGCCAAGTAAGTATAATGTAATTTGAGGGTATATTTAAAGAAAGTTAAGCTTAAAATTTTATTTCTGAGTGTTTCTATGTTCAAATGAATCAGGAGCAGCTGCAAAAAATGCTGTTTTAAAATGTTTTACTTTATTCCGCACCGTCAAAAAATGTGTTTTTAAAACTCGTGCCATAAATAAGGCCCTCTGAACTATATAGTACATGAAGCAAGACTAAAGAGTCACACAAAACTTCGCCAATTCAGTTCGCAGTAACTCTAGATCCTGTTCTTAACATGCTACATGTTAGTCGTGGTAGCATATTCATAACATCTGTAACTCTCAATCTTGTTTGCAACAATTTAAAAAAACTGATATTTTGACAGAACACCATTTACTTTAGGCACAATTAGAACTAATCTATATACAAGGCACTCCATACTGTCATTTTTTTTGTAATGAAGGATTTTAAAAGTGCCTTAAAAGCCTGTACAAACCACAAGCATGTAGAACACCTGTGCACAAACAGATTCATGAACGTCTTTGTTTTCCTTGGAATCTTGATCAGAAATTTACGACTAAATAGCTCCAATATTAGGAATAGGAATCACTGGGTACCTCACAATACCATGCGATATGCGATACATGGCTCTCAATATTGATGATATCGCAATACTGTGATAATTGGTTAAAATCATCTGATATGTCACGTCATATAAAACAACACATATTTTTTGGGAAAAATATATCCCTATTTATAATATTTAAATTCTTTTTTAACTTGAAGACAATCATAATAAACTGTCTTATTTTGTGCAACAAATAATACACACTTTTGTGCAAATCAGTAATACTTTAATAAGCATTGACACCAATTAAATTGGAATTGTCTGTAAAATTCAGTGTTAACAATAGTAAATAAGAACATCAGTGTCACTACTTAGTACAAACTTGTTTTAAACAACAGATCAAAAAATAAATAATTCAGTAGCTGCCGGGCACATTGGTGCCTGCGACTGCCAGTCTGGCAACGTGCGTCTCCTATCTACCTCCAAAGGAACGTCTCACCAAAGGATGGCGAATAAAACGTTTTACAACCTCTTCAAACGATAATGAAAGATTGATACTTGGTGAGAACCCATTGAGAATCGATCGCAGGACTAAATATCACGATATATCGCAATATCAATATATTGGCACCCCCCTATCCAATATTGCTCTCTATTATAGCTACACCACAAATGTTTGGTTGGAGTTGTGAGGCACTATAAGCATGTAAACAGATGGGTGACAGGAAGAGGGGGTGGGCCTGCTCTACACCAACAGTCCTGCCCATAACTCATAGACGAATTTCTAATAGACTACCTAGAAAATGACACAAGTTTGGCTAAAAACGGCTAAAAACGCCATCATCATAATTAAAAGACCACTTGCTTTAAAAAAGATCAAAAGATAATTTTAGTGTAATTTTAACAGTATATTGTAGGTAAAAAGTGTCTAAAAAGTCAAACAGTATTTTTTGTACTTAATTTTTCTTTCTGGTAAGTAATTATTTTGGCTAAATCAGACGCGATTGTAGTTATATCGGGGGTCTCAAACTGGCGGCCCCGGGACATTTGTGGCCCCCAAGTCGATATTGAAGAAGATATTGTTTAGTAGACATGAACAAATGTTCAACATTTTTGGCACAAATAGAACCCCATACGCACCAGACTCGGCCCAGTCTCAGCCTTCAGTGGCCCCAAGGGAAATTGAGTTTGAGAACCCCGAGTTATAGACTATAACCAGATAGTTTGGTCTATTTTTGTGCATTAAATTACCTAAAACACAGGAATCTGGCAAATTATCGACATTCCCTGGTCATTAAGACTGTATTTATGAGGTAGTGTCAGTGTGAAAGAGCTCATAGATGATAAAATCATTGTCCTGCAAATAATGATCATACCTGTTTTTGTCACTGAGGCGTGAAATCTCTTGCGTCTGCAGCAGAATGTGTTTCTCGAGGCGGTTGGTGAAGAGCGAATACTCGAGCAACTGGATCTCTAGGCGACTCGTCTGGTTTAACACCTAAGATCAATGAAACATTAGGAGAGTACGTACAAATACTAGGATAAATGAGTGTGTTCTGTAGAAAAGGATCCTTGGGCATAAACAGTGTCACACAGCACAACGCAAATCCAATAATTTGCCTCCTTTGATCTCCTAATCAAACTTTGAGGGAGAGTGATCTCATAAGCACCTGCAACATGTTTTGAAGTTACAGATGAAACGAAAACTCCAACAAGGCCGTTCAGATGTTTGTACAGCTTTAAATCTACTTTGATAAGCCAAAAGAAAAGCACAGGGACCAAAACAGCCCTATCTGTAATAACAACGCAATGGAATGATTGAAGACACATCTGTGTTGTGCTACTGATATTTATGTTTTAATTGGCTTGTTGTCAGGCTTCATGCTCATTGTGTCAATCGTAGCCGGGAGAACCAAATTGCAGCTGTTTCAAAGCAGCTGCCGCCACCTTTGGGCAAGGCTTCTCAGCAGGTTACATCCGATTTACATTTAATTAGCTATTTATCTGGTGTTTCAAATGTGACAGTTCCTTTTTTTTTTTTTACATTGGTGTGACCTCCACTGCAAACTAGTTGGGTACAAACATGTTACCGCAAGGGACCAACTCAGTGGCCTTGTGGTAGAGTGTCTAGAACGTTGTGAGTTCAAATCCATGATCAAATCATACTAAAACCTTCAAAATGGGACCAAATGGTTGCTGAGTGTAAGGCCCGATCCGAATACTCCCCTTCTCCCTCTCCCTTAGCCCTCCCCCTTGATTTGAAGTGGCAGTTGAAGTCAACGTCGTGTCCAAAGTCCGCTATCGCGAGAGTAAACCGCACCGTGCGAAGAAGCTAATGCTAGCGGACTGGCAAAGTTGATGACGTCATTGAACGGAAGTCACGTCCGAAATATTAGACACTATTTTTTCATCACCCTCCGTTTGGAGCAAACACGGAGGGATACACGAAGGGGAAGGGCTAAGGGAGAGGGAGAAGGGGAGAATTTGGATCGGGCCAAACTGTCTTCAGCTGACCACTCCCTCGGGGGATGGGTCAAATGCGGAGAACGAATTTCACACACTTTGGTAAGTGACAACAAATGTGACTTGAACTTTAAAGGATAACACAGTAGGACAGTTGGAGAGTGACTCTATTATCATATCGGGTAAGATAGCTGTCTAAAAGAAACGCATTCATAATGAAAAAGTTGTTTTCATAAATACATTTAGTGTCACGCTTAACATGTCTCTTTTGAATACAACTTTTTTGTTTAGAATAGGACTTTTCTTTGTCTTGAAAGTGAATTTCTCCTGTTCAAAAACTGTCAACAATATGTAATGGGGTCACAGGCTTACACATCGAGTCCAAAGAAAAACAAGACAAAGTAAAGTTATATTTAAAAGAGACATTTTATACGTAAAACTAAATCTTGTTTTCACATTTTTTGTACTTATGAATACAACTTTTTCTTTATGAATATGTTTTTTATTGACAGCTATCCTATTTCATACTCTCAGCTTAGTTTTGAAAAGAAAGTTGTGCAAGCCAATAGATTTTTGATGACCAAAGGTAATACACCTATGAGCCATGCTAAAGCTAGCACAATAACGACCGACCATTATAGAATCAAAGATGGGCGGGGTTTTTATACTGGAGCTGCAGAGCATGATGACGTGAAACTCCTGACCAGTTGACCAATCACAAAATTCAACTGTAATACCTCGTTCCAACCTGTAGGGGGCGGCATACAGACAGTTTCAGACTATAATTTTACGAATTAAACAAGTTTAATTTGTCAATGACTAACAAAGAGCACTTTTAAAGCTGCAAACAGTCAAAAGAAGTTGATTTACTATTTAGTTATCTTTCAGTCAGGCGTCTGCAACCTGCAGCTCCAGAGCCACATGTGGATCTTTTGCCTTTCCATTCTGACTCTGGTTAAAGATAAATAACGTTTTTTTGTTTTTAAAAAATAACGTTACTGAGGTAAAATCTTTTAGACATCAGATTTTTGTGTGGCATGAATCACGGAAAATCAATTGGAAGTCAAAAAGCACAACTAGAATTAACTGGATTATAAGACGGATTTTCTATTTTTGAACAATATTTAAGTTCGCCTTATGGGTTGAGAAATACAGTGAGAGTCACAATTGGTTTTGATTTATTTTTTGAGTTGGATTCATGTATTTTTGGCAGAGATCTACCACAAATGGTGAATAAACCTTTTTTTTTACCTGCTACTACATTGGTGGTTTTGAGCTGATTCCATGTGACACATGTCTTTTATTTTGAAAGGAAATCATGTGAACCTCTGTCAAGTTATAAACTGTTTATATTTTGAAAAAAATGGTATTTTCTCTTTATATTTATGTTTTATTAATATAAAAGAAGTTAATTTTTACTTATAATGGTAGCATTTGACATAAATTCAAATCTGTTTTATTTTATGAAAGGATAAATTGAGTCTTTGTGGTTCCTGCTGGGTTTTGGTCGGTGAAAATTTGACCCGGACGGCTCTGTAAGTGATGAAGGTTGCAGACCCCTGCTTTAAGTTAACCAGAGTTTTCCCGGATGGACTCACCTGGGTCTCCACATCGGTCAGTTTTCGAGTCTGCTCCGCCGATTGGCTCAGGAGGTTGGTTCCCATTTCCAGCATTGCAGCTGTCTGAGTGTGAACCGCAGATCTCTTTATTTCTTCCATCCCGGAGCGCACGTTCTCTTGGATGAAGTTCTCCAGCTGGAGGGACGTTAACGAGACCGAGAATTCATTATTATTTTTTTTTTTCCAAGCAGGATATTTTCCGACAGTTTGACACATCATAAAAAAGGGCCCCTGTCAAGTAGATGCAAACTAGAGGCCTCCCTTGAGACTCAAATTTAGCCCCCTTTCCACCTCCATCTTCATCTCTGTATCTCTGATCATCCCCCCAACATTACCAGTGGAACACATCTGAGTGAGAATTGATAAAAAAGCAAAAAGTGCGTACTTTGACATCATGATTTTCATGTTTTTCATCCCAACTACA
This sequence comes from Oryzias melastigma, assembly GCF_002922805.2. Classification (NCBI taxonomy): domain Eukaryota; kingdom Metazoa; phylum Chordata; class Actinopteri; order Beloniformes; family Adrianichthyidae; genus Oryzias; species Oryzias melastigma. The sequence continues at coordinate 6,183,620 of NC_050522.1, forward strand.
GCCTCTTTAACAACAGAGAAAAATACAAGCAGGAAAAAAACAACGAGTCACAAAAATACCCAAAATAGAATTCCTTTCATGTCTTTCTTTTTTAGAAAACTGTCCTCTTAGCGCAGGGTTTTGTGAAAAGTATCAGGGGAATTTCAATCCCACTCTTGCTGCCGTGAATGATCAGATTTTGTTTGTAATAAAGGAAAGTTGAATATCAAACCAGAGATCATTAATATTTATACCTCTTATGTAGGGAAGACATCAGAATTTAGTCATTAAACCGCACAACTGGAAAATGAAGTCTCACAGGAGACAGCACTCAATATTATCTGGTTAATGAGTTGCCATCCCAGAAATTTGAACAGAATTTGAATCAGACAACAAATGCTTGGTTCTCTGTTTCAGGGTTTTCCCCCCATTTTGTTTTCATAAATGAACATTTATAGAACAAATATAAATGTTAAAAAGTTATTTGGCTTAAATTTTAAATACAATACGGGTATAAATGCTGATTCACTTATTAATTCTGTACCACAGCAGTTGTTTTTGATATTCGTCTTTCCTACACTGACTTTAAGCAGAATTTTAACTCACCACAGACTCAAAAACTCAGCAAGAATTGTACACACCTGGTGAAATGAATTTTTGACATAGTGAGAGACCTCCTCCAAAAAATGATGACATCATAGCGAGAGAACTTGTCAAAAAATAAATGGGGTCTAAATCTGTCATGCACTGAGAAAAGTGAAACATTGGATCAATTAACAAAAGTCATATAATTTGTTACATTAAAATGTTTAGATTTCATCAAATTAATATTTTAGGTTGATGATTTACACAACTCAAAAATTGCATTTGATTAAAAAAACTAATAATTTTAAAAGTGACAAAAGACTGAGGTTTTGTTAATTGATTCAATTAACAACACACACAAAAAAAGTCAAAATCCACTAACAAAATCGAAACACACAAAGGGGATCTCCAAAGGGATTTTTAAAAATTATTATGGGATGGCCACAGGATCAACGGTTTGGCGGCCATTTTGTGTGAAATTTGTTGTTTTGCTCTTTTTTCACCTTTTAGGAAAAGTAAAGATTTCACAAATATGCCTAAAGCTTGAGTCTTCAACCCTAATTAAAGTTTTGTTCACCTGTGAATTTAGGAAAGACAAACAAACAAACAAACAAACAAAAAAAAAACACAGCTTTAATCATACAATGACATTTTGTTTTTGGTGCTACTTCTCTATTAGCTTTCAGAACTTTTCAATAAAGCAGCTTTTCTTGTTTTAATCTTCTCCAACATTTTGAAGCGTAAAATAACTAAAACAACAGGGGGCAAAATAATTAAATCTTTGCCTAAAAAAATGTTTAAAAGTGATTACTAAGTGGTTTAAATTCATCTCAACTTTAAGAACCAACAACTTGTGCAACATAATCGCCTTCATGCCCTGAAACTGCTATCAGGAACACACACGTGTCCCTGTTTGAGCCCGTTTGTGCTGGAGCTCAATCCAAAGGTTTTTGATATGCTTCATCTCTTCCTGCCAAATTACTAATTACAGCTTTGTCAAATGCTACACTACACGGCCAGATAAAATCATCTTTGGGATGAAATAGAAATCTGTTTCCAGAAGGACAGAAGGGGGATCAGTGCCAAGAAAATCATTTAGGGTTGAATAATGGTTATCTATTGAACAAAAAGACGTCTTTGAACCGTGACACACTTACAGGAAAATTATTTCTAATAGGTTTGGTGATGGAAAAAACGGTGTAATTGAGTTTATGGCCCGGACAATTGTCATTTATTTAGAATTTTTTTATTTTTAACTTTCTGGAAGTCCAGTGTTTAATAGATTAGAAAAAAACAGTTTGTTTGTTTGCTTGTTTAATCAATAAATGAATAAAAAATTGTGAATTTGATCATCTTTGCAAAAAAATTGATATTTTTATTTAAATTTGTAAAACCATCTGCATGATTGTTTCTATGCCAACGAAACTGTGAAAAAGAAACATTCGATCAATTAAAAAAACTCTTAATTTGTTACGTTTAAAACATTTTTTTTAATAAATTTAAAATTTTCAATTGCTTAAACCATTTACTCAAAAAATTAATGTAATAAAAATTAATCATTTTAAATGTAACAAATGACAGAACTTTCGTTAATTGATCCAATGTTTCACTTTTTACAGTGTAGATTTGAAAAACTGGTGTTAAAAGTTTTGTGGTAAAACAAGTTGACAGCTCAGTGGTTTGATCTGTCATTTCAAAAATAGAAAGATCTCCAACAGCACAAAAAGTGAAAAGTAAAAAGATCCCTGTTGACAAGAAAAGCACGAATTTTCTGTCTTGCATGAAAAAAAAATCTTATCAAGAAAGCTTTCAAAGCCAAAATAATCGTAGGTTAAGAAAAACATGTCTTGGTGACTAGAAACCCTTTTTCTTAAAATATTCAACCGATTATTTTTGCCTGAATAAAATCTTGCAATAAGTGAGATTTTTATTTGTACTTATTTCTAAGAGGCCTGTTGTTTGTAAAGACAAATAAAAATGTTAAACTCGTTCGAACATCAAGCCAACTTAACTTAACATTAAAAAATCATTTTTTTTAATGTAATAATTCAGCTGACATGCAGTGTGGTGCATTTGTAAGGCTATAGCATTCACAACAGAATCAAATGCTAACCTAGAAGAAACACGATTTACTGCTGTTCTCTTCTGTTTGCAACAAAAAAACTATAAACTATGTAATGACACATGCAGAAACAGACAGATACGCATTTTAATCTCCAAAGAAATATTCTTTCTCTCATAGTGCTGGTATTATAACAGAACAGGCACAAACTGCATAATGCTATTTTACATGCTGTGTTTGATCATTGTTTGCAGTGACAATTTTTAGAGGATTTCACCATTAAAATGGATGATAAACTGTTAAAATTGAGCTTAAAAAAGTGACAAGTACTGCCTCCATAAATAATCGCTTTCAGTTCTTTATATTTATAGTTCAATTTTTTTTAAAGGAAATGCATTTGATAGTTTTGTAAACCAGTTTGTTGTTCTTTTTGTGTTTAAATGGAAGCCTACAGTGGCTAGCGCGACCACATGTGGGTTTACTTTGAACCCTCTGGTTTTCTCTCATAGTCCAAAAACATGCTTCATAGGTTAAATGGTAACTCTAAAATTGTCCTTAGGTGTGTGTCGGCCCTGGGAAAGACTGGCAACTTGTTCAGACGACATACAAAGGGAGTCGGCGCTGCAAAAACTGAATCTGAAGAAAGCAAAAAAGATCAGTAATTTAATAAAAATGTTCATATTTTCTGTCTTGCAAGAAAAATAGTCTTAAAGTTTTTCATCAGAAAAATATTCTCAGTTTGAAAGTGACTTGGATTTTTTTTTTTTTTCTTGAAATAAGAATTCTTGGTAAGACCATTTCTCTTACCACACTGGCAGATTTCTTTGGTTATTCCAAGAAAATCTGCTAGTAAAGTAGAAATCCTCGAGTTATTTCTTAAGGCCTGTATTTGCAGTGTGAAGACGAGAGATTTAAAATCAATTCTTCTGTAGTGCACTATTTTAAGAAGTCATGTATCTAGCAAACAACCTAAATACTTTGTAGATATCTGCTTTGTGTGCCTGTTCATTTGCATCTTTTTGGGTAACATCTACATCAGGGGAAGGCAACTCCAGGCCTCGAGGGCCACATTCCTGCATGTTTTCCAACGTACTCTGCTCTGGCATGTTCCAATTGGCTGGACGCACCTGAACCAGGTAATCAGTCACAGTAGGGGTTGGATATTTGGAAATCATGCAGACACTGCGGCCCTCGAGGCCTGAGTTCTCTATCCATGATCTAATTGTTTATTTATGTTTTATGCTTTAGGTTTCTTGTAAAAATGTATCATGTGTGAGATGATTCCAGGTGAAATTGTGTTACAGCTAAAAGAAATATTAACAGACAGGAATCAAACGGCCTGCAGCAGCAGCAGCAATAACACTACATCGAGTGTTTGGGGTTTAAAGACCCACTCCCGTGAAGATTCTATTTTTTGTATTTTTAACATGATCTTGTAGCATTTTTCAGATGATATAGGACATAAATATAAAGGAAATTAGGTTTAAATTGCATTTCTGAGAATAAACATATTTTTCTTTATTTCAAATCATCGTGAATTAAGGGAATCATATTTGTGACATAAGCTGTTTCTATATATTATATATATATGTGCAAAACTTTCTTGAAATTCTTATTTAAAAAAAAAAAACACAATTTCGCAATTGAACTGTTGCCATTAAATCATAATTTTGCAAATAAAACAAACCAACTCACGCCATAGGTTATTCAAAAACACGGATGTGAACAATACTGCTGGTTTACAGCAGAAACATTTAAGTTTCTGCTATTGTACTAGCACTTATCATCATCTATCAAAGGAGACGTCGGCATCTTATTCAGGCCAGGGAGAGGCAAGCTATGTGGGAGTGGCTACGACTGAATTAATTTTGGTAAATTGTGGTTGGTGATTTTACAGAGGAGCTGTGGATCCAACAATTCCACATGAAACGCTCAACTTTTGATGAGCTCTGATGCTAAGGGACTTGTTGAGGTCTATTGGTCACATGACTCATTTATTAAAAAAAAAGTTTTTTACATTGCAGGCTTGCAAATGTCCATTTTAATATGCCTCAAAAACCACCTCCTCCAAGTGCAAAAACTTTTTTTGAAAAAATGCGAATGTTTTTTAAAAAGTGTCGTGTTTACATTAGGCAAATTTGTTATTGCATATCCAATTTGTGTAATTTCATAGTCAATGGAAACGCAGCTATAGACAATTTGTTGGCAGGATACAAGCTCTCAAGGGTTTCTCCACAAAGGTACCGCCCACTACTCAGAGGTGAATTTTTAATAAACTCCTGCCGCTCTGCAGAAACTGTTTTAATAAAACGACAAAAGGTTTTGATTTTGTCTAAAAACGGCATAATCATTTTTCATTTATTTATTTTATTATTACAAAATTTAACTTTATTTTTCAATTAAATTACATTTAATTTTATTTAAAATGTTAATCAAATTTTAATTTTCAAATAAAATGAAAATTAATTTTCTAAATATGTATATGTTATTTATATTATTTTTAGGTTTTTCATTTTTAAGATAGCCCATGAGCAAAAATAAAGCAGATAAAACAGTTTTATCTCCAAACTTCCTGTAAAACACTTTCTCGCATCCTACTTTTCAACTCTTTGGGGTAGGAAAAAGGCCAAAGGAACAAGACGGGGGGTTAGTTCGGTATAAAATCCAAAACAAAACGAACTCTGGTGTTTTCTTGGAAACACCAAGGAAAAACATGTGCAGCATTAATATAGTCCCTAGAGCCTCCTCTGTGGAACATGCCGGATTAGAACCAATGCTCCTAATTCTGTGTGTGGGGGTGTGTTTCCTTTCTAGGGGTTTGGGTGGAAGGCTCAGAGAGGGTCGCCGGGTCCCAAGGGAGCTCTGAGTGAGGCCACGAAAAATTTCACAGATACACCAACACGCCTGGAGCTCTTCGGCATCCACTTCACCAGCGTCTTCCCAATCCCGAGCCGAGAAGTTTAATGAGCTCCGAAAGGTGCTTGGAAAGGCTTTGCTGTCTGAGTGTCAAAGGTCCCTATAATTGTGCGAATAACTGATGGTGTCTTTAGGGTCACGGCGGGTTTATGCAGAAATCCCACCTACAGCGCGATCATTTATGCATCACTTCAGCCTGCTGGGGGTTGTGTGTTGAAAAGTTGGATCTTTGTGTTCATTCCAGACTCTATGTGGAAGAAGTTGGCAACAGAGCAAGAAAGTTGTCAGCAGAGCTTTTCTTTTTTCCCTCTGGATACGAGGGGGAATTAAACCGCATCTCCTTCTGAGCTGCTTACACAACAGCCCCGCGTTTGAAGGCACAATGCCCTTTAATCAACGTCACTGCGAACTGGTCAGGGACTGCAGCATGGCATCAGGGAACAAAGGAAAAAGAAGCAAGCAGAGAAAAACGATTCCTTTAAATACCAAAGATTAATGTACGACATAACACATTTTTGGCTTTTAAAATCTGTGCATTGGTAAAGTGTATATTTTTAGTCCTCTTTCACACAGTTTGTTCTCGCAGTGCCTCCTTTGAAAGCCTCAGTGTATTAGCCTTGTTACACACAATAGAATATAAAGATGTTGCTTTTATCTTTTGTCGGGTAAGACGTTGTAAGAAGGAAACACGAGGTATTTGAGATTTCCAGGCTGATGCATACTAACTCAGTGATGCGAAACAGTGCACAGGAATATTTGCAAACCGTGGAGAGCATGTTTTAAGCGGGAAATGACAGCAGCACAAAAGGAGTCTTGACAGTCCTTATGCCTTATTCTCAAATGCGGAAACACAACCGGCATATTTGCTCCCAGTCAATCTCAACACTTGACACAAATATTTATAATCATTCAGGGGATTAGAGTAAACCATAAATGTTTTGAGAAAGCAGCAAAGGAGAAAAATGGGAATGGACGGATAGGGGTAGGATGTCATCATAGACAACTGCCGCTGATCCTGCGCCCAGATGACCTTAGCGGGTGAAACTGTGGAGCTACTTAATCACATCGTGTCATGTAGGCAGTCGTAATCCGGGCTAAATGGAACTGGAAAGGCCAAACATCCAGTGCGGAGACATGCCCAAATGTGTCTCTTTTAGATGATGACTTTATAATATGAAAACGGGAAAAAAAAAATCATGTAAGCTGAGTTGGGTACAGGGAGATTTATTTATAAATTGACCACAACACGGTCTGCATAATTGTTGCCTTTCGGGGGGGAAAACTCATTTAGAGGCTCTAACTGAGTGAAAATATTTGGCCCAACTTGATATTAGAAGACTTTGCAAACCCCCCTCTTGCATGCAACTGAGACTTCTTGGCATCCCAGTGGTCTTAAATTCTGACACACGATCAGGCTCACGCATCGTCCTGGAGCCAGATACAGGAAGCGCTCAGGAAATCCCGGCTACGCACTCGGCTTATCAACGATGAAGGCTCGTCAAGCAGTCTTTGAAGGTGTTGTTTGGTTTACAGCAGGGGTCTCAAACTGGCGGCCTGCGGGCCATTTGCGGCCCCCAAATCGTTATTTTGAGACCCCCGTCTTAATATGAAGTTCAATGTCTACTAAACAATATCTTTTGTTCATGCTTCTTTGATGATAGCTTTGTATTGGCTTTATGATGTTTCAGCTTGTGTTAGGTCCTGCTGCTACTGATGGAGCTTTTTCCATCCAGTTCTGCTCACCTTGCAAGTGTGGCCCCTTAATTGGCTATTTAGGACAGAGGTGGGCACACCAAGGCAGGAAGGGAGCTGAGCAGCAGGCTGAGGAGCTGGTTGGGTTTTAGTTGGTGGTGCTGGTTAGTTTCGTTCTCTTTCCCCCTCTTTATCCTACGCAGTCTTAGACAGCTAGGTTTTGTTATTTTAGTTTATATTTGGACCTTGGCAGTCTGAGTTTGCTGGCTTTTATTTGTTTGTTTTTTTCAGGTAATTTTGGTTAGGCAGCCCTTAGCAGGGAGCTGCTGACTCCGACGGTTGACACGGCTGGATCAGCAATCTCCCTGACCTATTTTTTTTTTAGCCAAAGTTCCAATTCCCTTTTGGTTTGGACCAGTGCACTAATTATTTGATTTTTGATCTCTCATTTCAGGACACAGGATTTCATTTATTTTATAAGCTATGTTCCTTTTGTCCTTATTCATGTCCAGTTGTTGTTATTTTCCCTTTTGTATTTCCCCCACTAGACCCGAGCCAGGTTTACTCATAGAGGACGTAACAGCTTGCTTTATGATTAAAACGTCATATTTGCTTTTGTCATTAGATCTGGTCATTAAAAAAGTCCTTAGCAACAGTTGCTAGCGTTTTTAGCTCCTGTCATTTCACAGGACAGGCAGAAGATATTAGTTATTAGTCCATAGACATGAACAAATGTTCAATAAACTTGTTCAGTAGACATAGACAATGGACCAAAGACATAGATAGTAGATGCAAAGACATATTTTTTGCACAAATTGAACCTCATCCCGACTCTGCCTTTAGTGGCCCCAAGATAAATTGAGTTTGAGAACCCTGGTTTACAGTTTGTGGACACATAAAACAACAAAGTGTGCTAAAGACGTACCTTCTGCAACCACTGAGTGTTGTTCTCCATGGCGCTCTCCAGACTCTCCAGCTTCCTCTCCTGCCACGAAGGCCTTTCCCTTTGGTCCTGCCGTTGCTTGGATTGGCTGGCGTCATTCTCCGCTTCAGGTGGGGAGTCTCTCTGCGGCGCATCAGTGAACTGGTAGTCCTTTAAAGGACGGCAGTTGTCCACCTCCGGGAGAATGAAGGTGTAGCTGCACGGTCCGTGCTGCACGCGATGCTGCTGCTTCTGAGTCCCAATCGCCGTGGGCAACAGGTATGCCAGGTAGGCTAAGGTCATAGCAATCAAACGGCCCATTTCACAGCGGTAAAAAGAGATTGGAAGACAGAGATTGCGCCACTCGGTCAAGTGAGCAACTGGAACAGGACGCTTCTATTTTTATCTTCTGTGTTTCTGTTCTTTTGAAATTTCCCTTCAGAGCGTGACTTTCCCACTTCGGTCTTCCCAGTCCAACTTTCCCGCTACGTTTTGGATCCCTTCTCCACTTTTGCCCAGTCTTCCTCTGTGCGATTGCATCCAAATATTCTTCAGCCCAATTTGCGTCCCAGCTGTTTTCCGTAAGCAAACACACATACAAGGGGGAGAAAAGGGGGGGGATTGCTTCCTATTGTGGCTCCGACGCTCAGCCGGTGCATGGATCTCAGCCCTGCAGCATACATCCAAACATTCAACTCTCTTCTGAAAAGTTCTCGTCCTCGCTTCCGTCTGGTTTTGCCGCTGGAGTCCACATGTTGCTCTGGACAAGAGGAGAGGGGCCTGCTGCAAAAAAATGAGCGGTAAAAGCCCTTAAAGTCCATAGAAAGAGAGAAAGAGAGGCTGCACACACACCACCCACTCACACACCCCCTTTGCACATAATCAGTCAACCACCCTTCATTCTTTCACTTTCTCCCGCCCTCCAACCGTACTCCTGTTTGCAGGGGTTAAAAGAGGAAGCTACAAAAATACACACCATTCACTGCAATAGCAAGTACTTTCTCTAAAAAAAAGCGGTACCTCCCTCCCACTCCCCGTCTAACTTTTTCTCCTTCAGTCTGTGTCCCTAAAATCTAAATTTGCTATTTTTGGCACAGTTACAGTTATGCAGAGTATGGCCAAAGCAGCCGCTACATGGTTTACAATAAAAGCACACACATATTTTGTGATCTATGGTCAGATAAACAACCTGATTATTTTTTTGCAGATTGGTAACAATTTGATGTTTTACCTTCAGTTAGTGAAACTCTTGTTTTTTTCATTTTTCCGGTTTCCAGGATTTGACTGTTGACTAATCCTGGGTTTGTTATCATTCTGTCCGGAGCAGAAAGGGGAAATTTCCTGGAGTGATGCAGGATTT
>NC_050522.1:6193160-6200936 GCF_002922805.2 Oryzias melastigma
AAAAAAAAAAAAAAAAAAAAAAAAAAAGGCTTTGGACTTTTATCTTTCACTTTTTTTGGCTTCAGTCTCTTTAGGAAACTTAACTTTTGTCTAATTACAACACTTCAGAAGGTAGAATTCAACATTAGTTGACAAAGCAAAGGCCTTCAGTTTCCCAATTAGTATGTTTTTTAAACTATTTTTAACAACTAGCAATGTGCAGAAATAGAAAAGGTGCATCAGTGAAATGGGTTTTAGCCAATGTTTCATTTTTTGTTTGTATTTGTTTTTTAGACACAATCCTGAGACTTTTTAAAATGTATCTTTATAAATACATTTTATATATTTAAATATATATTTTAACCGCAAAAATCAAATACTCCAACTTGAGGCCGTTCAAGCTAAATGACTGACAACAGCCTGAAGTTGGTGATTGAATTTAATAGAGTACTGTAGTTTCTGCTCTAATGGGCACAACAAATATAAGGTGCACTGTCAATGAATGGTCATACATATGGGGCAAGTGAGACAAAACTCAGACATAAGTCAGTCAGTCAGACTTTAGTAACTGACTCCAGAGTGACTCTAGGACTTGTTTATGACATGTGGCCACATCAGAAGCATTAACCGCAGTAGAGTATTTAAAATACCTGAAAAGTTACATTCACATTGCCCTCAGCAATGCAGGTTCAAGAGGCAACTTTCAATTAAAAGTCTATGTAAGCACACGAAAAAGGGCGCTCCAGGCTGCCGCATTTAGAACTCTTGCATCCACAGATCACTACACAAGTTTTTATGACAGTTTTTGGGCTCTACATACTAAATGTGCGACCATTGAACGCATGTTGCAAGTTAAACCAGGTCCTACTTTGACCAATCGAAGACTTTGGTCTTCAGAAGGAAGGAATGAGGACAAGGATTAGTGAGCATGGAAGCCACTATAGAGGATGAAACATCCCAGATGCATGAATATGTCAAGCTCAAGGTCCCAACTGACAGCGTGCTCAGTGAATGTCTGAGGCAATGGAAAGCAGAGGATGCAAAGCTTGTCCTCCACCAGACAATAACTGAAGTGGCTGATATCAAGAAGTCCTACCAATGCCTAGAGAGGGATATTTCATCCTGGCAGCACAGGAACAAGCCCTAAGCACCAGAGCAATAGAGGCTCAGATCTACCACACAAGACAAGACCAAATGTGTAGGCTGTGAAAAGAGGAAACAATCCAGCACATGACTGCAGGGTGTAAGATGCTACCTGGGAAAGCATTCATGGAACGCCACGACCAAGTAGCTGGAATAATATACAGAAACTTGTATACAGAAATGAACTGGAGACCCAAACATGGGAAACACCTCCGAAAGTGGTAGAGAATGAGAGAGCAAAGATCCTGTGGGACTTTCAGATATAGATCGACAGGATGAAACAGAGTACCAAGCGATGGTAACATCAAGAAAAAGGAACATGAGAAACTGGAGAAATACCAGGAACTCAGAGAGGAACTGGAGAAAGCTTGGAAGGTGAAAGTGACAGTGGTGCCCGTGGTAATTGGAGCACTCAGGGCTGTAACCTCCAAACTGGAGGAGTAGCTACAGCAGATCCCTGGAAAGACCTCAGACATCTCAGTCCAGAAAAGCTCAGTGCTAGGAACAGCTAAGATACTGCACAGGACCCTCAAGCTCCGAGGGGACCTAAGCTTGGTGGAGAAACCATCTGCAGAGGGTGAGAGAGGCGTTTATATATATATATATAAAAGCCGGAGCAAAATTAATGAAATTTTACACAAGTTCGACATTTCACACCAAGCCTTTTCCGTCTGTAAGTGGCGGGCATAAGCTATTTAATAGTAACAAGAAAAAGAAGCTCGTCCTAAGTGAAAACCATGGTGTTAACCCCTAACTTGGTTTCCAGCACATAATATAACAGAGTGATACAGCTAAAACAAATGTTGCTGTAACTATGCTAGCTCCTATACTTGGCTATGCATTAGCCGTGGTTGTATATATAAAATAACCCCCAACATTGTTAGCAGCTTGAAAAAAAAAGCTACTTGCATTTTGACAGTCATTTACCTGTCAGGACTACAACTTACAGTTTCCCTCCTAGCCAACAGAGGGATCCCTCTCCAGAATACTGATGTCCTCTATTGCTTCATTCACCAGCTGTACGCAATTACCATCATCAGGCTCACCGTATTTATATGCTCACTTTACTCCTCATTCTCCACAAAGTATTGCCTAGTTTACCCTAGCAATTTCTGAGCGGTTCTGATATATCTTCTGCCTACTCGTGTTTTGACCCTTGCCTGTTTTACTCGTCTCCTTGTCTAGCTCCTCGTCTTTGACCTCTGCCTGGCCTTTGACCACGTCTCTGTTTTTTGCCCCTGTCTGTTTTGGATGTTTATTAAAACGTACCTGCTTGCACATGGATCCAAACGCCTCCACGTCTTCGTCACATCACCTCTCAAATCGGTTTGGCATCAGTAAAACTAGAATTAATCCATATATAGGCGCTCCCGTTCGTCACATTTTAAACAAACAAAAATATTGTTATTGTGTAAAATTCAGTAAGTGTTCTATGCTTAAAATGTTTGTGCAAGTCACTGGTAGAATTGTGCATATAAAAAAAATCAAAAAGTATTTTCCTTTATGACCTAATGTTGCTTACAATGTTTTTGCCCGGTTACATTTAGTCCTGGCAGACAAACTCTTTGGCTTGATGTAGCATGAAATTAGATATTTTGAAAAAACAAATACATTTAAGCACTTAAGGTCTGTTTTGCTACATATGATCTACACTATTATTTATATGTGTGCTTGATCAGTTACTGTTTGTACTCAGATTTGAGCAATTTGGGAACAGAGATGGAGAGAAGCTGCAGCAAGTCATAAAAAAATGCAGTAAATCAGAAAAAATGGCACATAACTTTGCAATTGTTTCACAGCATTTACATTCCAAAGGTCAAATAAATGTCCACAAAACCCCCTTGAGATTATCCTGCATTGTGTGATTTTATTTGAAAGTCCCTGCTCTTGTTACGGAGCCTGACTGTGTGTATATCAAACACTTCTTCCCAGAAATCAGGGAGGGTTTGGTCTGACCTGCCTTCTTTCTCTTTAGGCTTCACAGCCAAACTGTTGCCTGCTTTCTCCATCTCCTTTTCCCAGGTTTTCATCCTAACAATGTGATTCATTGCGATTTAGATGGTGTGACTTTATATATAGGAGGTGGATCTGGTTGGAACAGGCCAGAAGAAAAAAAGTGTGAAATAAAACAAACTCGTGTCTGGTTGAAAATAAAAGCTTCTGATCCAGTTTTCCAAATACTGCAGTTTCAAAGTAAAATGGTAGATTTTCCCGCCAAGTGAAAGCATGTAGGTAAAACTCAATTCTGTGATATACCACGATATTTAATTGGCAATATTTGCATCGAATTAAAATACTGGCAGGAAAATATTAAATTAATTATTTATGAGCAAACGTTTAGGCCCTTACTTTTGTTTTCCTCCTAAACCAGGGGTGTCAAACTCAATCCCACAAGTGGCCAAAATCCAAAACACACCTTAGGTCGCGGGCCGAACAGGATAAACATTTATTGAACACTCTAAAACTACATTTTTAAAACTTTAAAAACATATTTTTTTACCTTCACTATGAATACAAATGGGCAGGAATATTATTCCAGAAAAAAATCAATTTAAGCCTCAACCGTTTATCACCGGAGCTCCAGTGTTTATGTTCTTCGATTTACTGAAACTTTTCAACCGTTAACAAGATAAAAAGTATGTTAAAGATTTTGTGTTCAAGCTTTACAGGCGATGCCTCAGGTGTTATAGGGTAAAATAGCTTTCAGTATTTTACTCTTCATAAAAAAATATATTGTCAAAATGATAAAAGTTAGAAATAAGTGCAACAAGGTGACATCTGGCCATTAATAACAATACAATAAAATGATCTGGAGGGCCGGATACGATTACCCAGAGGTCCGGATCCGGCCCCCGGGCCTTGACTTTGACAAGTGTCCTAAACCTTCGACCTGTGTTGGTAGCACAGCACACTGAGCCTCTTTGAGCAGATCTACACGCGACCAACATAACAACAAGATCTCAAGAGAACCAGCTTTTGTTAAATGTTCAGTCAGCCTCACGGTTATTGTGGTTTTGAGACACGTACTACTTAGTTTTCACTTGGTACTGAACTAAAACTCTGTTGCAGCTGCATTAACATTGTTTTCATTTAAAAAATATATTTTGAAATTTTATAGCCACGAAGGCTGTTTTCATATTCATGCAGAGCTTTTTCCAAGTTGAAAAGATTATAATGAAAAATTGTTCTGATACAGTATTGGGATATATCACAATACGAACAATATCGTGAGACACATATCGTACCACCATACTCTATTGCAATATGCACTCCTAGGTTAAAACGTATCGGATTGCAACCTAAATGATGATCCAGTTTGTTTTTTGTTTTTTTTTGTTTTTTTTTTTCTCAAATTATTGATGATAACCCAAAAGACAGGTGATTTTACCATAATTTACATTTGGCGAGAACAGTGTTAAAGACCCACTAAAACCATCTTTAATTTTTTTTTAAATAGTCTTTTAATTATAATAATACAGATTTTAGCAAATATATATATATATATATATATATATATATATATATATATATATATATATATTTAAAAAAGTATATATTTTTTAGGATATAGTTTCTGCAGAGCAGTAGGAGTTTATCAGAAATTAGTGCTGGGATGATCGATCTAAAATATTGATAGTGTCCATCTCAAGTTGGTATCAGATTGATCTTTCCCCTCTTGTTTGAAATGTTTTTATCAGCAAAAAGGACCAAGCTGAGTCGCTGCCTCACTCTCGCCAGTCCTGTGAGATCTCAGGAGTGCATGTATTGTTCACTCTATTTAAATACTGAGTTGTTTTTGATAAGTTACTTTTCACCTGCTTTAAAGGCAAAGAAGTTACACATTATTTATATTTCTACCACTTGTTTTTTTTTTTTTTAATCGTTAAACATGTTGATTTATTTTTTTATCATTATTTCTTTTTTTGTTGTTGATTGTTTTGCATTCACTTTTTATCTAATTTCAATAAGTTTTTACTTGTGTAAACTACTTTCTATTTACAGTTTTAAGCCCCCTCGGACGAGGAAAACAATTGATATAGTCGAAAATATATATTTTGTCTGAAAACTTGGGCTTTGTTTCCAGCTTTTGAAAATAAAATACTGTACAACTTTATCTCACGATACAGCCTGTTTAGCCCCTTAAACAGTACATCAACCCTTCTATCCTTCACTGACAGTCGTGCCGGCCTGTGCGTCTCCTTCAATTTCCATCTACAAAGTTGTTCATGTTGCTGCTATTTTCTGATGAATCATAAATGCCCTCCCAGCTTCGTCTCCCGCTGTGCTATGAAAGATTCAATCCACACTGCAGCAGAGATCATTCACTTAATCTTAGCGTGAATGATCAGAACCTCAGCAGGGTGCCGAGCACGCTTTCATTACATCCGGTTTCTCGGCCGTGTTCTCCCGTGACAGCATGATGAAGCGAGACTGATTCTAGCAAAACAAAAGTCTCAGAGGATGACAGGGGAGGAAGTTGCCCCATCACATATCCGACATGAAGGCCGTTGTTTGCCTCCTTTGATCAATATTCCCAGAGAAGCACAAAGCAATAGCAGCCTAGTATTTGTGTCTTCCTTCCGTGCTAAACCCTAAACCTTCATTTAAACGCATCTTTCGTTTAGTGAGCTCTGTGTACCCTCATTTCCCAAACATGATAGACATTCCTTTTGCTAAATGGAGCCTTAAAGCCCAGTGTGTGGCCACATCTTTCAGCATATCAGCGACTCGAATCTCTGCCTACACTTTGGTTATGTGTGCGGTGGATACAAAGCAAACCAACCCTCAAACAAAGACTGATTAGTGTTCACAAGGAAATCAACATTCACTGAGGTTTTCACACGTAGAGCTGTCAGAGTGCGATGTTCCTCCTGTTGAAATAATAAAAAAAAAAACAAAAACAAAACGACAGACTTTTCACTTCAGCTTCAAACTATCGGCATGTTTTTGTTTCAGTCTCTGGAGTGTCTCTCCCATCGTCGAGGCTCAAACTGACTCATACGTAGATTAGATTAAATGAACTACTGTTTCGCAGGACGAAGAATCCCCTGCAGTTTCTCGCCTTGCCATGGATAACAACCAGATGTCAAAATTCTGATCAGAGCTGTCCCTCAACGGCAAAAAATCAGGAAACACGTTTCCTCAAAATAGTTGAGGGGAGGAAAAAAAAAAAAAAAAAAAGAGAAGTTTTCCCACCGACATGATTTATGCACAAACACGAGCTTGTTGCTGTTTTTATGTGTAGAACATTCTAAGTGTTAAACACTGGGTATAAGGTAACAAGCAGAGTAAAATGATCTCACGCAAACACATCCATGTCGTATTTTCCGGAGGGAAAACTCTGAAAGCTGTTCCCCTTGTGGCCTCTCCCTGGAGAACCGAGCACAATCACATTTTTATTGCTCTTAGTTTCTCATTTGAAGACAGACCAAAGACCAAAAAGGGACTAGATGCTTTTGGCTGAGGCTCTTACGGGTATAAATCAAGCCTCAGTTTGAGCAAGTTACGATCTATATGGTTATTTATGGTGGGGACTTAAACAATCAAACTTATCCAGGGCGGCTATGTGTCCAGATATACTCCATGTATGGTCAGACTATTTTAAGAGTAAACATTTGATATAAAGCTGTCCAGTTTCACTTAGGCAACAGGATATGAGATGAAATGAGAAGTGTTCATCTGTGTTTGCAGAGTTTGGCTGCTTCGAAGTATTTCTTTCATGAAACAAATAGCAGCTCATAAAAGACTTCCGTTGAAGACCCATTCCGATCATATTTTGAGCTGTTTTCAAAGTGTGGCCCATGGTCTTTTATTTATGCAGTTTTTAGCCAAATTAAAAGAAAAACTATTTTTTTAAAGACATAGTTTCTACAAAGCTCTTTAAAAATAGTGAAAAATTGTTCTATGAGAAATATCCCAATATACGTTTCACAATATATGATGATATATATCGTTAGACACGTATCGCGACACATATCGTACTACCAGACTCTTGCATATACACACCCCTAGGTTTAACAGTGGTGATAGATAACGCCTGGTTCATACCAGATTTGGAAGTGCTGAGAAGCGTTGTGCACACGGTATCCGCTTAACCTCCAGTTCACACCAGAGACATTTTTACACGAAAGACAACAGGCGCTTCTGTGTACCACATGTTGTTATAGAGAGCTTTTTTCCATCATGCCATCTATTTTGTTAAGTGACCATTTGTGGTCTAAAACACATTCTTTTGCTCATTCTTTCTTCTTCTTTTGGAATAAGGTGAAATGCTATAGCACAGTTGCCACCTAGTGGCCAAATTGAAACGCCCTCCGAGAGAAGCAGAACAATTTTTGGAATACAATTTTCTCTACAGTCTGTTTAGACACAAAAATATGATTGCATTTGTCAACTATAGTGAAAAATTGGTTATATTTTGAAAATTGAACAGATTTTCTCCAATGTCTTGGAGTAGCTTCAGGCCAGAATTGACGTGGTTCGCTCGCGGCTAGCGCAGAAAATAGACCAGATGACAAAAACTACCCCAGAGGTTAACAAGGGCGCCAAATGAAAGCAGCTTCCGTCCGATGTGAACCAGGTATAAGTCAGAATGATCAGAATACTGAGATATTTAAGATCTGTTCTAAAAAAGCAGTTTGAATAATTGTGATG
>NC_050522.1:6201494-6224014 GCF_002922805.2 Oryzias melastigma
ACAGGGGCGCCAAATGAAAGCAGCTTCCGTCCGATGTGAACCTGTCAGGATTTTGCAGATGAGGACACAGGCGCAGACGCAGGACTCGGTAAGTACTCGTGTTTTAATTGCTCACATGAACACACAGTTAACAACAGAACGAACCCGTAACAGGAACAGGAATCAGTGCGGTTAAATACCAGCTCGGTAATCAGCAACAGGTGAAACCACTGAAGCAAAGAAAACAAAACAGAGGAACAAAAACCGGAAATGTGAAAACCCCAGATGAGCCGTCCTGGCCCCGAACCTGACAGAACCAGGTATAAGTCAGAATGATCAGAATACTGAGATATTTAAGATCTGTTCTAAAAAAGCTGTTTGAATAATTGTGATGTACACAATTGTTCATTCATGATCTTTATAATATATATATATATTATTGCTGTCAGATTTGTCACGTTAATTACGCGTTAATCTGACATGTGTTTGACGCCGACAATTTTTTTGACGCATTAATTGCGGATTTTCTCATACGTGCCTTTCCATACCGCGCGGGCGTCCCGCCCTTTAACTCACCGGCTGCTCTCACTAGATCACGGGCGGGTCTCCAACCACCGAGCTGCTAGCTGGAACCGGCTCGGCGCTAGGACCTGGAGAGCTCCTGCACCCTAACCCGGCTCCGGTTCGTGTCCAGAACCCCGTCTGGTGGTACCGGCTCGTGTCCGGCGCCGCGTCCCGAGAGCTGCAGACCCCCGACGTTCTGAACAGCAAGCTCACCGGGGGACGTTTTAAATGTTCTGGAGGTTTAAGCGTGATACAGCCCCAGCATAGCGGTCTGTCTGCCGGCATATTCATGGCGTGAGCTCCGCTGGACACGTGGCTGCATCGAGCTGCAGCCAGAGAACGCGGCGGCAGTAACAGACTGTCAAACTATCCACAGAGTATCCCGCTTTTCTCAGTCTTTAATGTCTTAAAAAACAAAAGTTAATTGGAAATGATAAATCTCTATTTCATTTATTACTGTAGTTCAACAGAGGAGGAAAAGATTTGGTCCTGACAAAAAATGAACATGAAAGTGTTATGGAAATTTTATTTTTGATGTTTTTTATTTTATTTTACTGAACTTTGATTGAAGTTTTGAATTTAAAATGCCCTCCACTTGCACTTGATCTTTTGTTGGGCATTTTATGTTACAGCCCTTTATTGTTAGAAAGTTTATCTCAATACAATGTTACAAAATAGTTTTTTTTGAATGAAAACTATTAATTTTACCATTCTTGTTTTCATAATTAATGTAGAACTGCTAAATTCCACGAAAGCACACATTTTTTTCCTAAAAAAGGCCACATATTAATTTGCGATTAATCGTAATTTAACTATGGACAATGCGATTAATCGTGATTAAAAAATGTTAATCGCCTGACAGCTTTAATATATATATACATATAT
Source organism: Oryzias melastigma (assembly GCF_002922805.2). Lineage (NCBI taxonomy): Eukaryota > Metazoa > Chordata > Actinopteri > Beloniformes > Adrianichthyidae > Oryzias > Oryzias melastigma. The sequence continues at coordinate 6,202,923 of NC_050522.1, forward strand.
ATATATATATATATATATATATATATATATGTTTTTATTATGGATCCACATTAGTTGCAACCAATGGTAAAAATAAAGGTCATAGTTTCTGCAGAGCGGTTCATTTAAAATTCACCTTTGAGTTGTGTTTGAGAGCTCTCGGGTTACAAGTATTCTGCTAGCATACAGCCACAAACATATTTTTTTTTTTATAAATGTTTTTGTTTCTTTATTCACAAATATTTAAATAAAAAAGTTGATATTAATCCTGCATCCCTTGAAATAATGGCACAAGAACATGTTAAAAACATTAAAAAAAACACAATTTTCATTGCACTTATTGCCAACTTGAATGCTCAAAAACAGTTCTAGGTGTTCACAAATGTTTGTTCCTTAAATAAAATCAGCATAAACCATAAGAAGAGGATTACTTCACTTTATCTTACAAATAATGTAATTCTATGATGGAAAAGAAACAAGCAGTGGGGAAAATATACAAACAAAAACTGCATATTTTCTTTTCTAGTTTCTTTCTAAAAGTCATCAAGATATAATTACCCCAGAAAAAGGCTGCTTTTGATGAATATTCGTCTCCAATAAAAACCTTCCTGATGTATTTTCACACCAGCCATCGGCTCAATTTGAACAGTTTTCTTGGATAATTTGATTTTCCAGGAAACATCTCGTTTATAATTCTTAACGTGGTGTTTATTGAAATGTAAGTCTAAAACACGAACACATTTTCTGCCATGTAAAAACGGAGTTTGGGGCAGGACAGAATTGCCAGAGGGGGTCGTAATTCATGGCTTTCTGCAGTAAAGCGGGCTCCCAGGAGGGAAAGGTTGTTTAGTTTTCATGTCTCCTGTCAGGGCGAGGTATTTCCCATGGCTCCCAGAAGGCCCTGAATCAATCCGCTAGGCTTGATTTGAAGGTGACCCTCCTCTCTGGTCTGGGTCCTAACAACTGGGTTTCTTCCACATGGGGGGGAAGAAATCCTTCCTCTGGGGACACTAAAGTAAAAAAAGGAGTGGAATTGGATCAAAAAGTTTTGAAATTTTTTTTATTTTTTTATTTTTTATTTTTTGAATATTACAAATTTCGCTGAGATGAAAGCCATTCATGTTGGTGTTATTCTTGCAAAGTGGTGGGGAGTATCGGTCTGGTGGTACAGCCTTGCGCGGTGGGACCCATCACTCGACGCAGCAATCTAAACCTTCCTCCTGGGTAGGGAAAGACCAGCCCAGAGAAAGAGCAGACCAGGTCTAAATTCCGGTCCTTTCAAAAGTTGTACAACTATCTCATGCAAATTTAACTCAAGTCGTCATTGTAAAGGAGAAACTGTTCTCAATCGACCTACCTGGATAAACAGGTCTGTAGGGAAAAAAGAAAACACTGTATAAGACCCCTTCCAATGAATTTTTTGGTATTTTTAACATCTTCTTGTGGCATTTTTCTGATGATGGTGGACGGAAATAAAGAAAATTGAGAATTCCTCTCCGAATTCAGATGTCTCTTTTGCTCAATGAATCACAGAGAATTTTTCTTTATTCATGCTTTATTTAAACATTTATTTATTATGTTCCTGCGAATCAGGAGCAGATGAAAAATGCTGTTTAAAAGAGCTTTTATGTGACGTACAAGCCAGTACGGCAGGCCACAAGCTCCTTGCTCCGCTCTAGTCTGATGCATCAACCTGTAGACTACTAGATCCATGTAGGTCGTGATTTCCTGAGAAGGATTCTGGCTCCAAACTGTATGGCTGGATAGCTAGACTTTTGCTCGACATTTTTGTTGCACCAATGATCTTATGTTAGGGTTATGAGGGGCTGTAGACTAGCAGAACAGAGAGTAAACAGATGGTTGATGGGAAGGGGCGGGCTTACATGCTAACAAATATTTAAATAATGATATACTAGTATATATACTCCAGCATTCAAAATAATGGCACAAGAACAGGTTAGAAACAGTAAAACGTAATTTTCCTTCCCTACCATTTAGTAGCAAATTTCTAATTAACTTCTGCTGCCCTGCAGAAATAATGTCCTAAAGATGACACTTTTTAAAAAAATTTGGTAAAAACAGCATAATTAGAAGACTACTAGGAACACTTTTAAATAAGATCAAAAAATGATCGGAGTGGAACTATAAACTTTGATGAAAGTTGTTTTAACATGTCCTTGTGGGAGAATCATAGACAATTTATATGAACTGGACATAGCTACTGGTGAAGCCCCCCATAGGAAATACATTACCTCCGGCCCTCACGAAATCAGGCTAGAGCCTTCGCCGTCACCTCCTGACACGCTTACTGCCATTTTGCAACCGATTGCCCCCCTCGACAGCGATTAGTCTGAGTCTGTCTGAGTCACATCTTTATAGGAACCACTGTCACCCATCATGAGTGAGCTGGTTTTGACTTGTTCGAAGGCCACACCCCTCCCACTGAAAGCAGCTCGAGAGAATCTGTCTATCAAACGTTCGAGGCGTGCCACATGCTTTTACTGAGGCATCTGATTGGTCAGTTTATAACTTTAATAACTGGCGATAAAGAAAAAATATCTTTAAAAAAATAGGATTAGAAAGAACGTGTTAAGAAGGAAGCACCAGAGGTTATTCTGACAAAAAGATTGAGAAATAACTGTATTTCTCAATATAAGTCTACAGGATTTTGACCTTCTTGCAACCTGTGGGTACTTCCTATTTGGAACACAGAAGGGGTGGGGTTTCTATGTCTGTTGATACACAGTCAGTGGGTATAATGGAGAATGTTTATCAAGAAAATTCAGCTCAAAGATGCCTTTCTAAATATTTCTTCATTCAAACTGTTGTGAATCAGGAGCAAGTTGAGAAAAAGTAAATTTGGATGTTGGACAGATCACAATCTTCTTCTTCTGAGCTTTTAGCAACAGGAAAAGGGGCCACCAGTGCCGCCCACAACTCAGAGGTGAATTTCTAATGAACTCCTTCCGCTCTGCAGAAACTATAGGCCAATGTGAATTCTGCCCCTCTCCCTACCCCTACATCTAGCCCTCCAAACGGAGAATTATGGAAAAATAACGTCTCTGAATTCAGATGTCACTTTTGCTCGATGAATCACAGATAGTCGGTGGTCATCTAGCGATAGTGCCAGGGCTGGCCCTGGCCTGCATGGCGCCCTGGGCGAAAAGGGATTTTGGTGCCCCTCCCCCGTCTGGATTAGAGACAACATAGCTGGATGGAATATGTTGGAACAAGTATTTATTTGTTTTAACTCTCAAAACTAAAATTATAACCACTTAAAAAAAAATTCTGATCTAAATTACTTTCCCCCAGGCAGGACCCAAACGACAAGCCTTTGCAGCAGAAGGCTGAAGAGCTAACCACTATTCTACCTATCAACACCAGCATGTTCAAATGCACATTAGATTTTTTTTTCTAGATCTCCAGTGTTAAAGGTTTAAAGATTTTCGCTGTTAAGGTTTTAAAAAAAGGAAGTAAAGAAAAAAATCTGTAAAATTTTACTTTTCCGAACAAAAAAAATAGTATTTTTCCACCGAAAGGCAGGGGGGATGGGAGAATTTTCAAGCAATGGTATGCAACAAAACAGACAGACCTCTGCTTTGAGTCTGCTTTTCCTCATCTTCTTTCCTTCTTTGATCTTAAGTCTTTCCCTGAACTAAAAGCGTGTTTTGCTACATTTTAATTCTTAAAGTTTTAAAGAAGCACTAACAGCGACCACACCGCACCCCCTCTCCTCTCCCCTCTCCACCTAGCTAGAGCAGCGCATTCGCAACACTCAAAACCTTTTTAAGTTTTACAAAAAGAAATGTATAGCCTAATCATAGCAATGTCTTGCCCCCTCTAACAGATGGGGCCCTAGGCAGCTGCCTAGGTCGCCTATGCCCCAGGGCTAGCCCTGGTTAGTGAAGAGGTTTAATATACATAACAGCGGTTTTATGACCTCAAAAAGGTCATGCAACAACAAAAAGTCATTACTTACATTTAATTGTAAATTTTTGTGCTTCAAAACGCACCCACGTGAAGAAAAGCGCGTTTTCTCCGTGGCACAGCCCAACACAGAACCCCCATGTGATGGAGGACTTATATCCCTCCGCTTGGAGGGTGGGATCTTAAAGAAAATATTCAGACACCACTTCCAATTCAAATACCCCTACAAATGGAGGGTAGAGAGAAATAAGGAATTCGGATTGGGCCAAGAAAATAATATATATATATATTTTTTATTTTGCCTAAAAATGGCATAATCAGTATTAAAAGACGACTGGAAACACTTCAAGATGGATCAAAAGAGGATCAGAGTGGGACTTGAACTACCTGCCATCATACTGTTTCAACAATGCAACAGTCATCTGAAGAGAAAACACAGTTTTTCTCGGCTCATTTAAACCTAATGTGAAGTTGAATGGCCTGATTCGAAAGGAGCCAAAAAGCGTTTCTGTCAATGTTTTTCTAAAACACTAAATGTAGCTAAATCAGACTCTTGATGAGTTCACCCAGTGGGTCAAACGGTTCTGTGCCAAGAACGCTGGAGGATGACATCATCCCAAAATGCCATATCCAGACAAAGCAAAGCTTCACATTCATAGTGGGAGACACAGATGAACTTAAAATGCCATGGAGTGTGATTCACCACTGGACCCTCTTTGGTGGGAAGCTCAATGATAAGTGATCATTTCCATGGAGACTATACAAATACAGAGGTTGGTGTTCCTCTTTCTTCCACTCTGCTGACCCGCCTACCAAAGCTGCTGCTTCCAAAGAGGAAATTCCTGCACTGGCAAGAAAAAGCAATTATTGACCATAAAACAGAAATGCACTGCAATTAAAAATAGAAATATAAGTTTAGTTTTATTGATTGAGGCAGATGCAGACAGAGAAACAATGGAGCTGACAAATGAGAGCTTGTGAAATATGTCGATCCTTCACGCGAGTGTTTCGGAGCAGACAGGTTAGGATTGTGTGTGGAGCCAAACCCACGCCATTAAGGAAAGCATGCACTCATTGTGTGTCATTACCAGGCGATGTCTGTTCCCTGTTTGATCCAAGTGTTTAAAGGAAAAAAAAAAAAATCGCAATTTCACGATTTCAACTGCCAGCTCAATTCATCTGTGAGACATGCATCCTGTTAAGTGCCTGATACACAAGCTGCCTCTTGTAAAACACTAAAACCTCTTTGGTGCCGGAGTGTAATTGATTACAGAAATAGGCAGACAAACACTTTTCCTTTTACCACTGTTGATTTCCTCCCTAATGATGACTTCCACGGAAATCCGACCAAATTCATTGTGATATTTGGCGAGGGCGTGTTGATAGCAACAGGTGACATAATGCTCTCAGATTAAATGAGCATGTCACAACACGAGATCAGAAAATTCTTCCCTCAAGACAAGCTTTCAGTGGCTTCTCATGGGATTTGGCTATAAATGCGAGTAATGTGCCTCATATGTGATTTCAAACTGCAGCGGGCGAGCGGGGTGGTGTGTGTGCGCGCGATTAGGAGGCACCTCTGCTGTTTTGCGGAGGGATTAGGTAATAGAAAGAGCTTTATGGCTGAAACTCATTGGAAACAGCTGCTTTGCTCCAGCTGTTCTGGTCCTGCCTTTTGTTGTGTGTTGAGTGTCAGAGAGTCGGCCACAGTGCCCAGAACTCCAATTCCTGCTACCTTCCAAGCTAATGAAAAATATAAGGGCATGGGTTTGCAGGCTTGCTTCAATTGGTTTTCATTTTCTGGCTCTTATTGAAAGTGACCCCTTTTGCACGCATACAGTCGCCACGGAGTAATCTGCAATGTCACACTTTCATGAAATGATAGCTATTAAGATCAATGTGCATTAAAGTGATGCACAGACACATTACTATAACAAATCTTGCCTTTGCTTAGTCTCCCATGGAACACAAGTAGTGTGACCTCTGACTTTGTACACAATCAGTAGTCCATTTCCTCTTACGAACAACGGCACCTCTGTGCGGTTCTTTAGGTTTTTTTTTTCTTCCCAGCAGTCTTTTTACTATAACTTTAGGCTCTTTTCACACTCACACACATTATTTTCTATGAAAAGACACAAACCAGCCATGATTCATGCACTGAATTTAGCCCCTAATTTGTGATTAGTGTGTTGCTTCATAAACAATATTATTTCAATGAAACCTATGACCTTTATTAGCTTAAACGTTACACTTCGACCTCCACATCTGTCTTCTTAGAAAACCTAATTAACTAATCAATGTCTTAAAGTCCCTTTTCCAATAAAAATCATGTTTTTATATGTCATATATGTGTGTCATTTTTCTTCTGAAAGAGAACAAATGTAACAAGAAATCATTTTGTTTTTGCATTTCCGAGTATTTTTCCTGTTAAATCAATCAAAGTGTCTTGGACAGACTCTGTTTGAATGAATGATCTTCTTTCCATCAACAGCTCTGCTGCACATGCACTAAACCCTCATCTGTTCCTAGTGTCTAGTTCAGGTTCTGGAGAAGAGAAGATGGTATCTTCATATTGACAGCAGTCAAATGAGCCGCCGTTCACATTTCTGTGGTCAAATCAGCATCACTGGATTTTTGGTGTGAGTTTCATCCAATACTTACGGTAGCAGGACTGAGAACGCTGGAAAATCTCCACCAGACTCCACGGAGCTTCTTGATGTGACCACGGAAATGTGAACGGCGGCTCATTTGACCGCAGTTGGAAAGGATTGTAAATCAATGAAAGAGCATTTTGATGTTAGCTTTGATTATTTTATCAAGAACTCTGAGAAACCAATGATTGAATGTATTGATCACAGTCAATAAACATTGGAGAATTAGCTAAAAGAGTCTTTGGTGAACTGGAAGGAGAAAGAATCAGGATTTTGGAGGAAGTTCTGTCCATGAAGATCTTCACTTCCTCGTCCAGCTGACATCCGGATCAGAACCATACGGCTGGACATTACCCATATTGATGACATTTTTATGTAGCAGCACAGGAGATTTACGCTAGCGAGACACAGAGCTATCATAATCAGACGGGAGGTATCAGGGGCGGGGCTGCTCAGCTCCAAAAGCCACGCCCCCTCAGAGGAGATTTTGGAAACGGAGGCTTCAGGTCAGCATGAAAAATGGCTTTTTAAACCATTTAGGTTGTGGGATTTTGGTGAAAAACTTCATAATCTTAACTAAAACACTACTGGGAACTTTTTTAAAAATAAAAATTGTCTTAGGGGGACTTTATATAAATGTATTAACCTCTTCATGTCTGAATTCATCTCCGATTATATACATATATATATATCAATTTTATTTTGTTTTTGTCCTTTCAAGGTGATGCTAAATTATAACAAGTTGAGTCCTATAGATTTAACACTACATTGCTTAAAATTTGTAAACTAAACAAAGTTACTATAGCCTCAGTTCCACTGAGCATTCCAGTATGGTAAGGCATGCTACAATACAGTCCAGTTTATTCTAATGAACGCTTCCACTCAGTAAAACCTCACTTCGACTGACTGGTTTGTTTTCACTGCGAATGCGTGGTGTAGATGGCTAGCGTGTCATTGTAGTGCAACGACTAGAAAACCAACAACAATGAAGGTCATCCAGCAGCTCGTCTTTTTCTTGCTTTACTTCTGGTACATTGTGTATAACAGGAATTTAATGTTGTTTGAAAGAAGATTGAAGAAGAAGGATACCGCCGTAAAGAGGAAAATTGAAATGCTATATTAAATTAGCACTATATTGGTGCTTTCTAATGTTGTCATCACTTTCTGCCAATCAACAGGTATATACAGTTGCTCCGCACCGGACCGCTCAGTGGAAACAAAGCTCAAGTTCTCTGATTTTTTTTTTTTTTGTTAGAGGCATTTGCATCGTACAATCCCTAACTTTTTTTTAGAGCAAGTTGAGATTTTTTAAAGGCTGATATTAACTAATAATATATTTTATTCTTCTCAACAAGCAGGTTTTGCTGCAGCTGGTGACTCAGCCCCTCCCACATCCCACAGTGCCTCCAGTATATCTGGCCAAAACCAGGACTTCTACTATGCCTCTATCTGCAAAGAGCAAGAACAGGGATTTTCTTGCTATTTTCAAGAAAGTAAGTAAATAATTATGGAGAGAAAATAGTCTCACCCCAATTAGTGTGTGCGTAATTCTTGATTCGTAGCTCACACAATACATTTTGTGCATAGGTAAAAAAAAAACATTATTAGATAAAAAAAAAGGCAAATAATAATTTACACTTGCACTATTTAAAATTTCAACAGCTTGAAACAATCTAGATGATACTATTTTTTCTCCATAATTGTTGTCCTCAAAGAGTAGCCAAAGAAACAAAATTTGAAAATCCAGTCAGAGGGGCGGGGCTAGGGGGCAGGACTGTTATCATTACTAGAGCTGTAAATCATAACGTGGGACTTCTGAAATGACACATGGTTTAACCAATCATGAAATTCAACAGTAATACCGCGTTTCAACCTGTAGGGGGAGCAGATGGATTATTTTTTTTAGTATTTTACAACTTTATTTTAAATTGTCAAACATTTGTCAAGGACCAATAGTTAGTACTTTAAAGCCCCATTTATAGAGGTAAACAGCCAAAAAAAAAAAAGGTAATATAGGGTTTGGTTACAATTCAAGTTCTCAGAATCCCTAATTACTTTTTTCCAGAGGTATTTAAAAGTACAATTGCTAACATTTTTTTTCTAGTGCTGGTGGATAATTTTGGAAAGGCTGATGTGAACTAATACATTTTACTCTTTTCAACAAGCTGGATATGCTGCAGTTGGTGACTCAGCCCCTCCCTCAACACCTACCAGAAAATAACCTGGACTTCTACGTTTTTCCATCAGGAAATTGCAAGAAAATGCATTTTCTTACAATTTGCAAGAAAGTAAGTAAATGTTGTTCTTGGTGCCTTAACTTTTGAAAACATTTGCATAAAAAAAAAAAGTCTAGTGCAAACCATTTTCTATTCTCTGGATTCAAACCGCTTTTGGTCCATATGGACAGTAACTTAGCAAACAATTATGTCACACACATTACTGCCCCTTAAAATCCCTGAGAAATTGGCAATTCTGACCATTAGAATAAAAAAATATTGCTTGCAAATCCTTTTTAACTTGAAGTTTTTGGATTGCATCTCACACCAGAAAAGTAAGAACCATCGTCACTGCCAGTGTGATGCTTCCAACTCTGGCTTTTTATCATCACAGTTGCACAGAGGACGGATTTTCCCAAAGTATAACATCATTATACCAAAAATACCACAACTTCTGATCCGAATTCCCACTGGGAACCAAAGTTTTATTTAAGTTTAGAAGTGTTTTGGACTTTTATTTATTTTTATAATCAGTTTGCCAAGAAGATCTTAGTGGACGTAAACCAAGTTGATTCTCAGCTGGTTGAAAAGCCCAGTGTGAGGCCAGGCTGCAGTTTGTTCCCTGTTCTCGTCTTGAAAAGCTTAGAAACAAGAAACTAAGACACATGCAACCCATGACACAGAAAATAAATCATATATCACACCTCATTATTTTTGTGTCTGCATGAGGTAGGGTGGGAGGTAAAGCATTGCTTGGTTCTGCCCGACTGAGATGGTGGACGTACTGCTGTGCCTCTTCTAACAGCATTTTGTAGACGAGAATATGATGAGCGTCAACACAGAATATTTTAAAACTGCACCACATCTTCGAAGGAAAACATCTGGGGAAAAGAAAAATCTTAGGCAGCAGGAGATGCATACTGCACATACTAATAAACACTTATCAAAGACGGATTTTTTTTTTTTTTCCTCATAGATGTGCACATAAACAGATAATCTCCCAATCTGACACAAGACCTCCTTGACTGGTTCTTCCTGAATTCCCTTGAACATTATGTCCCTTTGAATTACGGTTTTAATGCTTCATCTCTTCCCATTAGGCCATCCATCACACCAATGCTCACTTAGTCATGGAGCGGTTTCATCAAAGTGGGATAAGGGAGGGGGAAGAATGGATGCACACGACAAAAAGAGGTACAGAGATCAGGCAAGGAAAGAAAAGGGTGAAGAGAAAAAAAAAACTCTGACGATGAGTGGTTGTAAACCAAGGAATTTAAGAACAGGCGGACGCTGGGAGAGGACGATAAAATGTGAGGACGAAAAGGGCGACCATCAGCCGCAGAGAGTAGAGAGACATAGCAATCATGTGGACAGATTAATGGTGATGAGGGAGGGCTTTAGATCGCTCCAGCACTGATGACCACTTACAACTAGCCTGACAAAATGCTGTGTGTGTGTTTCTGTGCCTGCTTGTCCTCTTTATTTATTTGTTTTTTTTCATTTGTTCATTCCCCGGTATCCCCCCCCCCCGAAAAGATGTTTGAAAAATTGGCATTGACACAGGGTGGAACCAAACATTATTAAACCACAACACCGGACCGATTAGACTTGCATGCTGCAAAACAACAACTTTTTTTTTTGCTTGGGCTTCAGATTCAAATGTTACTGGCTTTTAATAAGTCTTTTTGGAAGGTGGAACAAGGACAGAAGAGACTCTGGTTTCTCTAATTAAAGGGTAAGACAGCACAGAGCGAATGAGACATGAAAGGCACTTCCATTTATACAACCGGTGCAATGAAAACTGTCTTAAAACCTCCTATTACCTTCTTGTAACATTTCAGAAATGATTAAATATTGACTTGGATATTATTTGTTTTTGGATGGCTTCATTTTGTTGTACAGCTTTTAGTCTCTGACGACTTTAGCTGTAAATGCAATGATGCCTTAGGACTTTGGATGGACGTTCTGTCACTTATTAAAACAGATTGTTGATTCCCTCTGCTGCTGTGGCTTCGTGGGTTTAGATTATAGTGATATCCTAAGAATTTTAGATTTTCTAACAGTTTTATTAGTACCGTTTGCTATATGGGCCATACTGTATGCATCTTAATATTAATATGTTTGAATTCAAATTAAACAACAATTAAAAGTTTAAATCTGGGGGAAAGTACTGGGGTTCTGTTCTCTCTTCTCATTTACTTCTCTTCTCCTCTATTCTTTATTATTTATTTAGCTATCTATGCTTCTGTTTGGTGCAGTGCCGTTCATGTGTTGTTCCCCTTTCAGATCACATGTGCCTCTGTTCTTGATCTTGGACCTCACCTCTGGCTCGTCTTGGCTGTGGACCTTCCCCCCAGTTCTAACTGGATGAACACTATTTAAATACATAGTTGTAGAGTTAGATAAATCCTTTCTTCTTCAATAGTCCTGGTAAATTGCCTGTCCGTCCAGGGAGAGGGTCTCTCCCTCATGTGAACATCCCTGAGGTTTCTTCTTTTTTTCCTGAAATCTGTTTTTTCAAGAGTTTTTTCTTACCGGGAAGGAGGGTCTAAGGACCTTCGGTACAATTACTGGCATGAAGCCCAATGAGACAATTTCTTTTTTGCGATATTGGGCTATATGAATAAAATTGAATTGAAAGTTTTATGTGCAACAACAACTTCTGTCACATCATCAAGCTGTAAGTCTCCCTCCTCTTATTTATCACCTTCTGTTTATATACTCCCCCAGATATATACACTCACTGGCCATTTTATTAGTCATACCTGTCCAACTTTTCACTAATGTTCATTTCTAATCACATGGCAGCAACTTAATGCATTTAGGCATGCAGACATGGCCAAAACGATCTAAAGTATTTCAAACTGAGCATTAGAATAGGGAAGAAGGGTGATCAAAGGGACTTTGACTATGGTTGTTGGTCCCAGATGGGTTATACTGACACTCACAAAGACCACACCAGGTTCCAGTCCTGTCAGCTAAGAACGGGAAACTGAGGATACAATTCACACAGATTTACCAAAACTGGACAATAGAAGATTGGAAAAAATGTTTGGTAGTAGTTTGCCCTCTCTTGGTGGGTGGAGTGCTCCTGCCTCAGGTGACGGAGTTTAAGTATCTTGGGGTCTTGTTCATGAGAGAGGGAAGATCGGACTGTGAGATTGCAATGGCGTCCGCCATTATGCGGTTGCCACACTGATCTGTTATGGTGAAGAGAGAGCTGAGCTAGAACGCAAAGCTCTCAATTTACTGGTCGATCTTTGTTCCAGTACTTTGGTCATGAGCTCTGGGTTGTGACCAAAAGAACAAGATCCTGACTACAAGCGGCTGAAATGAGCTTCCACCGGAGGGTGGCTGGGATAGAGATAGGGTGAGAAGCTTCACATTGAGAGGAGCCAGTTGAGGTGGCTTGGGCATCTGATCCGGATGCCTCCTGGACGCCTCCCTGGAGAGGTGTTTCGGGCATGTCCCACTGGGCGGAGGCCCCAGGGAAGACCCAGGACACACTGGAGAGACTACGTCTCTCGACCTGGGAACACCTCGGGGTCCCCCCAGAGGAGCTGGCGGAAGTGACCGGGGAGAGGGAAGTCTCGGAATCTTTGCTTAGACTGCTGCCCTCGCAAACTGGTCCCAGATGAGCGGAAGAAGATGGGTGGATGGCTGTCTAGTCTGATGAGTCTTGATTTTTGCTGCTACATTCAGATGGTAGAGTCAGAATTGGACGTCAATAATGTGAAAGCATGGATCCATCCTGCCTTGAATCAACTTATCAACTTTGGGCCCCTTAGTACCAATTGATCATGGTTCTAAAATCACATCCTACCTGAATATAGTTGCTGACCATGTCCATCCCTTCATGACCACAGTGTATCTACCATCTTCTGATGTTACTTCCAGCAGGATAAGACTCTATGTCTTAGAGCTGGAATCATCTCAGACTGGTTTCTTGAACATGAGAATGAGTTCACTGGACTCTAATGACCTCCACAGTCACAGATCTCAACTAAATAGATCACCCTTGGGATGTAGAGGAATGGAGGATCGGTATCATGGATGTCCAGTAGACAAATCTGCTGCAACTGTGTGATGTCGTCATGTCAATATGGACCAAACTCTCTGAGGAATGTTTCCAGTACCTTGTGGAATCTATACCATTAAGGATGAAGACGGTTCTGAAGGCAAAAAGGGGTCTGACCCAGTACTAGTACCTAATAAAGTGACAGGTGGATGCACACCCAGATTACCAAATAATAATTTTTCTTTTCTTTGCACAGTTGACAATAAAGGCTTTAAATCTTGAATCTTTTTTTAAATTGGAATGTCGGGGAAAAGTGAAGCTCTTACAGTGTATATAAATGTTTTATCTCTTTCTTGCAAACAGTCCTAATGGCAAGCATTGACTTTTTTTAATGGGTTTTTGGTTTATTTAACCGACAATGAAATGCAAAAAGAAAAAGCAGTTTTATGGCAGCTTAGAGTTTACCATTCTTAATCCCCACGGCCTAGTACCTCGTAAGACTTTGCTGTAGGTCTCTTTCCTTTTATTTGGTTTAAAGGGTTTCATGCAAGATGGTTATTAATAATTAACACAAGTTTTATGCAATCCTGTTACAGGTTGCATTTTTTTGCTGGGGTAACAATACCATCAAAAAGTCATAAAATGGTACTGGAAATAAGTTATCTTTCTCTGTTTTAAAAAAAGACAAATCAACTGATTCTGATGCAAAGGAAAGCAATCTCTGGTTAGAAGTTGTGAACCGGATATTGATATTTCATGTAAAGAAAATAGTAATGTCTAGCCAGGGTGGGATTACGTAAATTCACGTCCTCCCTTTCATGCAATCTATAATTTGATGCCTGGTTATCCTATGTCTGACATATCTTTGTACAAATGTAAATCCTCTGTTGATTGTATTGCACATGCATTATACTTTTTTTTGATTACTTGAAATAAAACATTTCAAATTAAATAATAATAATAATTGCAAACTGCGTTTGTCCACTTCAGAATTTGTGAGATTTCCATAATTAAAGGGTTGAAGAGCTATGATATTTAACAAATGTCAACACTGGAACTATTGCTTTGTGTAAAAGAGTTAATGTCAGATTTCCGAATCAGCTTCCACAAATCACCAATCTTCATTCTCTGCCAAATATTTGCAGTTGGTCTCAATTTTGGTTGCATCGTTCTTTTTCCTATATTTGAGGAGTTAAAGGGTACTTTTACCTTGTTACCATAGTAACATTATTGCTATGATACAGTTAACAATGGTGTGAATGCAACTCACCCCAAGAATCAATAGGTGTAAATGACAAAAGCGTACAGAGAGTACCCCAGAACATGAATCTGAAAAAGGTAATATAAAAAAAAAAATGTTGGAAAATGTCTCTGTAGAGAATGTGTCAGGAAGAGGTGCTTGTGTACATCATTATTTCATAAAAGCTGTAAAACTCCTCTTTACTGTTAGGCTTTTCTTCTTAACGTGCGGTTGATACCTTTCCACTAGAGCTGTTTTTCGCCATTACCCCCCCTTAGATCAGCATTTGTGGTAATGGCATGATGTTTTCAGGGGGCTTGGTGGGTCAGGTGTAACAGTACACTGCATCAAACCAAGGTGTGAAAACCATCAGCATCAACATTGAGCCTGAAGTCCAGGCAGTGATGTGCAGTCAGGGGAGGTAAGTGAGGCTGTGCATCACCAGCAATATAGCTTAGAAAAACATACATCAAATAAGATGAAAATACTTTTTCATTATTAAAAGTAAAAATCAAATGAAAATTTGATGATTACTTTTGGGTGGGTTTTCAACCTTTCTTCAGTAAAAAAAATAAATAAAAAATACAAATGTACAAGTTTCGTGGTCACTAACACAAGAAATCAGCAGGTGAGGCAAAGACCGTGTCCCCTCTGTCGCAAACACTGACTGGAACCACATGGCCTCAAGGCAGGCGGCTCTGATGAACCCGGAGAATGTGACAGCACGGCTAAAGAATAATAGAGTTAGCAGTAGCAAGTCAAGTGCAGCCGTCCAGATATTCTTTAATAGCAGCATTCTCTAAATCACGTGTTAAAGTCCAGGCCCAGGGGCCGGATCCGGCCCTGCGGATAATTATATCCGGCCCTCCAGATCATTTTATTTTATTGTTATTAATAGGCCAATGTTATCTTGTGCTTATTTTTAACATATAATTTTGACAAAATATATATTTTTATGGAGAGTAAAATATTGAAAGTTATTTATGGTTTAAGTTGATTTATTCTAGAATAGTATTCCTACCTTTTTACTATTCATAAATATGTTAAAAAGTTGCGGTTTTGAAGTTTTAAAAATTGTTATTCTGCTAACCTTTTGGACTGTTTTGGCATTTAATATTATTTTTTTAAGGTTATTTTGGCATTTAGAAAATATTTCAGCTAAATACTAGCTATTTTGTCTAATTTAGGTTTTTCTTTTTAAGTTTTTTTAGGCTGTTTTGAAGTTTAGCTATAATTTCAGCTACATGCCAGGAGTTTTGGTTAGTTTTAATATTAGTCATGCAACAGAAATGGCTAACAATATTGGAGCTTTACAGATTTGAGACAGATGCCAACTCGAATGAGGAAAACAAAGACGTTCATGGATCTTGTTGTCTAAAGAGGATGTTTCCTTCAGTTCTACCGATTGCAGCTTCTACATCACAGCCACAAGCTTTTTCAAACAGATTTTTTTTATGTCCTCCTGATTCACAACAATAAATAAATACTTAGAAATGTAATTTTGAATTTAAATGTCCTGATTAAAGAAAATACCTCAAGAACGTGTTAAAAACACAGTTTTCATTGAAGTGGGTCTTTAAAGGACAAAGTGTCCTATGTACGGGTCAATGCTTGGGAGTGGCCCATGTCATCGTAACAGAAGACAAGATTTCTCCACAGTTGTGTCAAAAATGAACAGGAATGGGAGTGGAGTGTGGGACTGATGGTGGTGATGGGATTGTCACAGCTGAGCTGTCTCACAAAGACCTGTGAGGAAAGAGATAAAAAGCAAAGAGATGCATAAAGCCATATGCTCATGCTGGCTCACTAATGTGTGTTACTCCCTGTTCCAAAACTCCTCTGAAAGTTAAACACTTTTATTACTCTACAGTATGATGTGATTGAAGTATGAACAGGAATGTGGTTATATGTTGCCTCGGATGACCCATTGCTCAATTTGTAGAGGGCTTTCATTTCCATAAATCCTCGGAAAAAGTCAGTATTACATCCTAAATACTGATGGATATTAAGCCGTTCATGTAGCATCTGGAGTCACTCAAGAGGTTGAGTGCAGATTAAGTGTGTGTGTGTGTGTGTGTGTTTGGGAAACGTTGCCAGGTTTGAATGTTTGTTCTTTGTCAGATAATGCAAGCATGGGACCTGTTGTAACTCTACAAAAGTCTGAAGGTGAGTCGCGTGTGTTAGTGTTTCTTCGTTTGCACTCAAAAGTTCAATAGACTGAGTTAACATGGTCTCCAACTGCGCTCAACTTGTCGGTGGAGTTTTATATGCATGTTTTTCAACGTGATGTAAAAGTTAAACTAAACACACAAAGGAAACTGTCGTGACTGCTGTTTTATTTGGTCTAACATAGTCTCTAGTTGTCTACGATACTTTGATTGAATAGTACTAAGATTCAAGTACGCTTAAGCACTTTCTAAACCTAAAAACTGTAGAAAATTTGACTTCTATTACTTTCCATCCGACAAAAACCAACATGTGTGTGTGTGTGTGTGTGTGTGTGTTGGGGGGAGGGGGATATAAATATGCAAACACACTTCTTGGCCCTGTCCTACTCTGCAATACCAAGTCCAGTTTGTTGTTTGGTTGGGCTGCAACAGGATGTTGCATATATTTTTTCAAAATGTCTCCAACTCTTTCAATTGTTTTCTTGACTGTGTCATAACTCAGTCGCTGAAAATTGGAAAGGTAATTTGTAAAACAAATTTACTCACAGATGCCTCTAAGCTAACTTAGACTGTTCTGGATATGATGATTAAATCAGAACATATAGTACATACAATATATATTTGAAAGGGGAACCTAACAGTATTCCACCAGGCACAAGATGCCCATTAGATAACAACTATTCATCTATCGTAGATGTATAATGGACATATCAGACAATTCTAATTTGTTACTCTAGTAGCGGCCTACTAGTTGGTTATGTGCAGGACTGGCACGGAGGAAATCAGTGTTCGATACCCAGGTTATGAAGTGAGCTTCATCCAGAGCACTAAAGCCTGCCTTTGTAGCCATAAGGAGGCCCAAACCTGGATCTCCTGTGCCTGTCCCCAGCCCGGCTAAGACGAGGTTGTGTCAGGAAGGGAAACTGGTATAAAAAACTCTGCCAAATCATCTATACTGTGGAAACCCCTGAAGGGATAAACCAAAAGTTGAACAGTTAAAGGTCTACCCATTGTGTTCTAAAAGATATATGAATAAATAGGTCTCTTATACATCTACTTATACCCATCTAATAATAAGTCATTTTAGATGTTCATTAGAGTATTTAAAAAAAAAAACGTATGCTAGACGTAGGACAAATACATTACATTTTGTTTTGTTTGTGATTTTGCTCTCAGACACAATCACAAAATTTTACATTCAAGTGAGTAGTAAACATTTTTATGGAAACCTACTTTATAACTCTAGAGCCGACAGATAAATAAAACACACATTAATCTATAATGACTATGATACATGATTGTTTATGTGAACACTGAGTTTCAGCTGATTTTGACGAGGAGAAAGACAGCCTATCTGCGTTCCACCAATACTTTTTGAATGTAAAGTGATGCATAATGGCACAAAGCCGCTTTTATCTGTGACAAATCAGCTGATTTGTATTGATTATGTAAACCTGTCAGTGCTGTGAAGTGTTGCATATCAGCGCAAGGCTGCTTTCCTTTCAGGATATAACACATTTTCATCCCCAAGTCGTCAGACTTTTTGTTGTTTTAAGTGTCTCCAACTCGTTTTTTGACATGCTTGCTGTGTGTTTAAAAAAAGGTTTTGCAACACTCGGGACGTGGTACCGGTTACAGTACCGGGTAACAACTGGTCCTCGGGACGCATCTGGTACAGGTACAAAGACCTGGTAGCAGTGTCCTAACCCAGCACTGAACACAGTACCAGGCGCAGTACCTGGATGTGGTACATCCCGAGGACCAGTCAGCGTCCGGTTAGGGTACTGGTACCAGGTTTGGGTACCGGGTAAGGGTACTGGTACCAGACGTGTCCTGAGAACCAGTCCGCGTCTGGTTAGGGTACCGGTACAAGGTTAGGGTATTGGTACCAGGACGCGTCCCGAAGACCAGTCCACCTTTGGTACCAGTACCCAAACCTTGTACCAGTGCCCAAACCCGGTACTGCACACGGACTGGTCCTTGAGACGTGCCTGGTACTGCGAGGACCAGTTCGCATGACCAAAACGTGGTACCAGTGCATTAACCCGGTACCCAAACCTGGCACTGGGCGTGGTACCAGGCGTGATATCAGATGGGAACTGGTACCGGGTTAAGCTACCGGTACTGGGTTGGGGTACTGTTGCGGCCCCCACCCTGGTACTGAACCGATTTGCAGACCAGAGATTGGGGACCCGTGATCTAATGGGAACACCCAGCACGTCAAAAAACGAGATAGGGATACCCAAAATGTCAATTTTTGACTTGGAATGGTCCTTAACTTAACCAATTAACCAAATATGTGACGAGTTGGGAATGAGAATGTGTTGCAGGATCTGCTGGAATTTCATAAACGTCGTAAACTATTGACATCAAACAGTAGTAAAAAGAATGCAAACACTGGAGATAAAGCTCTGGCGTAAAAGAGTTAAAAGTTCTCAGAAACTTGCATAAAAAACAACAATCCAACACATAAATACACCTTTATATGTGACCACCATATTCATTTAGAAGAACCAGAACAGCACACGTTAACAATCCTACTAATCCAAACCCAATTTGGGACATTTTAAAAACACAAAATCCCCTAAAGTAACAATGCACACAGCAACAGTAACAGGGTGCAGCAACCAGTGCTGAACAAGTATACTTTAACCAAATTGATCCCATTGTGCATTGTGGTGTGGATCTTCTTGTATGCCTCTACAAATACTGTCTTCCGCTGTAGTATTGAAAATTTAAAGATGGCCTCCAAAGTATACAAAACCACCATTATGCACCTTCTAATTTCTTCCTTGTATTACTCTAATTAACCGTAAGCCTTCTTGAGAAAAATGGCAGCTTGTTTGAAACAAGCAAGGCATGATGGGACCACAACACAATTAGTTGTGGGGAAAGCCGTCTCCTTAGATATCTATAGGATGATGTACAACAGACCTACCGGTATATGAATGGATGTCTATTGAATGCATCATGCATATCTATAGCTTTACACATTGGAATAGCCATGCCTTATCTAATAGATGTGTCTGTACTCATCTGGGATCTGGACAGGTGGATAAAATTGAATTCCAAGTACACTTGTATGACATGCACCAAGAACCCAGGAGATTTTGAGTTCCTTTTACTGGGATCCTGTGCATATTCATGTAGTACTAGCTCAGTGAAATTTTCAGCATAAATACATAAATTCTTTGTGTATGTTCTTCTCATTTTGAGGCAAGTCAGGTGAGAAACTAACCTCTGCCTGCTGTCACCCAACTGTTTTTATGCTAATATGAAAACATTTTATTAAAGTTACTAAATATAACAGTAGTGTACCTTTACCATTGTTGCAAATGAGTTCCTCTGCAGACTTGAAAAGCTAAATAGCTACAACTTTGGGTCACAATAGCAGTATAAAAACTAAATTAGTACAGTTTGCTTTCCAGATCTGTACTTTGTATTTAACAATAATATGTTTATATTCAAATGGTGGTTCGTGTCAGGATTCTATTACAAATGATGTTGATAAATTTTAAACAATTCTTCCCAATCCCTTTCTTACCACCTACAGCGTTTAAAATTTTTAATAAAACTTATTTTCACTATTTCCCCAAGAAAGTCCTGATTCTGAGCTGCCCACTTGCTTTCATAAAACCACCACCGTTTGACTCCTTGTTTACAAAACTTTGTTTGGTTTCCATGATGTAAATTCTATATGTTATTGGCCAGTGGGTTCTTACAAAACGACTCATCTAACATGTAAAGTACACCCCACAGACTTACTGATAGGGTCAAAAAACCTAATATTTACTGGAAGTCGTCTGTATTTTAGATAGATGTTTTACCACCAAGAATTGTTGGGATCAGGGAAAACAAAGAACTTCAGGGGGATTTATATATATATATATAGTGAAAGATTGATGTCATCGGCTCGTCTGGTCCCATTGAAGTTGTATTACTCTTGAGGGAAAGTCATAGTTTTCTTGTAAGCAGTCCAGGCGGTGCATGTTTTGTCTGTATTTTCTTGTCAGAAGCTGATTTACTGGGTAGTTCCTGGTTCCTGAACAGTTTCTGGGCACGGCGCGGCCAGTTCCATGTGTTGACTTATCTTAGGTGCTGACAGGAGCTTTCATGTTTAGCACAGGCTGGTTTCATCCAACTTGGTTGCATGTGTTGGCAGTCACCTGCAGAGAGCAGCTATGATGGCCTTATAGACCCACTCCAATGAAACTTGTGTTTTTAACGTGTTCTTTTCTGATGGAGGAGATTTACTAGGAAAATTAAGCTTAAAATGTTCTAAGTATTGTTTTTTTTTATTTATTTATTTATTTATTTTTGTCAAATCAATGGGAATCAGGAGCAGACAACAAAAAAAAAAAACACTGTTGGAAAAAGCTTGTAGGTGTGACGCAGAAGCAAGCCACAAGCTCCGTGTTCAGCTCCATTCTGATGCATCCACTTGTAAATGACTACAACCATGTATATATTTGTTTTGGCTCCAAACTGTACGGCTGGAAAGCGCCAATATTGCTCGCCATTTTTGTTGCCCCAGTATTGTTAGAATGAGGTTGTAAAGGGCTGTAAGCTAGCAGGAGTACATATAAACAGATGAAAAATGGGCAGGCATACTCTGCACCAACAGCCCCACCCACGATTCAGAGGTAAACTTCTAATAAACTACTGCTGCTCTGCAAAGTTTTTTCTTTTTTTTTTTATTTGGCCAGAACAAAAATTATAACTAAATGACTACTGAGAACACTTTCAAAATGAATACAAAGATGATCGCAGTGGGATTTAAGTTCTCCGATATTCAAAGTCGTGCAGATGGATCTCACGGTAGTTATGGTAACTATGGTATAGTACAGGGGTGGCCAACCCTGGTCCTCAAGAGCCTCAACCCTGCCTGTTTTC
>NC_050522.1:6224083-6240059 GCF_002922805.2 Oryzias melastigma
GTAGATATGGTGTGTAACTATGTTATTGGAGCTTGAGGTTTTATTTATGTAAATGACAGTTTTTTTTGTAAAACATATGCTTATTATGTTTTAGGAAACAAAGTAAAATATAAGGTGACTAGAGCTCTGAAGCCTTAAAACATTTTAGTTAATATATCATCTAAATCTAATCTAGCCATTTAGACATTAAGTTAAGAATATTTTTATTCTTTACCACAGAACCCACCAAAAACATGTGGTGTATTTCAGAAAGATGAGCATTACTTTAAAACAGTTTTTAAGCAGAAGTAAAAAGTATGTATACAATTATTAGAGAATGATTAAGAAAGTAAATGGTGAAAAAAAAAACTACTGAGTGACAAATAATCTCTTTAGTTAGAAAATGAGAAAAGAGAGATTATTTCAAGACACTACCCAAATTGTTCAAAAATCACACAAAAAATCTAACAAATAAAAATTAACCCTATTTTTTGTGCTCAATCGGTCCTGTGGAACATAGACCTAATCTGTCATGTGGAATTCGAAAAAAAAAAAAAAAAGTTATAATAAAAGTTTAATTTACCTTATTTTCTACTTCTGGAAAAAAATAACTCTAACTGGTGTCAAGAAACAAATGGTCAACATTTTAATGGAAAATAAAACAAGCGATTACAGAAAAGCAGCTAAATAATTTTTAAAAAAGTAGTAGTAGTAGAGTCTGTCAAACTCTTAGTCAAGGAAATCTGAGGACACACACTCTGTCACTAGCCCTTCTGGTCAGGGCTGCTCTAAAACTAATTATCCTGGCTGCTTTTGTTAGTCCTTCCATTTCTGTTTGTATGTGTGGGCTGATATTTGTCACTTCAGCGGCATTGCCCAGCGACCTGGACAGTCTTGGCTTCTTTGTTCAGAACAGTCGGTGTGAGAAAGCAAAGATAACTGCTTAAATTTAGATAAGAGTGTGTGTTTGCTGCTTACAAAAATAATATTTAGCCTTTTTCTTTGCTTAATCCAATTTAAAAACGATGGGGCAATCTCACCGCAGGCGGAAGATTTAATTGCAGTTCTCAAAAGGATTTAATTGCATTCAAATGTAACTCCAAAATAATTGCACTTTAGTGTGGCTTCCTCTTGTGCTTGGTTAAAAAGGGCCCTAAATATACTTCTCTTTGTCTTTTTATTTAATGATGGGCTAAGGCTATAAGTAAAATTATATGTCTATAGTATCACTTGCTCTTGTTTCCTTACCAAGGACACATGTAAAGCAGCTACAACATGCTGCTTTAAACTGACATGCATATTTTAGAGAACTGTTGTTGGTCAGTCTAGTCTGGAGCAGCCAACTGAGCTCTACTGTCATAAAGTTTTTTTTCGACAAAGCTACAGTACATATTGTTTACTCCTCTGCACTCATCACACATCTCAGGATTTACCTTAGTTAAAGCTTTGAACACCAAGAGAAATCCTAAAAAAATCAAAGAAAATACAAATAAAGAACACAAAATAATGATTTAGGATAAATTTAGCATGCTAGCATTAGCGTGCTAATCTACATAAGACAGAAATTAAACTGACATTTAACGAATTTGCTAGCAATATGAAATGTAGTTACATTTTGTTGACAAGTTTCTATCATTAAGCATTGTTTTAGTTTTCATTTCAAGCTTAACCTAAGATTAACATATCAAACATTTTTGCTAGCTTACCAGAGCTATCACAAACTTTCAAAATTCCCCCGCTGCAGCCTCTTGTATGTAGTATTTTTTAATAGGGTGCTCAAGTTTGATAAAAGCTCAAATTTATGCATAATTAAGGTGGTAATTTGATGGGCAATTGGTTGCAAGATCCAACAAAACTAGTAGGGTCTGGTTTACTTTCACCATGGCTGCCCTTCTTCAGGCTCCGATTTGGCTCTTCTGTCTAAAGCTACGTTCACACCACCCTTGGAAAGGCACGTTCAAATGACTACTTTTCCTGAAAAGTATGTAAATGCACCTAAATGCTCGTTTTATTCTTCCACATTCAATACTAGTTTCTATGACCGTTTTCAGGCTCTATGTACAAAACATTGAATCGCATTGAATCTGGTCAAACTTTGACCAATCAGGGACTCAGATTTAGTTTAATGGATGCCATCCCTTTTAATTTACAGAAGTGACTTAAAATTGTTTGAAAATGAATCATGGAGGAGAAATTATTAATTTTGATTTGTGCCTTGATAGAATTCTATAACACCAAGTCTTTTATATTTCGGAAGAGAGCTGTGAAAGAAAAAGCCTAGAGCAACATTTGTGAGATTTGCATCGTGTTGACATTTTAAAGGTGACAGGGATGAACTAGTAATGCCATAAATCGGTCCCCTGTCTCCCTCTCTGGCCTTCAGCGGGAACTATCTCCACTTCCTGATTCTCCACGCTTTACTTCCCATCAGCCCCTGCTGTCACTCCCACTAGCCCCACAAGTGGTCCCTATCAGCAATCTCTCCCAGCAGTATTTAGTCTGAGCACTGAGCTCAGTGTGAAGTCTTGATTATGTCACTCTGCCTGCATCACTGAGCGTTCTCAACATGACCTGATCTTCTGTTTCATCTGCTGCCTGCCCTGACCCTCACCTGGACCCTGCCCACTCTGGTTGTTCTCTGTTGCCCTCATGCTTGTGCTTGACCCCAGCCTGCCTGAACGTGATTTAGCTTTATGGACTTTCATCTGTACTTCACTCCTGTTGTCCTGTTTGTGCCAAATAATCCTGCCGCACTTGGATCCAGCCATCTGCTGTTTGTGACAGAAGAACAAGAAAAGGTAGACAAGTCCCCTCCCTGATGTCCAGTGTAAAAACCATATGCTAAAGGTGCGTTCAAGAATGTGCGTTTAGCGAGTTCAAGAATGCACATCAATTGTCCAGGGTGTTCTTTTCTATTTGACTGTAACCTTTGATTTCTTACACGTGCTTGCCTGCATTATATTTCCTTCTCTTCGGTCTGGCAACACCATATTTTTTCCCCAATTTTTACTTACTGGTTGACTGTGAAACATCACTGTTTATGACAAAAGAATAAGAGGAACCAAGGAAGTAAATATTTTAGTTAGTCTCTGATGACTGTCCTTTGAAATGGTAGATCAGCTATTCACAGGAAACCATCACGACAAGCGAGATGCTTGACTTGCTGCCTAAAAAAAGAGATAGGCGAAGAGTAAGATATTTGTTTCTTGTTTTACTGATTCCTGTGCCATCTGGTGGTTTGGCGGGCCCCAGCGCTTGTCCTCCTGCCAGCTCGCTCTGGCTCTTGTCTGTTAAATTCTCTCATTTTGAGTGAATCTTTTCACAAACACTGTGTTTTGTTGGATTTGTGCTCTTTTTGCTTCGTCCTCAAAACCTCTAGTATGCTGCATTATAAAAAGTAACATTGTCATTGTCTGTTTTTGAACAGACTCTGATAGGAAAGAAACCTGTTGTCAGTAGCGGCCTCATAAACTACACTGCACTTTATATATCCTTTCAATTTCTTTAATGTCTTTTATAGGCAAGCGGCAGGAGTGTTGGCTGAGTGTAGGGCTGGAATGCGGGAAATTAGGGTTTGCTAAGACAAGACCCTTTATGCAAGTGCCCAACTATGTAGCTTCCTGAGTCTGGGTCTCCCAATGCCGGTCCCGAGCCAGGAATGGCAGCCGGCATAAAACTCTCTGCCAAACTACATGTGTTAATCAGGGAAAGCTACATCACACTGGTGCCCCCTGATGGGACATACCAAAAGGTAAACAGCATCATAGAAGCAGCACATGCAGTCAATTTCAGTCTGTAAATCTACGTTTCAAGAGCATGCTAATGCATATTCAGTCCATGGTTTTCACACAGGACAAGCAGGGAGGGGCTTTCTCTTCTGTTTTCTAGAATATGTATGTTGAAAGAGTATTGGTACAAAATATCGAAGTGGTGCGAATCTTGCAATTCTTGCTACTGGCTTTTTCTTTCACAGCTTTATTATCCCTTGTGCTATCCTAGGTATGTTGGCATTGGGAGTGGGGTCATCTGGACCCCACAACACTGCGTGGAACCTCTTTTTTTTTTTTTTTTTTAAATGATTCTTAATTTTTAACTGGTGTCCATGGCAGACATGAACTCCTGTCCATCTTCGTCCACATTTGATTTATACCTGGACAATGTAAGGCTTGGGTCGTCTGACCCTGTAAGATAGCATGATGGTTAGAACATTTGACTGGCCTGGTGTCATAATTCAGGTGGGGCATAAACCGATATTGGTTCATTTCTCCTTCATGATCAATGTTTAAACAGTTGGCACCTTGCTGAATTAAAAGGGAGGCCATTCATTCATCTGTACCAAATCTGACTTCCTGATTGGTCAAAGTTCCACCTGGTTTAACTTTCATCGAGTGAACGGGCATTTTGTTTTTAGAACCCAAAAATGGTCTTAGAAACTTATAGCTACTCATGAATGCAAGAGTCTTGAACACAAAGTGATAGCTTGAACGTAGCTTGACGTTATGAAGCTTTTTTCTCCTTTTTCATAATGCTTGGTTAGGCTTAAATCCACTCTTTTAAGTTCTTGTGGATTAAAAAACAAGTGTCAACACTGAAACAGTTATGCAAACTGGCTACTTAAGTAAAAAAGCCAAAGAAACTAAAGTTTATATTTTATTATATGTTTGTCTTTGACAGTTTGCAGATATCACTACGTCCAGAATAACTCCTACATATTTTCCAGCATACGCAGTGCTGGGCTGTAGAGCAGAGCCAGAAGTCTTACAAAAACTTTTTTTTTCTTTATTTTTGAAGCAGGAACTACTGCCAGGACATGGCTTCTTCCTTTTAAAAAATAAAAAATACATTAATTATGTGATTTTTTTTTTTAACACATGCAACACATTTTATTGTGGTAGCTCAGATTTTGTTTAAATTCTTATTTTTTTCTTAATTCAGGAGCCTCAACAAAGAAATAATGATTTATAAAATACATGATTTCTGCCAAACCCCCTCAAAGGACAAATATTTTGTCGAGTTGTTTTAAGGAAAAACAGCACTTCATCATCAAAAACTTAATTTAAAGTCACAGGAGGTTTTTACAACTATCACTACTATGACTGTCTCATATTGGAAGAATTTGAATGTGTTACCCAATGCAAACATGTTAAAGGATTAGTGAGGGTGCAGCATGAGACTGATTCCTCATATCCCTTATCTCAGCTGAGGATGTTCTGGGCTCTGGTCCTATAGCAGCGTGTGCCATGTTTGTTGCCTGGAAACCCCTCGTCAGGCTCAGAGTGGGGTCAGCGGCTGCTAAGCGATGTTCGTGCGTGTTTTTATTTTTTTTTTTTTTTAATCTCCACAGCAGTCATCACGCTGTCAGCTGTTGACTCTGGGCCAGTTTACACACCACAGCTGGGTCTTGCCGCTACATCAGGTTCAACTCAGGTATGAGCCTCAGCCAAAAGCTGGACTGACAAGGCTTAATGCAAACTCATGTCAAGACCACTGGCTTTAACCGTGGAAACTAAAATGTAAAATGACTTTAACACCAGTTTTGATGACTGCTTCATTACATGGAGCTGCAAACTATCCCCCATAACATTAAAAAGGATTATCTCCCAGTTGAATATTTCTGTGTCATGATGGACTTTTATGAAACATTTTCATTTGAAGATTCTTCCATAAAGATGTTTTCTTTGTCAAAGAAGCTTTAAGCTTTAGAGAGAACTGTCCTTATGGGTGGATTTGGGGTTTCTGCAGGCTAAAAATGGGCCTGTATGGGGGATGCAGGTGTCCTGTACAAAATATCAAGCTTGTAGACCACTTGGTGAACCTATGAAACAAAAAAATTAATGCAAATGTTTTTCTATGGGCATGCTGCGATCAACAGGTCGCAATGAACACTTGTACAACCAACGCATTCTTACTTTCTACTCGTCATATGTGGTCGTATGGCTACTTTTTTGATGTTTTGGGTGTCAACTACTCTGTTTTTAGACGTGCTGGCTTTTCCCATTAAATCAGGGGTCCCCAACCTCCAGGCAGCGAACCGGTACCGGTCCAAGGGTCGCTTGATACTGGGCCACAAGGGAAAAAATGCATTTGCTAATCAACCCTAACCTGGTACCGGTTCCACGTCCAGTACTGCGTCCAAAGGGTCGAGGACCTGTTATTTAATGGGAACAAAAAACTACGTCAAAAAGTGGCGAGGAGGGGGCCCGAAACATTAGTCCATATCTAATGAGTTGGGAGAGAGAATGTGTTAATATTACACACAACCCAACAAATCCTGCAGACTACACAAAGAGCAGTAATTGTTGTACTTGTGATAAGTACACACTCCTTGATTTCAGCCTGATTGATATCAGACGATCAAAGTGTAGTTTGTGTGGGCATCTAACGAGTGCTTACATATTATAAACATGGTGCTGTGGGTGAGCGGTCAACCTCTGATTGGAAGATCACAGGTTTTCCTTTCCTAGGCAAAACTCTGAACCTATTTTAATTTATTATTATTTTTTTATTGTTTTTTTCTCTCTCTGTGCTTTTTTTAATCTTTCTGCTGGAGTAGGAGGTTTTCCGTCTTTATTTTTGCTACCATCTTTGTTTACAGACTGGTGCCTCAAATATCGAGAGCACCTGATTGGACGAGGACCCCCGGGATGATATTTAAATAATCCACATCAACTGTTGGAACTCCCCATTTGGCAGTACCAGAGCTTTGCTTTGTTTTTGATTCATACAGGCTTTAGGCCTTGTATTTAGTCCCTGGTAGTTTTCTTTTTTTCTATAAAGAGATCCCATCTTACTTTCATCTTATTTTACTTAGTGAGAGTTTTTTGTATTGTTGGAGTCTTTAATTTGCTTTTTTTACCTCTATGTTACATCAATTTATGTCTAGGAGAGTCCAGGAAACTGGGGGCTTATCCCGGATGAATTGGTTTTTGTGGCAAGTTTGGTGGGTGTTCTGCCCTCACTATCACACCGGGGTGCAGCTATGCAGACAGATGACTCTTGCACACGTGACATGCGTTTGTCCCTTTAATTTGGACGTGCTCCACAAGTACAAAGAGTAAACTGTAAAATAAACATACATTTTGTCTTAGAATTACTGTGTATCAAACTGCTTAAACATATTTCTTTGTTATCAGAACAATAAACATTGCTAAAATAAATGATGAATAAACTAAATAACAGCAGTAGAGGGGCTAATTCCAAATTAGCATTAGAAAAATCATTTACACAAAATAATCTCAGTTAACTAGATAAATACATTGATATAACTAAAATAAATACTCACAAACAATGCTTTCTGTGAGCAACAACAAGGATGGGCTTCTGTCTTTTCCTTGGCCATCTGTAGACTGAAGTGAACATGAGGGTGGAACTTCCTGTTGATGAGCTTGAGCTCCCCCTATTGGCTACAGTCATTGAACCTCTCACTCCAGAACAATGCAGCGCCCTCTGCTGGTGAGGAGTAATCCTATCCAGCACAGTGGGCAGTTTTCTTTGTCAGCTTTGGGGTTTGCGTATTTGCTTCTTGGGGGTTTTTTGTGTTAACAGTTGTTATTATGAGAGTTTTGTGGTCGCCGGGATATTCAAGTTGTTTTTCTTATGTTTGTGTAATATTATTTTAATAGCTGCTAGACATGGGTGTCACTGTACCCCAGTTTACTCCTGATAGTAGAGTCGCCGTCAGTATGGGAATGTGTGTGTGCAGCACATTCTCACTCCTTACTCGTTATGTATTGACGATTGGTTAAGGACCCCCACACGTCACTTTTTGACGCTTTGGGTGTCCCCAACTTGTCATTTTTTGACGTGCTGGATGTTCGTAAAATCACGGGTCCACAACCCTCAGTACATGATACCGGACGCTGTACTGGATGCGGCATCGGACGCAGTACTAAATGTGGTACTGTACATGGACTAGTATCTCAAGTCGATACCAGGTTTGGATTAGAGAACCAATACTGGGTGAGGGTACCAGTGCGCTCCGCATCCTGGTACTGGACCAGTTCCAGTTTGTGGCCTGGAGGTTGGGGACCGGCAGTATAATTGGAACAGCGAGTACGTCAAAAATGACGAATTAGGGACACCCAAAATGTCAAAAAGTGAGGTGGAGGGGACCTTAACCAAACATAATTTATGACTGGGATTATAACTGTAAAGGTTTTTGGGCGTTCTAGAAAGGAAACAAAAGTGCTGTATGGGTGGAGTGTTCCCTTTTATGTTTTGCTAAATGTATTCAGTGTGAATCTGCATTCTTTTTTTTTCTTCTTAAACAGCACACCTTGTTCTAGATCTTAACTGGCTGGATACTTTATCAAGCAATCTCCTGTACAGATATGCTTAGCTACACAACTTTTCAACTGCAATCAGATCTTTGTTTTCATTCTAGACTCATTATTATACATTTTTTTCATTTTTTGTTGAACTTTGGGAGTTAAAACAAGGGTCAAGTCTGTGAAAAGTGTATGAAGTGTGTAGTGAGGGGTTTTACAGCCTTCTACTTCACAGATTTCACCTATCGTGAGCCATTTATGGAACATACCACCCGCGATAAATCAGGAAACACTGAATATACCATCTACCATTTCCATGCACATCCTGTATGTTCGCTGCATTCACATGTGGTAAGTAATGGGCCAGTAATTGCAATAATGATTTGAAAGCGGCGCAAGAACACATCATTACCCGTACATCATAAGTGCAAGCAACTTGCATTACCCTTACGAATACTTTAGGATGTACTTACCACACGCTTGACAATGGTACGTTCCAGTTTCATGACTTGTCTTAAAGTGGCCATACGAGCCTTTCTACGATCCAGCAAAAACCCGTTTGGGTGCATGTATTTAAGGATTGAGTAATTGGAGAGATTTTTAATGATTACCACTAAATACCTTAATGAATGTGGTTTACACAAGAAACTCTGCTTTTCCATGTCTGTGCATGGACGCTTCGTTGGACCTCAGCTTCTCCTTCAGAGACCCAGCAGGCTTCAAGGTCGGGCCTCCAAACCCACCGAGTTTTTAATGACCCTCTCTGTTATCGTTACGCTGCTACTCCTCACACCTGCACTCAAGAATAATATTTACCCTGTCGCTCACCATCACACAGTGTATGAGTATGTTTGCTATGTGTCCTCCTGTCTTTGCTCCGGAGTGTAATGATGGCTTCCATTCTCCCCTTGCCTCTGACGTCTCATTAGTGAGAGGAAACAGATCTCCGAGAGGCTCCGTACTCCCCGACCATTCATAATATTTCAATTTGGCTCCACATAGATGTAAAGCACGTCCATACGAGGAGCTGTGTGTGCCTGAAGATAGCTGGATGTGTGTTTGGAGGTGAAAATGTGCGATGACCAGATAGCGGTTGACTTTGGGTGGTTGCGTTGGCTCATGCATCTCTCAGCGGGCAATGACGAGACTCCTCGTCTTTCCTCGAGCAAGATGCAATCACTTTTGTTTGGAAAAACAAGAGTTAAGTCCAATTCTCCTGAGAGCTCAAACAAAAGCAGGAAGAGACGGGCAGAGAGGGATTCTGAGGGACTTAGATAATTGGGAGCGGCCAGTGTTTTTCTTGTCTGTTTTCAAACTTTGAAGAGGTTCGGGGATCGTTTCCAATAAAGAAAAAAGGCAACAAGTGAGTGATGAGGGGGACAGCACATCAGGCTATTGAAACTGGATCCCTTTTCAAGCATTTGATCTCTCAATTTTCTGAAGCTGGAAGTATCGCTGCATTTTTTAGGGCTCAGTTTAAAGTGTTTTGAATGTAAAGATGAAAAATGTATGCTGTGTTGCGTCTTTAACAGATTGATAGAGGTAGTTTATATCAAATCATGTTCATTTTTCTGCATTTTTAAATAAAAAATCTAATTTTAAACTGCATTTTTTGATCTTTATAAAATGGACGGATTGTAATTTAAAAAAAAAAAACAGAAACAAAAATCGTAAAAGCAGATTCGATTCTAGAGCAAGAAAGTCAAAATGATGGGAAAAAAACTGTTAAAAATGGTAGTGAAAATGACTGTATAGTCTTGCTTGTTTTCACTGTCCTAATGGGATCATCCTTTTAATGAAAGTAACTGAATGAAATGACAAAGGTGACAGAATTAACTATGACCATTCATGCAGGCTTCTTCTGATTGTGGACATTTAAATGAAGGACTCAAGGAAAAAAAAAGAAAAAAAACTAAAACTTTTTGCTAACTCTAACAGAGAGTTCCAGTACTTTAAATGCAGTTCAACTTGGAACCCTAACAAATGACAGTCTGGATTTACCTGCAAATAATTTACATTTTTTTATGTTTTTTGATGCACATTTAAAAAAAAACTCCTTTCTACAATCAATGGTATTTTCCTCCTTTTAGATGCAATGTGCACGTTAATTTTATAGCACACCAAGTCCTCAATATTGACAATAAGCTATTTTGAATATTTTACATTTTTTTAGCTTTGCCTTTACTTTTTTCTAAGTTTTTTTCTAAGATACCAAGATTTTTTTAGACTATGTTGGAGTCTAGCTAATATTTCAGCTACATGCTAGCTGTTTTGGCTAATTTATGTCTTTTTTGAGTTTTTGAGGCTGATTTTGAGTTAGGCTAATTACATGCTAGCTGTTTTGGCTAATTTAGGCTTTTTTGTAGTTTTTGAGGCTATTTTGAAGTTTAGCTAATATTTCAGCTACATGCTAGCTGTTTTGGCTAATTTATGCTTTTTTTGTTTTTGTGGCTGGTTTGGAGTTAGGCTAATATTTATACGCTAGCTGTTTTGGCTAATTTAGGCTTTTTTGTAGTTTTTAAGGCTATTTTGAAGGTTAGCTATTTTTTTCAGCTACATGCTAGCCGTTTTGGCTAACCTCGTTTTTTTTTTTTTTTTTTAGGCTAAATTAACATTTAGCTAATATTTTAGCTGGCTATCACCTTCAGCGTTTTCAGCTATTAGCTGCAGTGATTTCAACTATCAGCTTTAGCGTTTTCAGCTATCAATTTCAGCTTCTTCAGCTATGAGCACTAGCATCTTAAGCGGGAAAATTCAGCTTACAGCATTCACATTGGCATTATTGCAGGTAATGCACCTACACCTCTTTGTATATCTGCTAATATATTTGTGAATAAACCAATAATGTACTTTTTCATGTGTAGTTGCTGGAACGTTTCACTATATGCTTTCTGTTGACTCTACATTTACCAGTGATGTGATCTTGGATGTTGTCTCATCCGGAGAACATGTCCTGTCCACGCACAAACGCATTACAGATGGCCTGATTTCTCATCTGATGACCCGATTTCACAGGTTTTCATCCTGACCTGCTCTGACCTGTAATCAGCGGCTCGGCCTCTGAAGCAGGGCAAACACACGATGCACATATAATCAGCCAAAGGATACTGGGTCAGGAAATATGAATCTTTCATCATCCAGATACTGCTTTAAAAGAAGATGTTTTCTGGCATCACTAACAGGATCAGTAATTCTCTGTTTTTCTAAATCACCAGCTGTCACTCAAACAGATGTCTCATTTTCATCCAGCTGTCTACTTTATGACACCTATAATGGTTTTGGATGTAAACGGCTACAATCATCCAGCTTCGTGAGTGCAGTTATGAGCTCAAAACGACAATGCAGGAACACGCCTGCATGTTCATGAGGGCGCTCAGCTGGACCGCCGTGTCCTGCCTGCATCACGAGCTCATTTTACTGTTAAAAATTTACAGAACATGTAAATATTTAAACCCATTAATCCACATTAATCTTAATAATTAAAATAATTTAAATGATTACCTTGCAGCTTTTAATGTGCATACGTTAAAACGGAACATGCAAGAGATTTTGTGACTCACAGGGATGATAAAAAAGAATTTAATTAAAATTGACAAAACTTTCATTATTAACCACGAGGGTTGAAAAACTTGAAAGCACAGTAATACATAGTTGCATTTGAGTCCTTCCTTTTTTAATTGATCTTGCTGAGTGAACGTTTTTATGGTTTTACAGAGAAGAAACGAGTCAGCATTTTGAGTCTTTTTGATTGCTTTAGATGCAATCAAGTACCAAAATAGAGCTAAAGAACATTTTTTATTCATTTTATTTGCAGATTAATAGCCTAAATATATAGTTTAAGGACTCACTGGTTGTTTTTTGTGTCTCTATAATCTTCTTGTGGCATTTTCTCATGATTGAAGACATATATTAAGAAAATAAAAACCTAAAGTAAAGGCTGAACTTAATATTTAAATAAATCAAAATCATTTGATTTTGATTTACTTTTGTTGATGATATAAGTTTTCTTCTTTCTGCTCCTTTTCCTGTTATATTTTCACTATATATTATTTTGATTTTACGCACTGTTGACATAAAAATCATTAAAATTGTGTTTTTGAGTTTTTCTTTATTCATATTGTTGTAAATCAGGAGGAGACAAGAAAAAATGAACTTTTAACTCTTCTTTAAAGCTTCAATGCTACACGCCATTCTGACGATTAGATCCATGAACCTCTTTGTTTTTCCTGAGTCACCATTTTTGTTGCACCCCTAATGTAACAGTGGGGTCCTGGGAAGCCCCGTAAGCTAGATGGAGAAAATGTAAAAAGAGAGCTCTCGTTTGCCGGTGATGGAAAAGGGGACGGGGTTGCTCCACACCAACAGTCCCGCCTACAACCCAGAAGTAAATTTCAAATGATGTCCTAGATTTGTCAGTTCCAGGTTTTCTTTTAACCAAAACTGTATAATCATAATACTAGGAGTGCTTTTTCAGCAGATCCAAAATCTGAAGATTTTTTCATTTTAAAGTTTCAAACAGACATTAATCTGTAGGATTTCTAATAATAGTTTTGGAATCAATTTAAATTGTGTGTTTGTGTTTTTTTTTAAGGGAACAGATTTAAATTTGATTTTGAGAGAATAGATGAAAACACAATAAGACACCTTATATATTCTGGCCTAACTCACCACATAGAAGACTAACACAAGTTCCCCTACAGTGCACAATGAATAACAGTCAACTCACAAATACAGTGCGTTTAATGTTTTCAATTTATTATCAACAACATGGAGAAATGTCACTGTGTGAAGGAAGGTATAGGTCAGGGGTCGGCAACCTTTAACAGTAAAAGAGCCAACAAGTGTTTTCTACTGATCAAAACCTCGAAGGAGCCTTTAAGAAATTTGGATTTGCATTCATGACATTCATTTTTTAAATAATAAATATGAATTGTGTTTTTTCTTTTGGTATGAACAAAAGCCAAAATACAAAAATTTACTAGCATCTCTCAAAATGTGACTTTTTGTTTTTCTTGTTACATTTGACAGAAGCTCAAATAATTTATTTTCAAAATAAAAGATGCTCTGTGCCAAACAGGATCATCTCAGTGCTGCTCTGGACAGCTAGTGCAGCATATGTGCTTTTAACTCATAAAAGATCAAACTTTTCACCAAAGTTTTGCTTTGTATATAAAATCTGTTCCTTCTGGAGGTAGAGTTGAGCAAACAACTCAGGTCAAACAGGTCAACAGGATGTAAAAACCTACATCGTTTATCATCTATGTGAACCTTAGCATCAATTTATACATTTAACTAATCTAAATTAAATGCATTCTAATTAAGTAATCCCAAAATTAAAAAAAAAAATATATATATATATATATATATATATATATATATATATATATATATATATATATATTATTTTCTTGTTCTTCAGCCAGAGAAGCCTCCATGGAGAGAGAAAAGAGCCACTTTGCATCAGATTGTCTTTGCATCAGTTTGTGTGTATTTGCTGCCATCTAGTGGACAGAAAGTGCAAAAACTGAAAATATTTGTGTTGCAGAATCTGTCCACTAGAGGTCACTAAAATGTCTTTTTAAAATGTTCTTGTGCTCTTCCATGTAAAGGCATTTTTGCTTCTGTAATGCCAATAATAAGATCAATTTGTGCAATAATAGAAACCAATAATTTCTCATTTATCAAGTTTGTCAGATGTTTTTAAAGTGTTTGTCTTTTGCTTAACTTCTTTACATCTTTCATTTTAAGATACTGTGCTTTCACACACCTGAATGCATTTTTTTCACTTTAAATTTTGAAAAGTTCATCAAATATTTGAAACCAAACATTTATTCAGAGTTAAATGTGGAAAAGAAGTATTTCTTATTCACATTCAGGGGCTGGAAATCGACCCAGACTACACCTCTCTCTTTTTCCTCAACATCCCACCCCCTTCCTCCCTCCTCCATCCTTCCTTCCATCCATCCCTCTCCTCCTGAGAGTTTTTTTTCTCTCCTCTCTCTGCGAGGTGGCGGCCTGGAGAGGACTGGGCGAGCGGGAGAGGGGGAACGTGAAGTGAGGATTTTCTGACGGGGCAGAGGGACCATGGCTGCGCTCTCCGCATGGCTGAAGGCCGGGGTCGTCCTGCAGACTTTGTGTCTGGCTCTGGCTCAAGTGGTGAGTGCACGAGGGGAACTTCTCCAGGAGTTTGTGGAAGAGGGGCCAAATGGACCCTCAACACCTGAAGAGATTCTCTAGGTTTTCTTGTTTGCACAACCTGGATGTGACCGATTTGGATACTTTGAAAAGTTTTAAAGTTTTAAAAAGTGGATTATTTTACATGGATTAACAAAAAAAGGAGTTCCTGTGGAATCGATGGACTTTTACATCTGTTTGTTTTTTTTCCTCTGGAGCAACAAAGAGGATTGACACGTAAACCCAAACTTTGCAACCAGTGTGTGAACTGTCACTGCACTCTTCATGAACTGCTTCAATTTTCTGGACTTTTGTGTGTTTTTTTTCCTGTTTTTATTGTTGCATTTGCAAAAACTACAGTAATCTGAGCGGAATTAACATGTTTATTGTGCATCGGACGGTCTTGATCAATGCAAAAACGCCAAAGGTGGTAGGGGGCTTATGTGGGGGAAGTGGCATTAAACAGTACCCCTCCCTTCTGCATTCCTCCACAATTCCTTTGCTAATTACTTTTGTGAACAATTATTTCATTTATTCTTTTTTTTTTTAATTTATCCTCAAAATAAACAAAAAAATCTGTTAAATTAGTTATGTAAAAACAAAACAACACATCAAACCTGTTTAGCATGACTGTGTAGAAGATACACTAAACACTTCATGGTTTAACGATAAGCATAAAAACAGATTATGTGTGCAGGAATGTTCAAACTTTATTGATAAAACTTTAATAAGGTCATCCAATCTGCTTCAATTTAAATAAATAAATACATAACTGTGTTTCTTTTTCATAAAAATGCACAACAAATATCAAAATAATTATTAAAAAAAAAAAAATCTTCAAAAATTTGTGTGTTTAGTCCGTTTGTTTGAATTGACCTCATTCTCTTCTCTGTCTGTCTCTCAGATGGGTCCACCTGGACCCCAGGGTCTGCCGGGCTCACCGGGCCCCTCCGGCACTCCCGGCTCGGACGGCATCGATGTGAGTGTCCGCACAGGTTGGCCCAACAGGTTTTCAAACCCCACAAAGATCCTCATTGTGCTGAAAGGAGAAGCGGGGGTCGGGGCCGACCTGCAATTGGGGAGTCTTACCAGCAGAGGGCACTGTGAATGAAAACACAGGCACAAAAGGAGCTCTGTTCTCAGTTGATAGAAGGCTCTTTGAGAATGCCTGTAACAGTAATGTGATACATGCTAGTTATTCTGGAAGTGGAGCCTCATAGATGTTTAAAAAAAAAAGTGTTGTCAATCCCAAACCAAGAAGTTGGTTTGTTTTTGATCTTGTTTTTAGTTAAAGTATCAAAACTACATTTCAGCACCGAACTAACTTTGCTTCCTCTTATTATTTACATTTCAGGGAGAAAAAGGAAACCCTGGATCCCCTGGACCTCCAGTCAGTTTCCATCACATTACTGATTAAATATCATGTTGCAGTAAACTCAAATTCATCCAGCTTGTTGTCGTGGCTGCTGTGTGTTTCAGGGACAAAAGGGGGAACCGGGCCAGCCCGGTCCAAATGGGCCGCCAGGGGAGAACGGCATTGATGTGAGTAAACCCAC
>NC_050522.1:6240330-6258812 GCF_002922805.2 Oryzias melastigma
TTTTAGGAAGTTCCCATATATCTCATATTTTAAGAACATTTTATATCATAAAAACATTTTATTTATAGTACTTAAGATATTATTGCTTATATATAGAGGGAACACTGTAAAACAGACCATTTAGTGAAAAATTACTTTTCTATGAAGCTATATACCATATTTAAAACAATTACACTTTTTTATAGTAGTTAAGATATCAAAGATTATATAAAGATTAACTGTAAAACTGTAAAAACAAACCCTGTTAAAATGAGTCAAAATGGTTGTTTTAGGAAGCTATATCCAACATTTTGAACTATTAAAATATTTTATTTATGTTAGTTAAGATATTACAGGTTATATGAAAACTGAACACTGTAAAAACAAATACTGTTGAAATTAGTCAAAAAATATTTAGGATGTTATATCACATATTTTAAACTTTTAAAACATTTGATTTATGGTAGATAAGATATCAGTGGTTATATGAAGAGGAACACTGTAAAAAGACAAAAAATATTGTTTTAGGATGTTATGACTCATAAAACATTTTATTTATGCTAAAGACATTACAGATTATATGAAGAGGAACACTGTAAAAACAAACCCTGTTGAAAATAGTCACAAAATATTGTTTTAGCGCATATTGTAAACTATTAAATTTTACTTATGGTAGTTGAGATATTAACGATTGTATAAAGAGGAAAACCGTAGAAAAAAGAATGACATTGAAATTAGTCAAACGTTTTTGAAACTTTTGTAAATCCAGAAATTTTGCAATGGGTAAAGAAGAATTATCTTTTAAAAAATGTTTTTTTTTTTAATATAGTCATGTCTAAGACATGTTTTCTCAAACTTAAAATATTTTGCTTATGAAAAACTTTATTGATTTGATTCTTTTTATTGCAACACAGAAAATGAACATTTTTTTCTTGAAACAAGGGTCTTTTTATTCAGATTTTGCAGTCAATAGAAGAGTAGAGATGAAAATATAAGAGTTTCCAGCTCAGATCAAAATGGTTTCAGCATCATAGAGGTCAGTCAGTGCAGATTACCCATCAGCCTCAATTGGCAGAAAAGTTATAATCGTCAAACACACACACACCCCCACACATTCCTTAGAGATTAATCTGTTAATCCGCCCTGGAATCTACATCCTGGCATCGTTTGCCAATTACCAACAACTTTAATGATGTGAGTTCACACAGTCGTAGGTCAAAGTCAGTCTTTAGAAAGAAGATATATATATATTATATATATATCTATATATATCTATTAATAATACATATATATATATATATATATATATATATATATATATATATATATATTATTTTCTGTGAACATCCGACGTGTCTTTTCATTTTTCTGCTCCAGGGTTTGATTGGAGCTAAAGGGGATCGGGGTCCTGTTGGGAGGCCCGGCCCAAAGGCAAGTGTTGAACCTTTTTTTAAAAGATATTGTTTGAGAAACATCTACAGAGTTTCCTCTGATAACATAAAACTTGATTTATCAGCAGTGAAAGTAAACGACAGATGTTTTTATATCATGTAAAACCTCCTGTTGTTGTGTGCAGGGTCAGCCCGGTCCGAGCGGTGAGCCTGGAGCTCCGGTGAGTAAATCTTCCTAATAATAAGGGAGGCTGGCAGTAATGTGAGCTGTTTTTTGTGTTTATTTGAAAAACCTGATAGTAAAAGAACTGACATGAAAGCAATTTTTTTTTTTTTTTTAGCCTGACTTCATGGGTCCGTATGAATAAAAACAATTGTCAAATAGAAAAATAAGTCTAAATTTAGAGATAAATGACATATATGTATACAGAAAGACTCTCACTTGTTTATCACTGGAGTTACATTGTAAAATTAACTCATGATAGAGATATTTGCCAAATTTTTAACTCAAATTTTATAGTAATTAAAAATGTTTTAAGGCCATAAAGCCACAAACCATACATTTTATCTGACAGACATAAACATTCTCAGAATTTTCTCTCTTGTTTAAATCTCATAGTTCAAACCTTCATAGAAAGTTAAGTCCAGTAGTATTATGGAACGAAAACATAGATCTACTTGGGGTCAAAGATTCATGTGAATCTGGGAACACTTTCGCTATGAAAACATCATCACTTTTGGTGGGTAATTTTTACCCCATGAATTATACCAAATAAAAAGTATAAAAAAATAAAAAAATAAATCAAAATATGACAACACGTGATAAATTAGAGTAGTTTCCTTTTATTTTCAACTGTTGTTTATGTAAGAAAATGGAAATTATCTGCAAAGGAAGATCCTTAAAACATGTTTGAAAATGACAGAAAAACTAAGAATTTGAGAACAAAAAAGTTCCTAAATTATGATACTGTACACTTGGTCTTTGGTCCACCCATTCCTGGGACATGTACGACTTTACCCAGGGACCCATGAGACTCAGAAAAATGCAATATATTGGAAATCATGAAAATGACCTGGCGATAGTGTTCTAGGGCTAAAGAGATGGACTGACAATGTCTAGAGCCAATCAGGGCACAGAATACAATCCACTCTAGAAGACAAAAAAAAGCATGCAAAATATCCACCAAAAAATTCTACAAGACCATGAAAGTCAGACCACATTATGTCGAGCAACCACTAAATGTAGTTTTTTTGTGAGTATTCAGACTGGACACCTTTAGTTCTCCTTAACTGAACTGGTTTGTTAAACCCGGCAATTTGGAGCAAACTTTCAAGTTAAATCTTCCCAGGTGGACCGTGGTCCGGGACCATGAACAACTCTCTGACCCGTCATTCGAGGTGGTCTCAGTTTGTTTCCCTTCAGAGTGAGCTCCGGTTCACTCTGAGTTCCCTCAGTCTGAATACGGTCCATGCTCGGAGTGGAACAACTGAACTGAGTTGATTTGTTGTTAAAAGTTTATAACAAGTTGATTTACTCTGTTTTGTTTACTTCCTCCTAATAGTTTGTTGTAGAATCGGTATCCTTTCAAACTGTTGTGGAACTGCACCAAGGTTCAGTTGCAAGTGTTTCTTTTGTTTTAAGATGGTCCAGGTTGTGTTTGTTGGTCTGCAATTTCACATCTACTACAAGCAAATAACCACAAAGTAGACCAAATAGAGTCAAAACTAGAGTCATGCGTTTCAGTTTGTCCACAAAAAAGTGACATTGAAAGAACAAAATGTGTTTGTGAAATGGTAAAATGGTCACAGCTTTCAACTTGGTCTTGACATATTAGCAAATAACTTTAACTGCAAAATTTTACCACCTGCGTTGGACTGTGGACCCGTTCAGGGTTTGCCCAACAGAAGCTAGGATAGGCTCCAGCAACCCTGTAACCCAATAGGAATTTCACAAGATTCTGAAAATTGAAAGATGGATGGATGATGGATGGATGGATGATTGATGGATGGATGGATGATTGATGGATGGATGGATGATGGATGCTGGATGGATGGATGATTGATGGATGGATGGATGGTGCATGGATGGATAGATGGATGGCAGGATGATTGATGGATGGATGGATGGCAGGATGATTGATGGATGGATAGATGGATGGATGATGGATGGATGGATGGATGGATGGATGGATGATGGATGGATAGATGGATGGATGATGGATAGATAGATGGATGGATGATGGATGATGAATAAATGGATGATGGATAGATAGATGGATGGATGATGGATGATGAATAAATGGATGATGGATGGATGGATGGATGGATGGATAGATGGATGGATGGATGGATGGATGGATGATGGATGGATAGATGGATGGATGATGGATAGATAGATGGATGGATGATGGATGATGAATAAATGGATGATGGATAGATAGATGGATGGATGATGGATGATGAATAAATGGATGATGGATGGATGGATGGATGGATGGATAGATGGATGGATGGATGGATGGATGGATGATGGATGGATAGATGGATGGATGATGGATAGATAGATGGATGGATGATGGATGATGAATAAATGGATGATGGATAGATAGATGGATGGATGATGGATGATGAATAAATGGATGATGGATGGATGGATGGATGGATGGATAGATGGATGGATGGATGGATGGATGGATGATGGATGGATAGATGGATGGATGATGGATAGATAGATGGATGGATGATGGATGATGAATAAATGGATGATGGATAGATAGATGGATGGATGATGGATGATGAATAAATGGATGATGGATGGATGGATGGATGGATGGATAGATGGATGGATGGATGGATGGATGGATGATGGATGGATAGATGGATGGATGATGGATAGATAGATGGATGGATGATGGATGATGAATAAATGGATGATGGATGATAGATGGATGGATGGATCAATGATGAATAGATAGATGATGGATGATAGATGGATGGATGGATGGATGACGGATGAATGGATGGATGATGAATGGATGGATGGACCGATGATGAATGGATGGATGATGGATGATGAATGATGGATGGATTTTTAGAATCAGCTGTATTTTCCAATACATAATAAGGATTTGACTCCAGTAACTTCCTGCTTAACATCACTAACACAGATAACAATCATGTCCTGTTTTCATCCGGATATATATATTTTTTTAAACTCATCCAATTTTTCTCTCGTCTGAGACATTTCAAAAATTCCTTCCTGCCCAGAAATCCAAAACGCTGACCTATGCTGCTGCATCTGAGGATGCAACAGTCGACAGAACAGACTATGCTGCAGAGCTTATCCTGTCGGCGTTCCAGCCTGAAATCACATCTTGGTTACTCAAAGAATTACTGATAAATGACTGTTTGGGGTTTTGGTATCTTCTGCTTGTGTGTAAACTCCCACTATAGGGAGAATTGCACATATATTTCCTTGTTATCTGCACAAACACATTCACTATTCTGCCCTTTGAGCAAAATGTTGCCGTTTGGCTGCATACTTTCTGTGTTTCATATTTATTTACTTAACATGCAGGATCAGACAAAGATAACTGTTTCCTTTTAGATGGTTTCTGTTTTTTCTTCTTTATTCAAAAAGAAAATCAAAGTAAGTATCCGCATATCAGATTTTTGCTGTTTGCTAGGTTGATCAAAAATGATCCTCCGAGGGGGTTAGTGGGGTGAATCTTGACTGACTTGTTGGTTCACTAACAAGCATATTGTAACCCAGCTGGTCTCAAACAGCGCCCTCCCGGATGATCGTTCTGTCACGCCTGAATGCGTGACCAGCTGTACCTCTGTTTGGCTGAGTTCAGCAAAAACCTGGCAGATGCCTTCCACAGCTGACTGTTACTTCCATATCTGACACGGTGTGTAGCCACTAGGTGGTGCTATGAGTCCATCCACCACAAACTCTCCATAGTGGTCATTCAATGTCATGCTTGGATGCTGCAGGAGTGTATAAGTGAATCTTTAGTCTAGCGGGGGTCTTGTGTGGGTGTTTGTGTGCGGCCCCTCTTCCATGCAGGCCTACCGCCTTAATTACTTAGTTTATAATCAATTGTAGGAAAAGTGCAGAAAACTCTTTAACCTGTGCTGACATTCTACACAAGCACTACAGAATGATTACATTTACCATATTCTGATTGATTTGCGTCTTGTTAAATAATAATTTAACCTCTTGTCATTTTTGTTTCTTTACAGGGATCCGGCCTTCCAGGTCTGGCTGTAAGTAGTATGTGTAATATTAAACAGTTTTGGCTTAATAGATTTGCACTGAGAGGTGACATTAACTTGTGACATGAATATTTAATGCTTTTGTTCAACACTTATTCCC
This sequence comes from Oryzias melastigma, assembly GCF_002922805.2. NCBI lineage: Eukaryota > Metazoa > Chordata > Actinopteri > Beloniformes > Adrianichthyidae > Oryzias > Oryzias melastigma. The sequence continues at coordinate 6,246,079 of NC_050522.1, forward strand.
TCGTTATGCTTCTTTTAGGGAGCTCTGGGGCCAACTGGACTTCCAGGTAAAATTGGACAAACTGGACCAAAGGTACAGGCAGGAGATTCTAAAAATAAAAACATCACTTAAAAACCCTACCCTAACTTTCCAATTACAATTTATCTAGGGAATTATGGGACCACCTGGACCACCAGGACTCCCTGGACCTCCTGGAAAGCCTGTAAGTATCAGTCCAGGATTGGTTATTTTTGAAAGTCAAATGACTTTGCTGCACAACTAGAAAAACAGAGTGATAAATTAACAGATTTTGCCAAAAGTACCAACAAATATTAATATTTATCATCCATTGTGCTGTACTTAAAATCTCACTCTGATCATTTTTAATGTATTTCATGCAAATTGTTTATCTGACAATCTCTGGATAGGCTCCAGCAACCACGTGACCCTAGAAAATTGCTGGTAGCATCTACTAGCATCTCCTTGATTTTTTGTTCCACTTTTTCTTTCCTTTTTTTTACTGTAAATTCACCTTACTTTTTTCAGCTGTAATAAGAAGGTTTACCGCTGCCTAGATCAACTCTCCTCTTAGTATTTTTACGTGATGGTGGTCAAGGAGACTGGGAGAGTGCAATCAATCAAAAGTTTTACTTGTTTTTCTCTAAACTGCTGCTAACCATAACTGTCCTGTTTGGTATCACTTTGTGAAACAAGAAACATAGTTAAATATTAAAATGTTAGTGTCAAACACAGCCCTCTGGTTGCATGAGTACCAATAGACATTTACTGATAAAGCACCGCTTTCTAACGTTTACCCCATCGTGTCCACACTGGACTGTTGCTACCCAATACTAGCACATGTCCACCATCTCAGTTGGATGGTGGACACTACCTGACAATCTGGTGAAGCTTACTTCAGATGTTTTCTTTCACCAACACATTCTCACTCTCAGCTCGTCACATATTGACATTTGGCTAAGGACCCCTCCTCACCACTTTTTGACACTTTGGTTGTCCCCAACTCATCTTCTTTTTGCCGTGCTGGCTGTTCCCATTAAATCAGGGGTCCCAAACCTTCAGGTCGCTAGCCAAAACCTGTCTAGTGCCTGAACACAGAGCGCACTGCTACCTTAATCCAGAACCGATATTCTAACCTTTACCCAGTGCTGGCTGTTCTTTAACCCAAGGGTCGGCAACCCTCGGTATGCAGGGTACTGCATGCAGACTGGTCCTCGGGACGTGGCCAGTACAGGTACCCTAACGCGGTACTCGTCCTGTAACCGATTTTCATCCGGGCCAGTACTGCGTCCAGTGCCTGGTTGGGGTTTAGTTGGGGTTTAGGGTACCCGTACCAGGTTAGAGTACCTGTACCTGCCGTGTCCGGAGGATGAGTCTGTTTGCGGTACCACATCCGGTACCGCGTACCAAGGGTTGCGGACAACACATCAAAAAAACGACGAGTTGTGGACAAGAGGATTCCTTCAGCAAATGAGAGTGAGAATGTGTTGCTTTCATCACTTTATTCCATTACATGAAAGACTTGGTGTGATATAATTCCGTTTTGGCACAAACCACAGATAAAAATACATTTGTATGATAAAAAATATATAAAATATATAAAAAATATTTGTAGAACACAAAAATTTCGAACATGGAAGTCCAAAATGTCCATTTATGCATGTTTGCGTAGACTTTTCATTAGACGTGGTTGCTTAAGCGTTTGTTGCCGAGGGCGGTGTGAATGTCTCTTCCTGGTGTATCCGATTGACTTTCAGAAAGTTGGGAGAAAGAGAGAGATGTTCCCAGCCCGAGGGACTATATCTGTTTAGCTTTAGTGCTGTCTTAGGACAAATAAACCCCTATCAGATCAGCGGCCTGTCTTCTCTGACTGTAGCAGGAATGCATCATCTCCTAACTCAATCTATAAGCAGAGAGATGGAATGATAAAGGGGCAGAGCAGGTGGAAATAAAAGGAGAGTGCTGACTCAGCTTAGAGGAGAAGACAAAGCATCTTTTTTTCTGAACTGTGACCATGTGACTCCTCTCATTGATGTTTTAGGGTCCCCCGGGCAAATTCATTGGATTAGAGGAGGGCAGTGCAGACATTCAGGTACAATATTATGACCTATTGTTTTTAAGTGTTCACACAATTTCAATCCTTTTAATCTGGATTTTTCTCAACCACAGTGCCCTCTCAACTGTCCAGCTGGTCCTAAAGGCCCTCAGGGGCTTCAAGGTGTCAAGGTAGGGAGAATGTCCCATTTGTTGTCTGTCGTCGACTCTTACTACTCAGGCCTGACGACATCCTCACTTCTAGGGACACAAAGGCCGTGCCGGAATTCTCGGCGACCCAGGCAGCATCGGAAAACTGGTGAGTGTACTGATGCACGGAAACGGCCGTGCGTGTTTTTTGTTGTACACCCGTACACCTTCACCCGTCGTCCAGGACTATAGGAGGTGAGGATTAGCTCTAATGAAGCCCCTGGAGGCACATGACTGCTCTAATCTGGCTGTAATTACTTAGGCTGGGCCGTGGCCTTGCAGTCTGCATACAACTCTCTAAATGAAAGAGGTGGCGAGCACGCAGGTACATGAAGGAGACTACGAGAGAGTCTGGGTTCATGCAGACCTCTCACCTCGCCATATTAAGCTGAGCTAATGAGCACACTGCAGGCTCCCAGGGAGCAGCTAGCCAAACCTGAGGACTTAGCCTCTGATCTTCTCACACACTGAGCTTTCTGAATGCACTTCAATGCTAAAAACACTCAGGACACCCCCCTAACCATTCTTCTGAGGTTTGAGAGGACATGCCTTGACTTTATATTGCTCTGTAGTACCTCCCTAAATATGCTGCTTATATCTTGAAATGCATGTGTGGAAATGCTCTAACTAAGCTTTGTGATGCTTAGATGCACTTAGATGCTAAACTGTCTACAATAACTGTGTTATTTAGGTATCAATTACAGACTTGACAAATGAACAACAAACAAAAGCAAAGTTTTAATATTGTTCAAAGGGGGTCATGGCTGAGAAAATGTATTTATTTTATTTTTTTTTATTATTGATTGAAGCATATTATTGTCATGAGTTTGGGGCGTAACCGAAAGAACGAGATCCCGACTACAAGCAGCTAAAATGAGCTTCCTCCGTAGGGTGGTTGGGCGCTCCCTTAGAGATAGGGTGAGAAGCTCGGTCACCCGGAGAGAGCTCGGAGTAGAGCCGCTTCTCCTCCATATTGAGCGGAGCCAGTTGAGGTGGCTCGGGCATCTGGCCTCCTGGACGGCTCTCCGGGAAGTTGTTCCGGGCATGCCCCAGGAAAGACCCAGGACAAGCTGGAGAGACTACGTCTCTCGGCTGGCCTTAGAATGCCTCGGGGTGCCCCCAGAGGAGCTGGAGGAAGTGGCCGGGGAGAAGGAAGTCTGGGCATCTTTGCTTAGATTGTTGCCCCCGTGACCTGGTCCCGGATGAGCGGAAGAAGATGAATGGATGGATGGCGTGTTATTGTCAAGACTTGTCTTCTCATACTTTTCTTTCTCTTTATTTATGTATTTATTTAGAACTCTGGTAGCAAACATACCAGTTAAAGGCTAAGTGTGTAGTTCTGACTTTCTTTTCTGGTCCGTTTAAAATTTTCTGTCTCTTGTGGGCATTGTGAGGTGTATATTTGGTTCCATGTGAGCTCTCTTTAGTGTTTTCCTTATAATACAACTTTCTGATTTGCAAATGAATCCAGGTATGTCTTGTCTCACAACTGCCTTTATGGGTGAATACAGGCTGTCTGTATGAGGCACACAGGTGGCTCATACAAAATATCAAGGTTGTAGACCTCTCAGGAAGGTAATAGAGAGAAAATGTTCATACACATTTTTTTTCCTACTGGCATGGGGGGTGTAAGGCTTTCATGAGCTATCTGTGAATGTAAAAGTGAGTTTAGAATAGGATAACAGCCATAAAAAAGAGAGTTAAAATAGCTGAGGATTAAGTTGGTGAAGGTTCTCAATCATCTAGCTCACTGGTGTCAAACTCCAGGCCTCAAGGGCCGGTGTCCTACACATTTTCCAACCGATCTGCCGTTGAAGCTCCTTTTTGGCCAAACGCACCTGATCCAGGTAATAAGCAGCAGATAGGGCAGGGTTCCTGGAAAACCAGCAGGACGTCGGCCCTTGAGACCTGGAGTTTGACACCACTCATCAAGGTGGTGTTCTCTTGAAGATGAGTCACAGCAACTAGACTTAAAATCTTCCTTGAAAGGTTTCGTCACTCATCCAAATAGCTTCATCATTCTGAGACAGAGTAGGCCCTACATATTTTTGGCAATCCACCCCTTTTCCATTTTTGCTTATTGTAACATGATTCTGCAAGTTAGGATGATGTTGAGTTGCAAACTTTAAGCTAAAACATGAAAATTGTCTTTATGTCAACATTAATATTAATAGAAAAGTAAAGGAAAAATGGCTCTAAAGCCTCAACATAAAAAATATGAATCTGACAGAGAGGCTGTTACTGAGTTCTCACTTCTAGCTACAGTGTGCCTCAAATTCTATGAATCTCTAAGTGTGGAAATTGGAATTGGGCCATTAATTTTTGATTAGCAAGCTCTAGCTGGCTAATTAACTGCAGTTAGACTTTATCAAGCTTGACTCGGCAAGTACACAGCATGTAGCCATCAAAGGACAGCTAGGGTATCAGGAGAAATGGGAAATTGGATTCTATTGCCTTTTTTTCTGTGTTCTAAAGCTTTACAGTCAAAGCTAGACAGGAGGTATAAGCCTTATATAGATTTAGTAGAATGTCCTTTGTATTTGATTTGTAGAAGTTGAATACACTTTCTCTAATCTCATGTGTCTTTCAGGGCCCCAAAGGGGATGTTGGTATCTCTGGGGAGCAGGGTATCCCTGGTGTGCCGGTATGGTGACAGCATGAAATCCTGTTGGATAACTTTTTACCTTGTTGTGATCATTACCAGTCGACAGTTTGTCCAACGTTTTGTTGTCTCCCAATTAAGGGTCCAATTGGACTGAGGGGGTATCCAGGAATGATGGGTCCCAAAGGAGAAGCAGTAAGAGCCACATTTTTAAAAAAATATATTTACATGGAACTTTACTGTACATACTATACATTTGAATTTAGCATATATAATTGGATATTGTGCACCAGGAAACACAGGCAGCCTTGTTCCTTCTGTGCAAGCATCATCTATTACCAGCAACGGGGACATATGGAAATGATACAAACAAAAATCTCTTTCTTCCTCTAATGAGTTGGGGTTTTGTGAGTTCACGGTAACTCCGTCTGTACTTAATGATCCACTGCAGCCATTTGTCTTACTGTTAACGTTAGCCATGTTAGCCAAGTTAGCACCTCGGCTTGGTGCCAAGACAAGAATGACTGGCTCTCCGTGCACCTCTCATTAGTGGAGTGAGTTGAGCTAATTATGCCTTTATCACAATGAATGGAAGGCTACTCTTACTTAGCTTCCTCTCAGGGCGGTGGTGATTGATGGTATTTTCTTGTTTTCCTGCAGGGCCCTCGAGGATACAAGGGCATATTCGGACCTATAGGGATTCCTGGACCTCCTGTAGGGACACATGCATAAAAAGTCAAATGAAAGCATGGGAAAAAGGTCAAGTTATTGTGCATATTTCTCAGTATTAAAATAAAATGGGGTCTTTTGAAGGGTGAAGAAGGACCTCAGGGACCACCTGGAGAGCCAGGAGAGAAAGGAGACAAAGTGGGTGATCTCTTTAAGACGTGATCTCTTTAAGACATGTTTAATTAAAAAAAAATATAACTGTGAAATGCATTACAACTAAAACAAATGGTGTTTTCTACAGGGCAGCAGAGGCATCCAGGGTTCTCAGGGTGCAGTTGGTAAAAAGGGAGAAAATGTAAGTGAAATTTGTTTATCAACAAAGTGATACATTTTTAATTGAAATTAGCTAAATTTGTTTGGCAAATCCTTCAGGGTCTTCCTGGTATTGATGGAAAAGATGGCACACCTGGCATTCCCGGAATCAAAGTAAGATCCATCAACCTGCATTATCTTAGCAAACTTACCGCCTTATTCACAGCTGCACTTATGGGTAGAAAGATGCAGGTGAAAGATGGTCAAACGTGTATGGGTTGGTCCACATTAAATTTTAAGATTGTAGACAGCTTGGTGAGCCTATAAAGCAAAAAGTTTTTGCACAAAAGGGATGCTGTGGGCGACAAGTCAGAGCGAACACTTATACACCACTCAAGGGTAAGTAAGGGTGATGCAAGTGAGATGCAGACATATCATATGGATTTTTTCCTTTTTTCAACTGAACCCTGGGCCAAGCACAAGAGGCCCTTTAGCACTATTCTATTAATAGGTGGGTGCTCCTTGTGTGCCCATTGAATGCAGCCTGACTGTTAAAAATTAGAAGATTAGACAATCAGTGGAGTTTGTGTTGGCATCCTACAGGTTCTTCAAAATCAACTGCACTGCGCACAGCATTGTTATGTTGTCAGTGAGGAGTCAGTACGTGTACCCTGCAATTGACGAGAGAAGGGCTAACAAAATACCACATGCACCACATGTTCCACTTTCATGACGTCCCTTGAGGTGGTTGCATGAGCCTCAAGGAAACTAAAAGACACGTGATTTCACGTAACCCTCCCACTATCCTGGACATGTTGACGTTGGGAGTGTCTGGACCGCACAAGAGAGTGCGCTGAACTTTTTTTTTTCAATAATTTTCAATCTTCACTGGTGACCAATGACAGATATGAAGTCCTGTTTGCCTTTGTCCACCTTTGTCATGGGAAAGATGACACCTCAATCTAAGAGTGAGGTCCTCTGGACGAGGGTTGAGATGTAACCCCTCCTGCCTACAACCTTCCACGGGCCTGGACAACCCAATAATCAAGCACCTATATGTGTCAACCCCCATATGATTGGATGTGACTAAGGTGTTATCCGTGGCACGCTTAAATATTTCTTTCCTTTTGTGCTCAGGGTGCCCCTGGACAACCTGGAAGGCCGGGTCCACCTGGTCCTCAAGGAACAGCGGTAAGTCATCTTTTATAGTGCATCTGCTTCTGTTAAGTGATCGAAGCACATGCAAATAAGTGTTGTTACCCAGTTCATAGAAGGGGACAATATGTTCCTCTCCTCAGTTGAACCAAATCTGATATTTTCTGTTGTCTGGGCATTCATCCAGCTTAACAGCAACCTTTTGACCCGCACACTTTCGAATATAAGCCACCTTGAAACAGCACTTTCTCTTCCACTGCAGGCTATTTATCACAATCAGGCCAGTGGGACACACACACACAAGTGTGTGTTTATGTGTGTGCATCATTCTGACTAAGGGGTAATGAAGCATGAGATGCACACTTTGCTGTGTGATCACAGCGGTGACACCAGCACTGTTGCAGACTCAAACACAAGAACCCGGCTTGGTTTCTGTGCTACTATGATATAGTACATAACAGACAGAAAAGAGAGTGCAGTACGGCTGTCGCTGGGGCTGTGTTGATCGTGTCATTAAGTTAACATTATCGTCACACACTATTGTACATTTTCATCAGTACTTTCGTAGCATATTAATAGCTGTATTTCCTTGAAGTTCTTTGTGCAGAAGCCTTTGAAATGTCACCGTTTACAGGCTTGTTGATTCTATCTGTAGGGATTACCTGGCGCCTCTGGGGCAAAGGGGGCATCTGGAGATAAGGTTTGTGTGATACCATACTTGTAAGTCTTTATATTTCTGTTTTGCATCTTTATTGATTGCATACTATTGTCTCCAAAGGGAGAACCTGGACCGAGGGGTCATGTTGGCCTGCCTGGTTCTCCAGGACCTCTGGTAAACTTGTACAGATACACTTTTGTTGTTATCCATAAGCTGAATATTTGAAATCATTTGTTGTATCATGTTAGGGAGAGCCTGGCATTCCTGGGGAGGCCGGTATGGAAGGAGTTCCTGGACCTAAGGTAGAGTTTAGGTGCATTGCAACAAAACTGAGAACCACTGAGGCTTTAACCTTACTGACTCTCCTCAACTCTCCCCTGCAGGGAGACAGAGGCCAACATGGACCAACTGGGCCACAGGGAGCAGTTGGAAAGCCGGTAAACCTGCAGATTTGTGTGCATTAAATTGAACACATGATGCAGTAAAAGCAGTGTTCCTTCTATTTCCAAACAGGGAAGCAAAGGAGAAAGAGGACCCATCGGTATCCCGGGAGCACAGGGTCTTACTGGAACTAAGGGAGACAAGGTGTGTGATCTAAGGTGCATGAAAACTATCTGCTCTACACAACTAGATGTTGATGCACCAGTGTAGTGTAGCAGACATGTCCATTGGGGGCAGTGTTTACCAGTAAACAGAGCTCAGGGAAGCTACGGTGCCTCACTGAATATGGCAGAACAATGATCATCTAAGTATCCTTATCTTTAGTTTTAAGATAAAACAATGTTCTTTCTTAATTTATAATGATCTCAATCAATATTCCCTTTTAAAGGCAAAACCCATTTGGGATTTGACATAATTCACCTGAATCCTCCCCTTTCTTCTTCCTCCAGGGTTTCCAAGGCAAAATTGGTCCAAAGGGGGATATAGTGAGTGAGCACTTTTACTCCTTTTTAGTTAACTCCAGCCTCCCAGCCTCCTTTTCATCTTCTTCCTCTCCGTTGCTTTTAGGGCGATCCAGGTGTTGAGGGATTGGCTGGGGAGAAAGGAGAAAAGGTAAATAAAGATTATCTGAACACCAACTCTATTGCTCTTTGAAACTTGCTCTAAAGAACCCCAGGGAAGGGTTTCCATTTTCAACTTTTAGAATTTAGATAAGAACGTCTAAACGCTTCCTTCGAAGCGGGGGATGTTGAAACCACACCGAAGTTGGAAGAAGAGATGCCTGTTTTTGAATTTGCTTACAAATCCACCAAAAATAATCCAAATGACAAATAAGCTGTTTACATGACAGTGAAGCATTGGTGCACACAGGCTTTTTAAATCCCAGTCGTAAGACACTCACTTAATATTCCTTCTTGGTTTATTGCTTAAAGAGTCTCTCTGAGGCGCAGATGATAAATGGAAGTGATGCTGTGAAAATGACTGCCTTTTTTTTCTTTGAAAGGGTATCTCTGGTGAACCAGGACCCAAAGGACAGGTACCACGTAAAATTTTGGTGGACTGCTTCTGTTTTTTTACTGTTGTCCCCATAAATTAACACTTTTTTATGCTTTCCCCTATACAGCAAGGAGTCAGAGGGGATCTTGGACATAATGGGCCCACAGGAGACCCTGGTAAACCAGGTGACCCGGGACCTCCAGGGCTGCCCGGACCCAGAGGACTGCATGGAGAGCGTGGGGTACCCGGCAAGCCAGGCATTCAGGGACCATTGGTGAGTCCAGTTCTCCTCCACATAGCAACAATTTTTGCCTTTTTTTTTTTTTTTTGCCTGCACTGAGCTCGCTCTGACTCTCCTCCTCTCTTCAGGGACGGGATGCATCTGACCAGCATATTATTGAAGTGGTTTTGAAGATGCTGCAGGGTGAGCATCTAGACCCTAATAATCGTCTTTGATGTCTGTAAGGGAGATTAGAATGGTTGATTTCCCAAAGCTGCTTTCATCTCCTGAGTAATCAGCTGCCAGCATCGAGAGCGGCTGAATCAAAACAGTCACGCTTCATCTTTTGTTGCAGAGAGACTAGCAGCAGTGGCGGTGAGTGCAAAGAGAGCCGTGCTCGGAGGTACAGGTGTAATGGGACCTCCTGGTCCCCCTGGACCACCTGGAGCACCCGGTCCGCAGGGACCGCATGGCCTACCGGGACCCCGTGGCATCCCTGGTATTTTCGGCGCACCTGGGCAGATCGGAAACATAGGACTCAAAGGTAAAGACGAAACCACGTCAGCAACATGTGCTAGTATGCTACCATTTGTTCATGGTTTAAATAATCTACAGGGAAGAGAGGGCCAAAGGGAGAGAGGGGAGATCCTGGAAAACCTCACCAAGGACAGCCAGGACCTCCAGGAATTCAAGGTAGAATCCAAGACCTGCTTTTTTCATGTCATAAATAGAAGTCATTAGTGTCTGTTGCATGTGTCAACTTGAGAAGAGCTGCAGTTACTATTCATATGTGTTGAATTCAGACACCGCCTGGAACACAGATTCTTTTATTTTTATTATAAATTAGTCTGAAATTCTTTTATTTTTGCAAATAAATACCTCGTTTCCACTGAGCGGTATGGACCAGACCAGTCCCCTCTTAGTTTAGAATGGTCCGGGAAATTCAAGTGAGAGTTTCCATGGAGCGTGGACCATCAAAACGCATGCGGGGTTTAGACCGATGACGTAGCTGCGAGTCAAAACCATGCGACTACACCAGCTGCATCAGCTGACTCAGAGAAAAAAGGAAAATTATAAAGATAACCACGAAGCATAATTATAACCCGGAGCAGGTGTTTATTATGAATGAACCTAGCCTCTACGCTGCAGAATAGAATATTGTTCTGAATTAAAAAGAAAAAAAAGTCTTTATGTTGAGTTTTCTTCAATAAATGTTCTACAAAGCATGATATGAAGTGTTTTTGATGAGTATGGATCGGTGAGACGGAAACGAGGAGGGAGGAATGTCTCCGTATTCGTGGATTCAGCATATCACTGGTCCCAAACCCCTGCAAATAAGAGGGAATAATGTATGTTATTCTTAGGAAGAAGATTGCATGGCGAAGAAGAATGCTGTCGAAAAGATAACAAAACTTTCAATTTGGATCTTGAGTCGGGAAAAGCGCTGGTCAGAGGCTTGCTGTTGTCGAAAAAAAAATTCAGCCAATCAATAGGTTACATCGTGTGATGGCAGAAGCTCTGGTCGCAGGTCCATTTTTCTATGGAGCTACGACCATAGGGGGACAAGAAATGGTACCAGTCCATTTTGTAATGGAAATGTTCGAAAGTCCAGCCGGGCCCGGTCAGGTCCGGTCTGGACCGCTCAGTGGAAACGAGTCTAACATGTCGCATAACACCTTCCTTATCCGTTTTGTAGCCGTAAATTGTAGACAGTTTTTAGCTACTTTGTGCAAAACTGTATTGTAACTAAATACTTTTGGGTTAAAAACCTCATGATTGAAAGTCAACAGTGATTGTGATGTTTCTAACCACTCCGATTCTTTACAAAAAACTGAAACGTTGTTTTTCAGTCACACTAACCCATTTTTAAAGTTGATTCTTTTAAAATTTGTTCTTAGTTTAAATAATCTAGCTCCATTTTCAGTTTCACCAGAGTCAAGCTATATAACGAAATTGCTTGACTATAGCAAAACTAGAGCTAGCTACTCCCTTTGGAGGCAAGAGTAAAGTAAAAAAAAAAGAAAAAAAAAGAAGAAGAAGAAAAGCTAGTTAGCTAGTTTAACAGGTCAATTTTGTAATATAAATGTTCAAAAGATTTCTTCAAATCAACATGAAAAATGGCTTTTTAAGACATTTAGGTTGTGGGATTTTTTGCTCAGTTTAAATAATGTGGCTCCATTTTCATTTTGTCTGGAGTCAAGCTTAATACCCAGCCCCTACTAGTTTACTGTTCTGCCATCTTCACTGGATACAACATTTCTGTATTTTTCTGTAGCCACAGATTCGCCTACACAATTCAAAACTTAGAAAAAGGTCTAATCAAAGAAGACAAAAGTGATTTGACACCAGAGAAAGAAGAAGTTTTGCAACTCAAGGACAAAACTTGATTATTTTTCATACTTCTTCCTTTTAATACAGGCATAACACACCTGACTCTGCTAACCTATTATTTATGATGCTATTCAGCTGACCTGACTTCATTTACTTTCCTTTTTTAAATGTAGCAAAGTTTGTTTTTTTAAACAAAAAACTCTTAAACTCTTCAACATCTTTAGACATCTTCACAAACTTCCTTTCCACTTTCTCTCATTTTTGCTTTAATGTGGAAACTTTTTTCACCTCCACGCGGCATAAGATCAAGCACACCATTCAGGTTTTTTATGGACCAATTGAAAATGACCATAAAAAGGGGGTAGTTTGGAGGCAAGAGTAAAGTAAAAAAAAAAAAAGAAGAAGAAGAAAAGAACAATAAGCAACTGAAGGACTTGACATTACATCTTTCACCACAGGAAGGGCTGCTGAAAGAATTTTAGAGGTGTCATTAACTCCAGTCATTTAACAGATGCTCTTGGGTGAGAATGTAATAGGACTGCAACTACACACACTTATTCAAACTGAAGAAAACTCACTGTCCTCTGTGCACACACACATCCCAAAGCATATGCATATCACACTTTTGGGTAATTGAAGGGTACACTGGCTACAGACTTATACTCTGTTTTTTTGGAGAGTATGAATGCCACCGAAATATAAGTAGCAGGAGTTTAAAAAGAAGGAAAAACCATATATGTTCTGGAGTATAAGTTACACTTTTGGGTGGCAAGAGTGAAGTAAAAAAAAAAGAAGAAAAGCTAGCTAGCTAGCTAGATGTGGATTTTTTTGTGTGAGTTTTTTGTGTGAGTTTCGTCCAATACTTACGGTAGCAGGACTGAGAACGCTGGAAAATCTCCACCAGAATCCACGGAGCTTCTTGATGTGACCGCAGAAATGTGAACGGCGGCTCATTTGACCGCAGTTGGAAAGGATTGTAAATCAATGATAGTTCGGTCCATGAAGATCTTCACTTCCTCGTCCGAGCTGACATCCGGCTCAAAACGGACATTTTTTTTCTATTTAAAAAATTGTCATGGGGGACTTTAACTGCAATCTTTACCTCCTTT
>NC_050522.1:6259048-6272330 GCF_002922805.2 Oryzias melastigma
ATCTTCACTTCCTCGTCCGAGCTGACATCCGGCTCAAAACGATACGCCTGGACATTTTTTTTAATCAAAAAATTGTCATGGCGGACTTTAACTGCAACTCCTACTGCAAGAGATCTGTGTAAGAGATCCCCTGATCCCTAACTACTAAAAAACTATATAGTGCAGGACTATCGAGTGCCCTAATTTTAAAAGCAATTCAGACACCATGCTCACTACTTTTCTTTTGTTTTTCTAAACGCCAGATATGACATCACCAATTTCACAAAGTGAAAATCAAATTAATACAAACATTTTATGACTTCTATTTGTGACTCCACTGTGTTTTGATGATGAAAATGTCAATAATTTATTGAAAATTTACATTTAAACAAATTTTTTTGCTAAAATTTTTCAGCCACAATGAATTATGGTCTATATTTTCTAATGCAGTTAGTATCAATGCACGCTAGTTTTTCGCAAAAACTTCTGGGAAATTTCTAGAGTACTCGATTTTAGAATTGTAGATTCGGACATCACTACAAAATGGCAAATGCACTATATAGTGTTAGTGTTTTTATTTAGTATGACCTTTTATGACTTGCTGTCCACCATTAATCAGAGTAATGAGAAAAGTAAAAGCAGGAGGAAAGATGTCTTGATGCAAAAAAGGAAAATGTTAAGAGAACGATCAGATTCATCTCCTTGTTTTTTTTGGACAATGCTTCTTTTGCGTCGCTGTCAGGAGCAAATACTGACACCTACAGTACCCTCTAGCTGTTAGTGGGTAACAACCACTGAAGTAATTCCTCTTTACTGTTTTTAAAGCACGTGTCACTCTTGAGTAGAAGTGACATCCTTGGGCAAACTATCAAAAAAAAAGTGATTCTCTGAAATTTATCTCCCATAATTATTTAATCACCATCTGATTGATTCTTTAGGTCCTCCTGGCATTGATGGTGTGGCCCGGGATGGAAGGCCCGGTGAAAGAGGACCTCAAGGATCAGCAGGAGAGCCCGGTTATCCCGGCAAGGCAGGTCCTCCAGGGCTCCCAGGCTACTGTGAGGCGGCTATGTGTCTAGCCGCATCAGCATACACCTCACCCCGACTACAGGAGGCGGGAACGATCAAAGGACCCAATGTTTAGAGGCCTGTCTCTCCATCAGAAGATCACAACACCTCACAGGTGAAGGGAGAGATACCACTCCTCGTAGTCGGACAACACCAAGAACGAGAGGTGGGGGACCGTGATGGTGCTGAAAGTGGAGACCCCCCCCTCTCTCTGAGATCTGACAACCTGAAATTTTGACTGGTGAAACATCATGACCTTAATCCCCCCCGCATCACCATGACAACAGCAGCCCACAGCCACCCACTTTCTTTCAGATTCTCCCTTGTTTTGCGATGTCAGTGTCAGCGCCATCCGAAGCTGTGTGAGAGAAACACTTTTGTACTGTGCGTTCTTGTCTCCCATCAACATAACCTCCAAGAGCCAGGAGGAGCTGGAAACCAAACACGGGATAAATGTGATTCTCTTTTTTTGTCACTTTAGATGTGTTTCATTTATGCAACATTTTGGGTGATTTGAATTCCAAGTGCACCAGCCTTTCTTGCAACATCACACCTAAAGCCTTAAACTGTACCAATAAATGATTGCAGCCTAAGTTCTCACTCAGTACTGTATTGTAAAATGTATCTTTTCATGTGTAAACTTGAGTGAAATCTTTGATTTAACTTGTGTACATTGATCTCCCCCTTGTTCCCCTTCCCCAATCCCTGCTTTCTACCTAAGTCCCATTTTAGAAACTAACGACTAGCTTTATATCTTCCTCTTGTTGCTTGGCAACAGCATATCCCAGCGGGCACTCCCATCTCCCACAATGCAGTGCTGTAAATCTTTGTAAATGTGTGTTGATTATTATGTAGAGAAAAAGTAATGGGTTACGATATGCACCACCAAAAACCCCTGGATTAATGAAATCAGTGAATAATGTGCGACTCTCTCCGAAATAACGACTTTTCCTCAGAGCGAATCAGTTAAGCAGCCCAAATGTGCTTTCTATGCCACTGTCAACTTCTCACAGGATGACTGACTTATTTTTTATCAGAAAAAAAGCTATTTATTGTTCTTTATAAAATCATCTGTAAAAGGGGTTTGTTTCCAGCTCTCCCAAACAAATAAAGAGGAACCTTTTGTAAAATCTAATGTTCTTCTACTGGGAATAAAGTCTTTCAGACTTCTTAAATTTTTATTTATTATTAATAAAGGATGTGTTTTTGATCAGCATTTTACACCAGAGCTGCACAAAGACTGAAAATTGTTCATTATACAAAGTGAAAATTGTGTGTATTTTGAATAAGGAACTATGAATTTATAGATATAATCCAGATATCACTTTATGTAAATAATTCTAAATAAAAATAGAATGCCAAATGAAAAGCATTAGATTAATGCTTGCATTTTTCCTGCTCATGTTTCAGAAAAATCTCTTGGTGATGGAGAAGAAAAACCTGCAAATCAGAACAACCAGAAATAAGAAACCTAACAGTTTAAAAGGATTAGTTAACTATTTTTTCTGCTAGATTAGAGGGTTAAACATTCTAAGAGGAAACAGAAAATAGTATAAAGATAAAAGGTGAACAAAAATGTCAAATCAAAGAACAAAACAACATAAAACATCATTTTCAATATTCCAAAAACTGCAAACACTGAACAACTGCGACGCATCTCCTGGTAAATATAATGATTTGCAGAAATGCATATGAAACTATAATGGCAGAAGACCTGCAGACAAGAACAAAACAACAACAAATACACAGGGTACAATACTGAAAGAGTCTAAATAGCTGGAAAACTAAAACAGTAATAACAGCAGAGAGGAGGACTATAGCAAGAAATATTACTCTGACTGCACTATAAATGTTTTTGTTTTTTTTAAAGAACAAGAAACTCCAAAAGATTCAGGATAAAAAAAACTACCAACAGACTCAAGGACACACACTGCAAGTAATGTGTTATCAATGACACCAGAACATGGAGAAAAGTATAAACCGTAATCTAAAGCTATGGACACCAAACCCAATTCGCACGTCAAATTTGCGCCGGCCGCCTCTATTTGGACACGTGGCGAATTCTCTGCTCGACGCCTGTCCAAACCTTGGGCTCGACGCCCCAGTCGCATGTGGGAAGAGTTACAGCCAAATATTTTTCATCTGATCGCCACATGGAGCTGTCTGTGTGGGTCCTGTCTAAATGCATGGAAGACATGGATGATGTTGAGTGATCAGGATTATGTTTTCTTTTAGAGAGCTCTGCAAAAGCGTCGGTTATCATGTCTCCACATTTGGATTCATGAGATCATTCAGACTCTTCCAGTACGGTGAGATTCACTAGGGGCTGGTGTTGATTATACATTCCAGAAACAATTTGATTCAATTCACTAGAGCCTCAATAGATTCGAATGTTTGATTTTTTTTTTTTTATTCTTTCGATTCTTCCAATAAATTCAATTTTTAGTTTACACACGTATACAAATTTGTTTAGAAATACATCAATAATCTACTAAATGTTTTGAATACATTTGTATTAATCTGATACAGTTCAAATGCTTTAAAATGTATTAGTGAAATAATGAGATTGTTAATAACATACAGTGTTACATGTTTTCTTTAAAGGAGAATTTCTAAAAAAAAATTTCAGATCATTAACATTGTAAACAGTATTCTGCTTCTCCTGGAGGGCGTTTCAGTTTGGCCACTAGGTGGCGATAGTGCTCTATATTACACCTTATTCCAGAAGAAGTATAAGTATAAGCAAAAAACAATGTTTTAGACCACAAATGCTTACTTAAATCGTCTGTGAGTATAGAAAGATCAGTCAGATATTCAACCAAGTGTTAGCATTAGCCGTCCTATGGAAAATTCTATTAAACGTTAGCATCAAGCTAGCAGACTTTAGTTTTATGTGCTAAATCGATCTTTTATGAATCAATTATTGATCTATTAAGCTTAAATCGATTCAAATCGATTGCGTCAACCCAGCCCTAAGATTCACTATCTACTGCAGGAGCAGAAATGACGGCTGCTTTCTGCGGTACCTCCATAAACCAGTTTGATGACTTTTTGTTCCGCATTAGTCCAAAGGTAAAAATATAACAAGAATACAATTAGCGGACCTTTCATAAATCTCTCAATGCAAATAGGAAAAATATCATAAAGGACAGTAATCCACATAACCGTTGGATTTGGATCACTGAACACGTCATGGGCCAAATCAGAGTCCCTGATTGGTTGACGCCTTCGCCAAAGTTCGCATATTTTTACTCATACATGGCGTGCCACCCAAACTACGTTGGTGCCAGAATAATACTCCTCGCCTGATGGCCAAATTGCACCGCAGGAGCTTTAAATGTGTCTTAACATTGAAACTAGACACCTCTGCAATGCGAATTGCGTCATGTGTGAAGGCGGCATAAGAAGCAAAGATACAAGAAGAAGCAAACAACCTACCGTATTTTTCAGACTTTGGTCACTGCAGTCAAAACAAAAAAATAAAGAAAGAAATAAATAATTAAAGCTAAAAAATATCAACTTTACTCCAGCTGACTTTTTGAAGAAAGTAACTATTCGCTCATAATTTTCAGAGTACATGGGACGTTTACACTTTTTTTTTTTTTTTGGGCCGTACAGACATGAGGAAGGGTTTGGATTATGGTTTGGGTCAAATACACCAAAAGCTGTCCCCGTCTGAGGATTACTCAATTGGAGAGAATAAATGTCACACAGCTAAAGTTTAACTTTAATTAAAATAAGTCCGACCAAAAGTGACATTTAGCCTGGGACACACCTAAAATATGTGCAGGCAATCCAGGAATGTAGAACTTAGCCAAACATATTACGTGTTCCCAACATGGATTCCCATTCATTTTTGTCCTTGTTGGATGTAAATACGTAAGAATATCAACAGCCTTGGAGAAATGTAGCAAAATACAGGAAAAATTTGACATTTTATCTTAAAAGGCATCATAATAACATCCTAGATAACAATAATAGAAAGACAAATGGGTATTGTGTTGTGTGTGTTGCACTTCTGGCTTTATGAAATATTGGAAAAATCTAGTCTATTAGCGCAACATATGAACATTTATTGAGATAACCATAGCATAAGAAACATGCTAACAAGTCAACTAAACTCAGCGTTTCTTCTATCTTGGTGAATACTGATACACTCACCTACACTGCCCTCTAGCTGTAGTTTGTATTTATTAAAAAAAACAAAAAAAAAAACATGTAAGCCAAATCCTTCCCAAACTATGCAAAGAAACAGCAACAAATACTCTGAAAAATACAATATAAAGAAAAACTATTCATTTAATAATTAAAGACAAAATATCCAAAACACACTAGGAAAGGACAAAATCCACAGAACAGAAGGCATGGAGTGGTTTCTGTCTGAAAGCTTGTTGTTGTTGTTCCTAGAAGCATTCTACAAAAGAAAGAAATAGATGACATTTTAGAGATGTTTCTAACAAAACAAACCACAAACCTTTTTTTGAAAAGCACTTTAATTCAGTCTAATATGTCCTGGGTGTTGCTTTGGTGAAACAAACGTCTGACCACAGAGTTCAAACACATGTAAAAGTGTAAATGACTTGAAACGCCACAGAAACAAAAAAAAAAAAAAAAAACTGAAAATAAGAAACCAGAATTCAGGGTTGATGTATATTTTTTTACACGTGACTGTAAGGCTTAGATGCTTTGCAGCAATATCATGCAATAGGCTCATTTTTTAAATATAAATCCTAAATCAAATAGAAATACAGATTTTTCTCAAATTTCAGAACTATTAAAAATAACCCACGGAACTGCAAAAGCCAAGTATTTTTTTTACAATTAGCTTTCAATTTACTGAAGAGATACAAATAATTATAATAAGATAAAGAAATCTGAATTTAAGTGACATTTGTTCCACAAAACCAGCAATTAAAAAATGGCTAACCGTCAGCATGCCCAATATAAAACTTTTTAAAAAGTATAAAAAGCCAAAATATATAAATAAGCATATAAATATTTACAAAACAATCAATGCATCAGAGAGTGTAAATGCAGTGGTATCTAAAAATTATTCAGGGTTTTTTTTTTTTTTTTTGCATGTCAAATTTAAGCACAAGTAATGGCCATTCTGCTAGACAGAGGGTGGAAATGTGCAAAATAAAACAAGAGAATAATACATGGAACTATGATGAAAGTCTGTGTGTTGTTGCCCAAGAGAATCACAAAATCCCACCAAATAATGAAGATAGACGGCAGAAATATTTAAGGAAGAGTAAATACAGATTTTGATTCTTGTCATATCTTATGCTGTTTTAAAAAAAGGCACAAAAAAGCAGGAAATGCATTGAAGGGTAAATACTGATGTTGGAGAAAGTCCTGGGTTCAGTTCCTGTAGGATCCAAGGTAGAGTTTTCAATCTAGCAATTAGATTTATTTTTTTTTTATTTTTTTTGCTTTTTGGGGTCACTAAATACTTCTTTGGTCCCTTCTTTGCATCCTTCGCCCTCTACCAAGGGCCTTTGACGGGAGGGCCCTTAGGGCTGTAGTCTACTTGGTGGGTCATACAGTCCACGGGATTACATCGACCCTCTTTTCCTTTAGTCCCGGGGGCTCCAGGAGGACCAGGGATCCCAGGGACACCCTGTTGGCCAACTGACCCAGGGGGTCCCATTTTTCCATATCCGGGGGGACCGGGAACACCTGAGAAAGTAAGAGAGGAAGTTAAAGAAACAAAGGTCCAGCATTCATGTTCAGCAAATGGCCTCGAAATCTTGTTAATATTGAGAATATGCTCAAAAACCTTAAAGATTAAAGGGTAACCAAACACTAAATCAACTTTTTTTAGCTGTTACAAATGGGGCTTTTAAAGTGCTTTCTGTTGGTCCTTGACACATTTTTGACAATTTAAGATAAAAGTTCTGAAATTACAGTCCAAAACTGTCGGTGTGCTGCCCCCTAGAGGTTGAAACTGAGTATCACAGTTGAATTTTATGATTGGTCAACTGGTGCTAGTCCCACGTCGTTTGAGAAGTTTCACATCATCGTGCTTTGAAGCTCCAGAAGAAAAGGCTCACCCATTTTTGATTCTGTAACGGTTGGTCGCTATCGTGTTAGCTTTAGCATGTAGCTGCAGCTGTACTGCCTACGATTGTCAAAAATCTACTAGCTTGCAAAACCTTGTAGTCGACTAGGAAGTTAGGCAAGCATATGTCTGTGCTTGAGTTTAATTGGAATTGAATCCAGCAAATTCCATTATGGTGATGGGATGGTGATTTCACTCGGGATTGGCTGCCTAATACGCTAGCCATTTTTAGCTATAATGCTAGCATCATTTTACCACTCAGATACGGGTCCTCTTCGGTCTGGACCATTAGCACCTGCTTCAAGAGAAGGTGGAGGAGAAAAATCCTCAACCAATACTGGCATCACTTTTCTCGGAACAATCTTCCATTTTTAAGACGCAGCGTTACCTCAAGCTAACCTAACTGTCACTGTCAATCGCACACCTCCCCCGCTCATCCTGTCGCTTTTTTTTTTCTTTTCATTTAAAAAAAATCTGGGCTGAGAGCTGAGTTAGCTTCCAACTGTTCTGTTGTGTTATCCTTTAAGATAATAATTCATTTGAAATGTAAGCAACATTTCTGGCTCCAGATTTAAAGCAAACAATAAAACAAAACAAAACAAATTTTGTAAATATTACCCCAAATTTGAAGCCGTTTGTCCAAACGTTTCTTTAAAGTATATATAGTTTACTTTAATATATTGTTTCATGAATATACTCAATATTTATTTAAATAATTAACCATCTTAAGAAAAACATTTTGGGAAAAAATAAATATGTTTTTTAAAGAATAACCAAATGGCTTAAAACCCACTTTTGATTTATTTTCAAAAACATTCCCAGTGGTCTGTTAATTACTATTATGCCGTTTTCAGACATAAAAACACACACACAAAAACTCCAAAACCCTGTGTCGTTATAGGGCATGGTTTTTGCAGAGGGGCCGAAATTCATCTCTGAGTTGTGGGCGGAACTGTTGTCACTGAGCAACCACCCGCCCCCCTTCCCATCACCCATAACACCAAAAACATCATTTTCATCTTCAACTTAAACTCAATTTACACTGAAAAAGTGAAACATTGGATCAATTAAGAAAACTTTTGTAATTTGCTAAATTTTAAATTATTAGTTTGTATCAAATTACATTTTTGAGTTGATAGTTAACTCAACTTTTCTTAATTGATCCAATTCCCTTTTTTCACTGAAATAACTTAAAAAATAGTGTAATCCACAAACATAGTATTAGTTCAATATTATTTATATATAAAAAAAATCATTTTAATGACGTCAACAAACCACTTGGAAAGAAATGCTAAAATAATAACACATCAATCCACCTCTTTTTGTGGATGATGCTGCTACTAAAGTCGTTGTCAAGGCAACATGCATAAAACATGAGCCATTAGCTCAATTCGATCATTTCTCGAGAGTGAATAAAAAAATGTTTTATGTAAAGTGACTGCAGCTGCGAGTTTAGCAAATTTGGCCAAACACTTCCTGAACTGTTGATTAAGGTTTCTCAGACATTGGAATTTGGATTGAATGACTAAAAAAATTGTAATTTTTTTTTCTGGAGAGGAATGAAGAGACAAAATTGTGAGTGATGAAAACTCTTTTTCATCACACCAGCAATTTGGCAATCAACAGCAAACGCAAACATTTTAAGCTCATTAGCTAAAATTACACGAAATGATGGAAATTAAAGTAAAATGAGTTTTTCTCTAATTGTGTGTAAAAGACTTGAAGAATATAATGAAAAGATGTTTCATTTTCTCAAATAAAATGCTTTGGAATTGCTTTGTTTATGGAAATCACTTCTTTGAAAACACAATGTGTTCTTAATTAAATGTAATAAAAAAGCTAAATCATGTCTCAGTGAAATGTTACCTGGTGCTCCTGGAGGTCCTATGTCTCCCATCTCTCCAACACCCTTATCACCTTTTGTCCCTTGAGGTCCTCGTGGTCCTGCATAAAAAGAACTGCCGGTTAAATCCACGCAGCTAAAGTTATGGAAATAAGGAAGAAAAACGTGCGTGCCTGGAAGTCCTGGCCCGCCGGGCCGCCCTTGTCTGCCGATCTGTCCTGGGTGTCCCGGAGCACCTGGGGGTCCGGGAGTACCTGGAGTACCGTCTTTCCCAGGGGGCCCAGGCCGACCTGGGGATGCTACCATCTCCACGGGCATCTGCATGCGGGACATATAGTAGCCCATCCTCTCTGTGGTGAAAGAAAGAAACAATGATTTGTTTAAATTAACGTGAACTTAAAAGAGCAAACAGGAATGTTTCGAAGGAAATTCACGGACCATCGAAGATTTTGATGACCTGTTGGCGAATGAAGCTCCTGATGTCATCGTAGTTGACAACAGCCTATTTAGGAATAGGGATAGAGAAAACGTAAGAGAAACACTTGAAAGTGGGTCTACCTTTCTATGTAATTTATGACCATTAACAAACTTTCTTACGTCATTTCCTGGCGTCCCCGCAGGACCAGGGGGTCCAGGTGGGCCAGATGAGCCCTGGCTTCCCCGTTCTCCTCGGGGTCCGGCTGGGCCCATCATAGGTTGAGCATCTTTGGGAAGATATCCTCCCCCTGGTGGGCCTGGTCTACCTCTCTCTCCCTGAGGACCTCGCTGTCCAGGGGCCCCCGGCTCCCCCTAGGGATTAGTAAAGGGGAACCAGACATTCTAGATTGTTAAAATTGTTTAAGAATTTAAACATTTTTTTGTGGTTTGATGGTGGGTTTGAAAAATGTTTTGACTGAAGTATTTCAGTCGAAAAAAATGAGAAAGAAAAAATGTATAGTTGTTTTATTTGGGAAAAATCCCCAACTGTCTTCCTTTCCTTTTGATTTCTGTGCCAAGCTAAGACTATAGTTTAATGAAAATCCACAATATTTATACCACTTTTGACTAAAATTAAGATGTACAATATTTATTGCCATTTAAAAACAATAATTTATTTATTTATTTTATAAAAAATAATAATAATTAAAAAAAACAAAAAGAAATAGTTATTTAATTTTTTTTTAATAAAAAAAAACAAAAACAAACAAAAAAAAAACACAATTATTTGACTAAGAAGTGTACAATAAAAATACAAGATGTTTCTTAAGGTCTAAAGCAGATTTGGCCCTGGGCTACATGGTGGCCAAGGCGAAACATGCGTTGGGTAAGGAGGGGCCCACACCGGGCAAAATTATTGACAGTTATTTTAGTAAATTATTTTATTTATGTTTTTAATTATTAAAGTTTTTTTTACATTTTAAGCAAAAGAAGTGATGTGTCAAACTTAAAAAAAAAAAAAAAACATTAATGTATAGCTTAATCATTGCAATTTGGCACCCCTTTCAGCAGATTGCGTAATAGGCGGCTGCCTAGTTCATCTATGCCCAGGGCAGGCCCTGTTTTAAAGACACATTCTGACAATTTTTTGATTCTGATTTATAAGTGTACCTAATAGTATTTCAATTATGATTATGCCATTCTTAGCCCAAATAAAAAATAAAAAAAACTATCATTTTCTAGAATGTAGTTTCTGCAGAGCGGCAGGATTTGTGCGAAATTGCCTCTGATTTGTGGGCAGGACAGTTGGTACGGAGTGAGCATGCTCCCCTTCCCATCAACCATAATAGAGATATCTCTGTTGAAGAGAATGGACAAGAGCTTGTTGGCCACCCCATGTATTTTATGTCACAAATATGATCTTTTAAAACCTGCATTTTTTTTTTTTTGCTCCTGATTCAGAACGATTTGAATGAAGAAATACTCAGAAAAAGGAAATTTTTGGCTCAATTTTCATCATTTATGTCCTCTATCATCACAAAAACATATTAAAAGCACCAAAAACCCCATTTTCATCGGAGTGGGTCTTTAAGTCGGCTTCTGCTTATGTCTCTTTCACTCTTCAGTCGGCAGTGCTCTCTTTTCAGGTTCTATAAACACACATTTAAAAACAGCTCGGCTACATTAGCGACAGTGATTTATTGAGGACAAAGCGTCCCATAATGGACGTCTAATGTTTACACGTCACCGATAGACAGGCGGCTCCTGAAATAGAGAGGAGTGAGCAGAAGAGAGAAGTACGTTTTTGTCTTTCTCCTCTCTTCTGAGCGGCTAAAACCCTGACAATGCCGTCCTGTCAGCGTGACAAATAGCCTCATCTAGCATCTCTCCTCATGCTTAATAGCATTATCCCAGAGGCAGAAGAATGACTCTATCACTGCACCGACCTACTGTAAGCCTCTTTCTGACGAGAGATCCAACAGCGAGGGGGGGAGGCCGGATGCCAGCCTAGAGGGGGGGGGGGGGGGGAGTGATGCGAGGACGAGGTCTGTGCGGTTCAGGAGGTTAGTGAACTGATGACTGTGTTAAATGTGGGTGCTGAGTGGCAGAAACGCAGGCGAGCGGGTGAGGTCAGCAGCGAGGCGAGCCAACATTAGTCTCCCCAGACTACAGAGTGCAGGAAAGAGGTGAATCCTGCTTTGATGGCGGGGTGGTGGTGGTGGGGTTGATGCACAGCTTGACAGCACACATGCATTCACACAGTTCCTCACCACAATGAGAAGGGTTTTACCTTCTGGCCCGACTGCCCGTTCTCACCCGGAATGCCAGCGACACCCTGTGAAACAAAAGAGACACATCAGCTTAGCATGATAGGGCAAAGCAATATATCGAGTATAAATAAAATCCCAGATTTTTTCACACCAACATCAATTTCTGATTTCTAGATATATTTTGTCATTATCTCAACCCTTTAATATTGGAGTTTTCTTTCATTTATTGTAACTCTTCAATCGCAATTGCGGACAAAAGCAGCTTTGCGCCATCATGCAACACTTTACCTTTGCAATACACTAAATGTCATAAAGTGTTGTAAATTGGTGTAAACTTGATATAAAGAAGCTGCTTTTCTTAGCGTCAGAATCACCTGATTCACGTTGATCGCCTAAATGGTCTAAAGAAGGGGTGTCAGACTCAATCGCACAAAGGGACAAAATCCAAAACACACCTTTGGTCATGGGCCGAACAGTGAACATTCTAAAATTAGATTTGCTATAAGCTTTAAAACATTACTTGCGATAATGCTAGTGTGAATGCTATAAGCTGAATTTGGCCGCCGAAGATGTTAGTGCTGATAGCTGAAGATGCTGAAATTGATAGCTAAAAACGTTAAAGGAGAAAATGCTGAAGCTGATAGTCAGCGAAAATATTAGATAAATGCCAAATTACTCCAAAAAACTAATAAAGAAGACTTAGGTTAGCCAAAACAGCTAGCATGTAGCTGATAAAATAGCTAAAAAATCTTGGTAAATGCCAAAATAGTCCAAAAAGTTAAAATGAGGAACCATTTTTAAAACTTTAATACTGACTTTTTACATAATTATGAATAATAAAAAGGCAGGAATATTATTCCAGAATAAATTAGCTTAAACCTTAAACAACTTCCAATGTTTTAGTCTCCATGACGCGTACGTACCTATGTTTCTATGACTGTTGTGCAAAACGTAGAAAACACGCCATTGAATGCGCATTGAAAGTTACACCAAAATGAATTTCGATCATTCAGGGACTTGGATTTCTTAGTTAAATAAGGATGGCATCCCTTTTCATTAACGGAAGTGCCAAATTGATCATGAAGGAGCAATTAATAATTGCAGTTTGTGCATGTCTGGAAATAGTTTTTTTAACTCAAAGAACGTGTATGCATCTCTGGTGTTAAAGGGTTAAATCAAAAAATCTGACTTTACTCACATCTTTACCAGGAGCACCGTCACTGCCAGGCTCGCCCTAAAGTAAAAGCAGAGAGGGTTAAAACATACTATTCCATCTAATTGGCCAATATTAAAAAGCTAAAAAATGATTAACCATTTGTCCCGGATGTCCAGGTGGTCCCGGAGGTCCAACGATCCCTGGCAGACCTCTGTCTCCAGCTTCGCCCTTATCTCCTTTTATACCCTACAGAGAACAAGTGAAAAGATGGAGAGGATTTTCTTCGTATAGCTTTTGGCCACACTTCTGAATTTTGAATGTGTTCCCCATAAACACACACATTCACAAACACACACGCACGAGCGCGCACACTCAATTTATGGCTTGTAATCCATTATAGTAAACATTTCTACAGGCACATCAATTTAAACTCGTGGCTCTTTGAATTCCACATCCTTATCTCAAGTCATCTGTTTGTTTGTTTT
>NC_050522.1:6272384-6342774 GCF_002922805.2 Oryzias melastigma
GATTATTTTTCCTAATCAGAGAGAATCTTATCTGCTTCCCTTCAGTTTCAATAGCTATCTTTCTCTGACATTTTTCATTTTAGCTGCAGGGATACAACACCTTTCTCCCTTGGAATTATCAAAGTCTTGATTGATCTGCTTTCATCCTTTAAGAATAGTTTGAGAAATCCGTTCTTACTTCTCCTGGTGGACCGGGAGGCCCCGGAGGTCCCGCTGGCCCTGTGGGACCCTGATAATGAAGTAAACACAATGTTTATGAACAAAATGCAAAGAGATTGATGCATGTACGCATTACTTAAAAGGAAAAGGACACATACAAGTTGGCCTGAAGATCCAGGTCGGCCTTGAGGTCCTGGGGTACCAGGATCACCCTGAAAAACATTAAAGATTGAACAAGAGGTTCTAAGACTTCCCAGTAGTCTCTGAACTATGAGGAGGCTGTTTTTAGCCAAAATAAATACAAGCCTAGATTGTTTCCTAGGGAGCAGCAGTTCATTAGAAATTCACCTCAGAGTTGTGTGACAGACCATTGGCACAGAGAAACTCCACCCCCGCTTCCCGTCTCGTTGCTGAGAGCTCTCTGATTACAGGCTCTTCCGCTGGCTTACAGCCCGTCAAAGTGCTTAAACACCGGCTGCGTTGACTCGCATTTAAGCAGCCACTGTCAATGAACAGTCTTTTCGCAAACGCCCACAGACCAGAATTTCTGGCTTTAGCGTCTGTAACGCATGTGATCATGTGTCGCTACGCAAATTTTTTAGTCCAGTCATGGGCTCTACCTTCAAACTTAGCGGTCATTGAGCGCACGCTGAAAATTCAACCTGGTTGACTATTTTCACACTAAATCGCCTTTACCGGGCGAGAGCTAATAAACAGTAAAAACTATAACCTTCTCATTCAAGTCCCTACATATTGACTCATGGCTAAGGACCACTCTGTGGGACTTTTTAATGTTTTGGGTTTCCACAACTTGTCATTTTTTGGTGGTACCGCTACTTTAACCCACCCAAATCATAGCCTGGTCCACTTCTGGCACAGCGTCCAGGCCAGGTAAAGGTTAGGGTCAGAATACAGGTGCGCTCTACCTTCTGGTATGGGTTTACAGCCCAGAGGTTGGGGAGCCTTGATCTATTTAGAACAGCCAGCATATCAAAAAATGATGAGTTGGGGACACCCAAAAAGCAAATTTTTGACGCAGGGGTCTTTAAAGGGTAACCAAACAGGGAAGTTGGAGGCTGACTCCGCCCACAGCCGAAATGTGAAAATCCAGTCAGAGGGGCGGGGCTTGGGGGCTGGACTGTTATCATTATTGGAGCTGCACATCATGGCGTCAGACTTCTGAAACTTACATGGGTTGACCAATCACAGAATTAAACTGTAATACCTCGATTTAATTTGTAGGGGGCAGCACACAGATGGTTTCTGACTGTATTTTCAAGAATTAAACCATTTTATTTTAATTTATAAAAAAATGGCAAAAAACCAAAGGAGACTTTTAAAACCCCATTTTGAATATAACAAATGCAATCTTGTTTAAAATGAAATGTTTTCGTCCACTCCTGTTTTACAACAAATTGAATGAAGACATACTCAGAAATACAGTTTTAGGATTAATTTTCTTCATCTGTGTCATCAGACTAAAACAATAAAACATAAGGGTGGTTCTAGGTCTTCTTCTAAAAACTGTAGTGAAGGTGTAACTCACGTCATGACCAGGTCTTCCAGGGGATCCTTGTGGGCCTACAGGCCCAGCATCTCCCTGACGGGAAACAGAGAGCACTTCAATTCATCACAGAAAGACGCATCAAGCAGCAATTGGAATGAGCAATGCAACCCAAGTTTCATTGTAAACACTACCTTGATAAAACAATTTAGGATCAAAAACGTGCAAAAAACAGCAATTGTGAGAACACAGACAGACTTGGCACGATGGTAAAGCAAACAGTTGTTGGCTAACCTTCTGTCCAGGAAAGCCAACATGGCCGGTTTTGCCTTTGAATCCCTGCAGAGACACATCAAAGAGAATGAGCCTGGTACAGTATAAAAATTCAAAAGTGGACGCTGCCAAAAGAAGAGGCAGACTGTCTTTGAAAGCCCAAACACCTGCTCATGGGTAGAACACAAAGTGAGATGCAGAGAGCAAAATGAGAGGGATGCTAGAAAGAATGAGAGTGAGGAAGAGGAGCAGCTTCGTCAGTGAGGTGGAATGTAGAGTTATCGTCCCCACCATGTTGAAGTCACAGAGATCTGAGGAGACGATACAAAGCTTTGAAGTTTTAAATGGGCCCACAACACCTGCGACATTACAACATGAACTAGATGAGGTAATGACTGCACATATTAATGCAGTGGGACCTCAGAACCCCACATCTGTAATCCAATTTCCATGCATAAATTAACTTCAAATCCCAAACAAGACCTCCACGGTCCATCCACTAATGAAGGGCTTGTAATGAAAGAGACTTGGTCATGCAGCTTGATGTGTACACTGAAGTGGCAGGCACCCGCTGGGTGATTGTAAGGTACTGTATGAAACTTCTAAAAAAAAGTTCTCATATTGAAGTTGATAACAGTGACAAATTAAAACAGAGAGGTGTGTAATTTATGAATTTAGATTCAAAAGAAAGGGAAGTCCAGAATGCTAATCCACTTACGAATGCAGGTTTAACTGACAAACGGGATCCCTGTTCCGTACAGCACTGGGAAAAAGGTCATGTACATATTTTGTGGATCATAAACGCAGCAAATGTCAAGTCTCTTTCTGTCAAGATCGTTCATCAGCAGGTCCTCGGATGTTTCGGGAACCAGATAGGGTATGTTAACACACTACAAAAACGGGCACTCTTAAAGAGAAGCAATAAAATGAATTTCTTACAAAAAAAACAATTCTTGCATTTTATCAAAGTTTATATATATACACGTACAGTGTTTACTCTGTATTTGAGTTTCTTTGTTTGCAGTTTCACATATTTGCTGATTTTTTTTTCAGTCATGTTTGCCACAAAAACTACTCAAGACACTTGTATCAAATTTCTGCGTCTAAAGGAGGTACGATGAAGGTGGATGAAGCTCGCACTCCTGATTATAAGGCAAAGAGTGACACTTCTTATCTGCATCATAAAGTACACTGTCTAGCGGCTGCTGTAGCGTCTTATGTTCTTAATAAAAAAAAAAAGAAAAAAACTCTTTAGGCTGAGAAATACCCCAATGTTCTTCAAAAAATGTTTTACAAAGCATGATCAGAAGTGTTTTGTATGAGTATGAACTGATAACAGACATCATTCGGCCGCGGGGTAGAGGATTCCTGGTATTCCTATTCGTGGATTAACACCCGCGAATAACTGGGGAATACTACTATACAGTATCCTGGTTTCAGGATATATATACACATATATACATGTACAATATATATACAAATATTTCACACTATAAAGAAATGGCAAGAATTCTAATTTGAGAAAAAGATTCTGGTTCTGAAACTAAAATTATTTTGCTGTTGAAGAACTTTTTCGATAAATTCTTTTTTTTTTCTTGTAAGACAGAATATAAGACATTTTTTCTTGGAACAAGGGTCTCTTTAACTTTCTTAAGATTTAGTTTTGGCAGTGCAGTCCTACTCACTGGGATTCCTCGAGGTCCTGCTGGGCCTGCAGGGCCCGGTTCTCCCTGACAAGGAAAAAAATAGACTATGTCAAAAGATTACTCACCAAGCGGTTAAATAGTTTGTGTGTTTGGGTTTTTAAGCATGTGGCCAATTCTTGCGATGTTTGTCTGTGACCTACTCTAAGTCCTGGCTTCCCGTCTTTTCCATCCATCCCCTCGATACCAGGGGGGCCCTTCAATTACAAATATGAGTTTAGAAAAGACACAAAAATTGCATTCCATTGATGGATTTTATAAAATGACCAATACAATTAATTTTGACAAAAATACATACCATTAACCCTGGGGAACCAGGTGAACCGGGTCGTCCAGTTGGTCCTTGTGGGCCGGCAGGACCATCATTTCCCTTAAAAAAAAAAAAGGTTTTATGAAGACCAACATGTGAATTGGAAATGCAGAAAGTTAAATCTGGTATCTGTACTCACTTTTTCACCTTTTACCCCAGGTAGGCCTTCTCTTCCTGATTTGCCGGCCGGACCGGGTGGACCCTAAAACCAGAAAGCATAGGTCTAACTTTATTTTCTGACTCTGTTATTATTAAAAAAAACAATGTAGAGAAATGAAGTGTTTACACACTGGTGGTCCTGGAAAACCTGGTTGTCCTTGGAAACCCTGAAAAAAAAAATCAGTGATGTATTTTATTTATTTCTAATTGCTGTGGTTTAAGACATGTAAGCTGCATGTCTGCTTCGCGCACCTGCTCGCCTTTTTCACCAGCAGCCCCCTGGGGTCCCGTTTCCCCTTTAATACCCTGAAAATGGACAAAAAAATCTTTACGTTCGAGCATTTTGACATTAAGACTTTATACGTTGCCCAGAAATATTTATGACCAAACACTGACCGGTGCTCCAGCTTGTCCTTGATAGCCCGGGTTACCAGGAGGACCCTGCAGAGGTAAATGCAGTTAATATACGACTCAAACTGTAGAGTGATTTGGTTTTAAAGTCACGGATTACTGCCTTACTGATTCTCCTTTCTGTCCACTGCTTCCGGGGCTGCCCCGCTCACCCTTCAGTCCCTGTCAAACACACAAAAGCGGTAACTCAGCATCCAATCTCATCTCCTTGTAAGTCTGCAAACGCCGTTAGGATGTTATTAGTCCCACGATTCTGTTAGAATAAAGAGCAAGCTTACAGGCAATCCAGGTGGCCCCATGGTTCCAGGATACCCAGGTGTTCCTGGAGGACCCTGAGGTAAACATCATGCAATCGATCAAACACAGAAACCAATTATGTGACCAAAGCGTTATAATATCTCAGAAAGCGATCGTCAAATGCAAACCTGTTCACCCTTTATCCCAGGGAGGCCTGGTGTTCCTCTCTCCCCCTGCTGACCCTGAGGATGACAGCAGAGAGGACGGATTAGAAAATCAAGGAAATGATTTGTTCATTATTTGCTAGAACGGATCCCCTTGTGGAAACAAAGAAAGGACAAGTTAAGACTGTAGAAAAAAGGAAGAAACTGCTCTCTGGAATGTAACTTTGTTTGATTTTGTCCTTTGCTATTCAAATTCATGAGAAAATGCCATGACAAAAGTAAACCCAGATTGTTCAATTCTGATGCCAATACTACTAATCAAAACTCCTTTATTCTCTAATTCCGCCAAAACAGAAAACAATCCATAAGACAAACAAAGAAGCCTGAGAGTAAAGACGAGTTCTATGTGTGTTGAAGGTCTATCTTGAAGTTTTTAATGGCACGGGGAATTGCATTTTTTTGTCAATATTAATATTCACAAGGAAGTATGAACCGTTGCCTGGCAACAAGACATGTACCGTACATAATGATAGATGAAAGAATGCTTTTCAGAAGAAGAGATCTAAATAATGGAAAACAATAGATATTCAAAGTAATGGCTCAATGTGTTAAATCAATAAAAGTTCTCGATTCCTAAAGATGAAATCAAAGTTTTTGACACAATTTGATTGGTTGTTGGAGAATGCCATTGATATTTAGGAAAATTATCTCATTATTGACTACATGTTGCAGCTTTGATGACGAACTTATAGCATTTTTTTCACTATAGGGCAAAAAAAAAAATTAATTATTAATTCTTATGTTTAGTGATGTCAAAGCGGTCTCGAGTGGCGCTCTGTTAAAATGTCAGGTTTAGTATTATTGTAAATACTCTAACCTGTTAACGTGTGTGTGTGTGAATACCTGAATGTGTGTTCACAATGTAAGCAGCAATTCACATTCAAACTGCCACCTTTAATGAAAAGTCCATGTAAACGTCGGTAAAACCGCATTTCTGCAGGGACGGGAAAGAGGCACCTCATGATTCGATTAACAATTTGACTATGATTATGATCAATGCAGCTTTGAATGCGACTCCCATTTATTATTAGAGTTTGGACGACATGAGATTTTAGCTACTATGTCTTCGGTTACTAAATCAACAGATAGTCCGAAGTATGATTCTGTGGCGATTGAAGATCCAATATATTTTTTGACTGTTGGAAGTGTTCGAAACAGAACTTGTTAAAGCTACACTCTCGCCAGTAGAACCTGAACGCATTCTACGCTCCACCTCTGAATTGAACTATTCAATGTGAATTTAAATTTTTTTTTAATCCCTACATATTTAAATTTAGTCTGGCAGCAAATGAGATAAATGACGTTGACAAACATGGACCACCATCTCCAGACATCAATAAAAATATGAATATTTTGCTTTCGAGTGTACAGCAAAGAGGCTCAAGGAAAAGGACAACAAAGTAAACTTCTAGTTGTAGCAGCAAATGGTAGCTGCTCAGTGTGATCCCCACAGCCGCCTCCACCGCCTCACTCTCCTTCCACGCTACACTTAGACACACTTCCACATACAGCTGAAGCCAACACCTGCTATGAAGTGTTGCAAATGGATGTTGCAAATGGATTCCACTCGGTGACCACATGTCTCAACCATTTAGCACTTCCACTCTGCTAAAACAATAAATCTGAATGAGGGAAGAGGCAGCGGGGACGGCTGTGGGCTGCACAGCAGTCACACTCTCCATCTATTAGACAAGAAGATAATTAAACAACTGGAGAAAAAAAGAGACCCGAATCATTTCCTCATCAGAGATAACTTTCATTAAAGAGCCACTCACAGACACAGGGACACAGAGAGATGACAAAGATGAAACAATAAAGGATGGCTTGATTCCGAAATGAGATAATCTGCCTTTTAGAGGAAATGGCAGGAAATAAAAACCACGAGGGAGATAAAACAAGATTTCCACCCCCTGCTGCTTTATACTTCTGAAATGTTTTTCTTCTACATGACATTTATGGTTAATGTGTTTGCATTTCCAACTTCCAAGATACAAAAATTTGAGATGCTGGTGGTAGTAGCAAGAAGTTCTCATGTATACATGTATATAATTCTTATATACATACATATATATTATACAAACATATTATACACATAGCTATGATACATATATAGTGTACACACACACACACACATATATATATATATATAAAGAGGGAGAGAGAGAGAAGCTGGTGGTAATAGTAGTAGCAAGAAAGTTCTCATTGCTAAGTTATATTGTAGAAAAATTATATATATATATATATATATATATATATATATATATTATACATATAATATACACAGAGACATAATACATAAATAAAGTACACACACATATATATATAAGGCGTGTTTTTATACCGCCGTCGCAATCCATTCTAGCTACAGCGTATCATATGCACGCAGAAACCGTGTTTGGCGTATATTATGCACAGTATTTCAGAGTGCATAGTTGTGGAATATTTACCCACTTTACTGAGACTATGATACACATTGACATATTATATATATATATATATATATATATAATATGTCTATGTGTATACATGTGTGTACTTATACATGTGCATATAAAATATATATACAAACATATACGTGTAGATTATACATATATATATATATACTGTATATATATATACTGTATATATATGTAAATCAATACATAACATAGAATAAAAAACATTAAAAACATTAAAAAAAACTTTAAATCTAAGCATTCATTGTCAAAGTTAATACAATTACTTTCTTTTGCCCTCCTTTTTTACGTTATATTTTCCACCTGTTTACTCCTTGCTGACAGGCCATTTACTGGTTAAAAGACAAAACCGTAAAGAAAGTGTCTGAATAACTTACAGATAGCCCAGGTGGACCCTGAGGACCAGGAAAACCTGGAGGCCCCTGTGGACAGAAAGTTTTGACAGAAACATATTAAAACCTTTCTGTCCATTGCAGAAGAAATCCATTTGCATCTCAGTAAATGTCCTGACAACTAAGTGGTGCATTTGACTGTGTTGGTGTGTTGCTACGCTGCATCAGCAGGGGGCACTCCTGGATAAAGTCTGTTTCAATCCAACATTTTGAAAGAAAAGCAGATCATGCTGATGTTCGGCGATAAATGAGACACGTATTTTTCTTTAAAAAAAGTTTTCTGCAAAAAAGAAAACAAAGTGTACTTATTGTGCTCTCTACTCAAGTGCTAAAAGAAAATATGTCGAAAGCACAAAAGTTTACATGCAGCACAAACTTGATGTTAATCTCTCTGTACCTCTTGAATCCCAGTTAAATGATCCCTACGTTAGAGTGGATTAACATAGTAAATGAACAAAGTAAAACATTAGGTTTTTATAACTTAATGTCTAATCTGTTATGAAGTCATTGTAGTTACTTTTCCTGCTGTGGTTTAATAATTAAGTTTGAGATTTAGTGGAAAAAAGAGACAAAATAAATAAATGGCTGATGTCTAAACAAACCCT
The DNA here is from genome assembly GCF_002922805.2 of Oryzias melastigma. NCBI lineage: Eukaryota > Metazoa > Chordata > Actinopteri > Beloniformes > Adrianichthyidae > Oryzias > Oryzias melastigma. The sequence continues at coordinate 6,280,818 of NC_050522.1, forward strand.
TACCATGATTCCTGGAATTCCAGCTTGTCCCCTTTCTCCTGGTGTACCCTGAGCATAAAGTAACAAAAAAAAGATAAAACATTCACCCTCATCGATGTAGTATGCCAAATTGACACTACAGAAACACATTATTTTCTTGTAAAAACTCTCAGACTTCAACTCACAGGATCTCCTTTGATTCCTGGTGAGCCTGGAATTCCAGGAACTCCTGGAGGTCCATTGCAGGATCGATCCCCCTTTGATGAAAAATGAAACAAATGAGTTCATGTGCAACAATTCCTGTTTTTACACAGTGAGGTTGATTTACCGCGGCTTGAGTGTTCTGTTCACTCTGCAGTCTCTCCAAACACTGAGAGTAAAAGAAATAAGGAATCAGAAGAATTATATTTTTTTCTTCCACTAATGCCGATTGTTCTAAAAGCATGCAAAGACAATGCAAAACAATGTTTCTTCTTTTTTTTTTTTTACCATTTTGCATTCATAAAGACATAACTGCATGACTTGTGACAATACACTCCTGTACTTCACAATGCACCAAAGCTGAAAAAAAACAAAAACATTCCAATCCTCTCCCAAAGTCTCACCCTGTCACAGCTGTCCAAGAGGGTTGCACCAGGCTTGCCTTGGTCTCCTTTATCACCTTTGGCACCAGACATACCTGGCACCCCAGGCAACCCTTGGGAGCAGCCGTCAACACAGCTCTCCTACGCATACAAAACAGATTTTTCTCTTCTACATTATACATATATACAAATATGTATACATGTATATGTGCACATATATATGAAAATATATGTGTGTGAGTGCCGTCATGCCAACAGTAGTCATGCGGAGTGCACAATATACTGTAGGTGCAATCTCCCTAAACATGAATAAATGTACACGATTACTAACATCAGTGGGGTCATCTGAGGGGTCTTGAGGAGGTTGTTGTATTCCGCTGGGATTCTGAGGAGGAAAATACAAATTCAGACAACGCTTATTTTATCATTTTATGATCCTAAAGACAACCATAAAGTGAAAACAATGTTATCAGTCTCATCATGTATAAAAGGGAAAAGCATAACAACTGATCATCTTATTTTACTTGCATCACCATGGGGCAGAGATGGGACCAAGTCATTGTTTTGCAAAGCACAATCAAGTCACAAATCTTTGTCCTTAAGTTCAGAGTCAAGTCCAAATCTCAAGTCAATTCCAAGTCCTACTAATGCATGTTTTAGGTCCTGGAGTACTTTCATTCTTTCTTTCTATGCTTTTACAAACTGTATTTAACTATCAAAACTTTGCAAAGTATTTGCCAAATCTGCCTCTGAACTAAAAATCCCAAATGATACTTCTATCATCAAAAACCCATGTCCCACTCCAATCATCCTTTAAACTATTTTAAAAACTGTTCCCAGTGACCTTGAAATTATGATTATTATGATTATACCATTAGAAATTCGCTCATAAATTGTAGGACTGTTGGCACAAAATAAGCAAGCCCACTTCCCATAATCCATCTGTTTACCTGCTCACCTGCTATTTTACAGTCCCAGTCCCTACCCAGCTGCACAGTTCTGAGCCAGATGTCAGCTCAGAAGAGGAAAACAAAGACGTACATGGATGTCTTTGTCTCCAAGTTGATGAATGAAGTGGAGCAGGTGATTATGGTTGATCATAGTAGCTTCCTTGTCACACCTACAAGCCTTTTCCAACAGCATGTTTGCGAGTGCTCCCAATTCACAAATATTTGGATAAAGAAATACTCAAAAATGTAGTTTTAAAGTTAATTTTCTTTATATTAGTGCTGTCAATCAATGAAAAAAAACAAATATTCATCACACCTTTGGGTTGTGATTAATCACAATTAATAACTTTGTTTTACTTGGTACATTTTATATGACAATATGTAACCCTACACAGGATTCACTGAAACAAACTTTTGCTTCATCATCTGGACAAAAACAAGCGGTAAGAAGTGAACTTTCTCTAACTGATGCTTTTTTAAACTTATCAGACAATCAGCATATATATCGCTGTCCTGTCACTACAGTCGAGGTCGGTGACGGTCAGCAGACACCATGAAAACGCGGAGCACAACATAGTAAATAGTCTGCTTTTTGTGAAAAAGTTATCTAAACTGAAAAAATAACAAAAATAAAGTACTAAATACTAAAGTACTAATTTTGTAGGTGACTATGGTATAAATGGGATAGAGCCCGACAAAGTGTCCTTTGTCAGAAATTAGCGTGTATGCCATAGAAGTGTAATGAATTTGCATTAATAAATATGTACACTGTAAAAAGTAAACCATTCGATCAATTAACAAAAGTTCTGTCATGTTTTACATTTAAAAATATTAGCTTTTATTTATTTAAATTAAAAAAAAGTAAACCAACAACTCAAAATCTTGATTTGACAAAAAATAATAATTTTAAATGCAATAAATAACAGAACTTTTGTTAATTTATCTAATGTTTCACTTTTTTCAGTGTAACACGTTCATTTTTGATTAATTAATTGTATGCATTAATCAATAACGCTGACAGCCCTACTTTATATATGTCCTCTATCATAAAAAATACCACAAGAACATGTTAAAAATACTAAAAACACAATTATCGTAGTGGATCTTTAACAGTGAGTTTACAGCCTCGTTGATTTAACTGTGCAGCTACTTAGCAGATAAGCTAGCGTGAGCTTTCCTTAAGAATTTACTGTTTCTTGTGGAACTTCAAATGCCGAACAGAATTGGACGTTGGAGAGTCTCTGTCTGTTATCTTTGAACTGCATCTTTTGCACTCTTCAAACTGTTTTTTTGGTGATAACCTCAGAATTTTTATACTGGAACGTAACCGTAGAAATCCTTTTCGCAAACTTGTTTGGCAGATCATTTTCATTGATTGTCCTACAATTTTATTGGTTGGTTTGCATCGGATCAAAGCCACATCGACCTAATTTGATTGGACGTTGAGAAAGCACAGATAGACACACAGAAATACAGAGTGGTCTATGTCAACATACTTAAAATCTTTGGCTGTTGGAAAAGTAGCAGTTCTTTCTGGGTCGAAAGGTTTAAGTCCAAGTCAAGTCAGGAGTTACTTGAGTTTCAAGTCTTTCAACATTTAGTCGAGTCCAAAGTCATCAAATTCAAGACTAGAGTCCTAGTCATGTGACTCAAGTCCACACCTCTGCAATAAGAAGTGATTAGTTTGTTTACCTTGTTTGTTCAAACATCAGTTTATATCAAAATAAAAGCAAAAGTCTACATATTTTTTTCACAATAAAACAAAAGAATTGAATTTAAAAGCAGATAACATGAGCTTTTTCGTTTTGTGTAAAAAAATACCTTAAAAGTACAAAACTTAAAACACAAAAGTAGTTTAAAGCTTATATACTGATCTCATAACAGTCAGTGCAAATGATTCTTTGGAATGATGGAATGAACTGCAAAGACATAACATGTTATCAATAACTGCAGGAATAATGAAAAGAAAAACAAACAATAAAACTATTTTCAAATACATTTTCACAACTGGAGGTCATGAAAGTCACTCCAAACTGCAAAATGGCACAGAAATCACAGTTTGGTTTTTCTTGGACAAACGAGTTTTAAAAAGGAAATTAAGCTGCCAGGTTACGACAATAACAAAAGTAAAACGCCTTCTTTCAATCAGTCAAGTACATTTACTGTGAAACACAGTCAACACTGTACCAACACAATAGTACCTTTCCCTCTGTGAAAATCTGTCACATCCAGCTGGCCCACTTTCAAAGTCATTACTGATCCATTTGACATTGTTCAAACCACAGCCATTAGCTGGGGAGGCTATTTCATGCTGTACGCCGTTACATACGCTAGAAAACGCCAGCGTGCGTCTGCAGACTCGCTTGAAGAAAAGGTACTCCGTAATTATAGGCCAGCATTCATGAGGCGTAATCCGCCATTAGTTAACGTTCGGATGTTTCATAGAAGCGTGCGTTCATAATTTAAAGACAGAACCGGATCGGGGATTTCTGGGTGAAAGCAACAGAACTGTGGAAACGAGAAAATGTTTAAGGGAAAAAGAAATGTGGACATGTCTTTAAGTGGATGTGTTGAGCACAGAGAGTAGTGGATACTCCCAATAAATCAGAGGTTAAGCTTCACTCCGGAGAAACTTCAGGAACACACTCTGGTGTGATGCATGAATGGACAGCTTCTTTTTAGTGAGCAAAATATGGTAGAGTGTGTACAACAGAGGGGATGCTGTGTTGGCAAACGGCTCTTCCTTTCCCATTAATCCCCCTTTTCTCCTTTAAACTACTTCCCTAATTCCTGCGTTGAAGGTGATGCTCCCCTTGAGCGCCAACTGGAGATCGGCACTAATGCAACCGCAGTGAAATTAAACCAAAAACACAATTGAAAGAAGATAAAAGTGCAGACAAAAAGCAGCGATTTACAAATCAAACGTCACCTTCCGAAATTTTACTATTTACAAGAGAATTTGAGATATTTAACACAGTTTGTGAGTCCTCATAAACGTTAGATAAATTCACACATTATATTTTCTGAAAAAAAAAAGTAATGTAATGGACATCATACCTTTAAATTGCATCTTTTTAACATATTCTCATTCCCAATTCATCACATTTTGACCTTTGGTTAAGGACCCCTTAACTGACGTTTTGGGTGTCGCCAACTCGCCATTTTTTGACGTGCTGGCCGTTCCCATTAAATTGCAGGTCCATGACCTCTAATCCGCGAACCAGAACAAGTCCAGTACCGGGATGCAGAGCGCATTTCAGGTAGCCTATCCCTAACCCGGTTCTGGTTTGCGTCCGGGCCTGGTCTTTGCACAGTATCGTGCCTGGTACCCAGTTCGCGTCTGGTACAGTATCTAGTACTGCATCCAGTGCTGGGTTAAGGTTAGGGTGCCAGTGCCGGACGGGTCCTAAGGATCCGTCCGCATCCGGTACCCTAACCCAGTACTAGTTCTGAACAGGTCCTAAGGATCAGTCCACGTCCGGTACCCTAACCCAGTACCAGTTCACGTCCAGTACTACGTCTGGTACCAGTTCGGTCTGGTACAGTATCTAGTACTGCATCCAGTGCTGGGTTAAGGTTAGGGTGCCAGTGCCGGACGGGTCCTAAGGATCAGTCCACATCCGGTGCCCTAACCCAGTACCAGTTCTAGACGTGTCCTAAGGATCAGTCCACGTCCGGTACCTTAACCCAGTACCAGTTCATGTCCTGTACTGCGTCCGAGCTTGGACCGCGCCCAGTACCGGGCCTGGTACCATTTTGGGTCCGGTATTGGGTCTGGTACCAGTTCGATCTGGTACAGTATCTAGTACTGCATCCAGTGGTGGGTTGAGGTTAGGGTGCCAGTACTGGACGGGTCCTAAGGATCCGTCCACGTCCGGTGCCCTAACCCAGTACCAGTTCTGGACGGGTCCTGAGGATCAGTCCATGTCGGGTACCCTAACCCAGTACCAGTTTATGTTCAGTACTGCGTCCGGGCTTGGTCCGTGCCCAGTACTGGGCCTGGTACCATTTTGGGTCCGGTACTGCGTCTGGTACCAGTTCGGTCTGGTACAGCATCTAGTACTGCATCCAGTGCTGGGTTGAGGTTAGGGTGCCAGTACTGGACGGGTCCTAAGGATCAGTCCACGTCCGGTACCCTAACCCAGTACCAGTTCATGTCCGGTACTGCGTCTGGTACCAGTTCAGTCTGGTACACTATCTAGTACTGCATCCAGTGCTGGGTTGAGGTTAGGGTGCCAGTACTGGACGGGTCCTAAGGATCAGTCCACGTCCGGTGCCCTAACCCAGTACCAGTTCTGGACGGGTCCTAAGGATCAGTCCACGTCTGGTACCCTAACCCAGTACCAGTTCACGTCCGGTACTGCGTCTGGTACCAGTTCAGTCTGGTACAGTATCTAGTACTGCGTCCAGTGCCGGGTTAGGGTTAGGGGACCGGTACTGGACGGGTCCGTCCAGGTCCGGTACCCTAACCCAGTACCAGTTCACGTTCAGTACTGCGTCCGGGCCTGGTCTGCGCCAAGTTTTGCACCTGGTGCCAGTTTGGGCCTGGTACCGCGTCCGGTGGTAGGTTAGGGTTAGGGTACCGGTATTTGTACTGGACACATCCCGAGTACCAGTCCGCGTTTAGGTAGCCCATCCCATGAGCTGCTGAGCCTTGATTTTACGAAGAGCCAGCACAACAAAAAACGATGAGTTGGGGACACCCAAAACGTCAAAAAGTCATGTGGAGGGGTCCTTAACCAACTGACGATTTGGAGATGAGGATCTGTTGATCTTTAGTGTTTAAAGACTCACTCTGACCAGGCTTCCAAAAGTTTCTTCAAGTTAAAGCTAAGACTTTTAAGACCTTTTCATATCAAAAAATCAAAACTAATTTCTTAGTCTGTTTCCCATTTTATACATTTACAGAGTACATATTATCATCAATACAATCATGATTGAAATATTAGATCTTTGATATGAAATGTGAAAAGGAGAAGTTTCAAACAGCACCATTTTTAAGGCTAAGAAATCTAACTCTTTAAGTCTTTTTAAGGTATTGTTTCCAAATTCAGTGTTTTTCAGACTTTTAAAGACCCCTCGGGAACCCCGTCTGACCATCTTTGATCTATTTTCAAAGTGTTCCCAGTGGTTTTGTATTAACAATTATGACTTTTTAACAAAAAAAAAAAAAAAAAACTAAAGTTTTCAAACGTGTCAAAACACGTTTTATTTGACAGTATCCTGCTTACACCACTTAGAAAAGAGAAGATTTAAAGAACAAAAGCACAGCACAAATATGACATAAAATACCCTCAGAACCTTCTTGAACATTTTGTACCAGAAAATATCACTTTTAAAACATTGTAATACTGATTCAGGCCTTGCAAAACTCAATTTGTTCCTTTAAATTACCGTATTTTCCGGACTATAAGTCGCGGTTTTTTTCATAGATTGAATGTCCCTGCGACTTATACTCCAGTGCGACTTATATACGAATTTTTAATGAGATGAGATATGGACCGTAAGTCTAGAGTGCCCTCTTATGGTGATCTATGCAATTACTTTATTTACTTTAGTTATTCAGACGTGACACAGAGGACGAAGAATTTAAGGGATTTAGTGATATGGAGTGAGATTGCGTGCAATTAATTAGAGTAAAGATACAAAGTTGATGAGTTCTTGAGGCTATAGTTAAATAAAACTGTTATGTTATATAAATGCTACACCTTTTTGTATTTTTTCATGATGCTAATATGTGAATATGTGTTGACACATATTCAGCCTGTTTTCTATTCACTTATGAATGTTATAACTTACCTTCCAGGATGATGTAATATTGTTTTTTTCAACCAGTTTGTAAAATAAATTACTTGAAAAAAATGCGACTTATACTCCAGTGCGACTTATGTATGGTTTTTTCTTCTTCATTATGCATTTTTTGGCCCCTGCGACTTATACTCCGGTGCGACTTATAGTCCGAAAAATACGGTATAAATTAGAAACCTAGAAACACTCATTTGCAAATCAAATATGCAAACATCAAAGTAGGGGGCCGTTTTCTTTCTTTTTTCTTTTTTTTTTTCTTTAATAATTCCACTTTGGAAGACATGGATTTACTGGGTGGTTTTGCATCATTCATATACGCGGCCTCACATGTCGACTCGCTCTAATTTTACTTACTAAGTTTCCAGGCAAACCAGGTTTCCCGTCCTTTCCAGGAATACCCTGAAAGAAGGAACTGAGGTTGAACTGGTTTGTAGCCAGTTGAAGGCTAGCCGCTCCCATCTTCACCAAAACTTAAGGCAAGCAAAGTGGGAAGGTACCAAATAATGGGACCTGTCCCCCATGGCTGCCATCAATTATAAAACTTAGGAAAGTCTATCAACCCTTATAAATGTATACATCTGAATAGAAAAAAACAGCATGTTAGATTGAAAAAAAAATAACTGATTTGAGCTGTAGAGCTAAACCAGTGCACCCTTGCTGTAGTCATGGCCTCTACCATCCAGCACAAATCAGAGTTTCACTTTATTTGAAGGTCTGTTTGACTTAAAAACAACAACAAATTATTTTAATCCACACTTTTGATGCAAACTGATTCGCTTCCTTTCGACTTTCCAAGTTTTAAAACCAGACCTTCAAATAACTGCTCATGTCTCGGTTGACATTCTGATTGAAAGCTTGCTCGAATGCCTCCCACACGGGTTAAAGCTTGAAGCACCACATGGGTTAGTGCGACTTCATCTTCCTCTCATTGATGTCCAAGCTTTTGCATAGACTCCTTACATTGACAGTGCATCTCCTACATGCATATTACACAGACTTTATGAGACCCATATGGATGCAAAGCATGTCAAAGCCTTATTCATGAACCCAAAAGGCCCAAGCTGAAAGCCTACATGACACGAGTGGAGCCAGAGAGCTCTCAGGCACTTTCAAGTGCACTAAAGGATGTTTTAGACACAACCTAGACGCAGTTTCTCTATCAAAATTTGGCTATACATCACTATTATGATGAAAATCATAACATTGGTCTGGAATATTTAGAAGGGTATGTAATATTCCAAAAGCACAAGTATACAGACTTATCGTTATGTTATCAGGGTTGCCAGATTGGGTGGGCTAGAATTTTAATTTGTGGGAAAAAATTGCTTGGTGGATAAATTGGTTTGGCAGTTTTTAGTTAGATACATTTTTTGAGTGGTTATATTGTGGGATCTGATGGTTTTAGATTAATTTTGGGCTGGAAAACCATGACTTGATCTGGCAACACAAGTCATAGGGACAAAATAGCAGAAATATTTTGAAACTTTTGGGAAATAAAATTCAAATTTTTCATTAAATGGATCTCAAAAGGGGATTTATAATGGGAAAGGCTTTAAATTAGAGATACATTTGTTTAAGAAGACCTCAAGAATTGATGGGAAAAATAGTTTTCTCTTTTTTGAGAAAAGTGACAAAACATAAGTCAGAATTCAGCAAAAACTTGCATTTAGGTTTTTGAAAAACCATTTACTGTATATGAGAACTGGACTGAGTGACCTCCTCCCTCGCGTCTCAGGTGTACCTGGTGGTTTCAAGAAGCCAAACTCCTATAGACTTTTATAAATAAATACACAGCTATTACTCAGTTCTTCTCATTCTTTTTGTCAGAATAACCATTCTTATCCTATACTTTTTTTTGTCATTTTCTTGCTAATCTTCGTTTTGTTCGCATTTTTCTGAATAGAAGATACTTAAGTTATAAACTGGCCAATCAGATGCCTCAATAAAAGCATATGGTCTAATATAAAAATTTGATTGAAAGATTCTCTCGAGCCCTCTTTCAGTGGTAGGGGTGTGGCCTGCAGCTAGCTCACTGCTGATTGGCTTATACTGACATCATCTGGTTCCAACATGGTGGTATCCGTATCCGTAAAAAAAATTGGCGACTGAATCCACTTCATTTTGTTGGAGTACTTTTTATGGGTAATATGACGTCACACTCACTTGGTCCACTTCTCTTATACAGTCAGTGATTCTAACAGGAATAAATAAGCCATTTCTCAGAAAAAAAAAAAAAAAAGTTTTTAGTTAGTTAGCTGTTGCTGGTGGACATTATGGGTTTGCCAAAATATTGATATTGCAGTATATCGCGACATTTAGTCCTGCGATTGATTCTAAATGGGTTCCCACCAAGTATGGATATTTTATTTTCATTTGAAGAGGCTGTAAAACATTACACTCGCCATCTTTTGGTGAGACCTTGGATGTAGATCGGGGGCGTGCTGTCATGAGCTACTTGAATTTTTAAAAATTTCTTCTGTTCTTTACAACAATTTTGCACTAAGTTGTGGCACTGCTGTTCATGTTTACTATTGTTAACACTGAATTTTACAGATAATTCAAATTCAATTGATGTCAATCCTTGTCAAATACATAGTATTACTGATTTCAGCAATGTTGTACAAAAGTTATGATTATTTGTTGCATAAAAAAAAGCACAAGTTGTTTATTATGATTGTGTTCAAGCTAAAAAACAAATTGGGATATATTTTCCTTAAAAAAAATCTATGTTCTTCTTTATATTAGGAGTTATTAGAGACGATTTTTGAAAATTTTTGCAATATCGATATTATTGATATCGTGAGCAATGTAGCCTATCACATAACGCATCGTATCGTGAGGTGTCTAGTGATTCCCTGCCCTAGTGGACATGTAAATATTTTCAAAAAATGAGAGGTCTGAATACTTATGAAATGGCATATTTTCCCTTTAGATAAATTTTATTAATTTTAAATATAAAAAAAATTAGATAAACAGAATTCATCGTAAGTTGTGTCTAAAACATAAGAAAATATGAAAAAACTGGACAAAGTCTGAAAATGAACAGCTTTCTTACCTGAGGTCCTTGTATTCCATTTACTCCCTGTGGCCCTGGGGGGCCGGGGGGACCAGGAGGTCCAGGGGGGCCCTTTAACACATAAAGGGGAAGATCATATGCCGTCAATTTGTTCCATTTAAAAACAAATCAAAGTTGAGATTTATTGTGATTTTTCCAAACAAGGTTTGCCAGATAAAGATAAATGCAAAGCGTTTAGAAAAAGCTCCAGCTGTCAGACAGTTCTGCTGGCTGACAGATCAGACCTGAGGCCCGGGCTGCCATGTGTTTATTGCAGTTCCTGGAGCACCCTGGAAGGCAAAAATAGTCTAAATCACAGTGGGAAGTGTGAAGTTAAAAATAAATGTCAACAAATGTCAAAACAAAAACACGACATAACCGAGCTGCCTTTATTTATTTATTTCTTCAAGTCTGTGGAAGTCAGATGTAATCACCCCAAACTGGGCTGAATTCAGAGTTAGATAGTCAAGTGCATGAATGTTATTTACACAGCATGTTCCGACAGTTTGGGTGATGCATACATGTGTGCAAGTGTGTTACTTACAGGTCCTCCCACAACTGATGTCACCGGATTCGTGCAGCTGCACACTCCTGGTTCACCCTGACATGCAAACACAAAGACTGATGATGTAACTGATACAGTTTCCATTACAAACCAAAGGGAAAAAAACCAAACATTGGACATGTAGGTATGTACTTTATGCTTACTGCAAGACTTTAAGATCCTGAAACTAACCCATCAAACAGAACTTCTAGAAAAATAAATGAATACACAACAAGAGGCATTTGAGTTCCTGCTTCTCTGAAATTTAACAAACAACACAGAAAATCCTTAAATTAAATTAATAAATAGTAAGTCTTAGGGTTGACTTTCTACCTAACTGTTTAAATAATCAGTGTCAGAGTTTGTTATGGTTTTCTTTATTTCTTCTCATCTTTTTCCATACATTTTTTGTTTTGAAACACAGGGAACTAATGTTTTTTTCAGAATGTGACAGGATCAGAGGATAAATCTATAGACACTCCACAGCAGCACTCTGAGTTCAAGTGAACACCGATCACATGGATCAGTTACACCCAAGCCAAACATTTGAATTATGCATGAGCTCTGCTTGAATAGTTAGACCCTCTGTTTACATACAAAAAAACACCCCTAAAGATTTCCTGAGCACTCATGCTCTCCCTTTTTGGCCTTTTTTCCGCTCTTTCTCAGGATTTGGGTTCTTTTAAAATCAGCTTTCATGAATGCTGGTGTCACTCATCGGGCCCCTGAAGGCCTGCCTCCTTTGCTTCTGCATCTCCCGCTTCCTCTCTGTGACAGTCTGGACTGGTGGCTCTGATGCAGGCAGTAATTAATAGTCTCAGTCGCGCACTCCCTCTCTACAGGGCCCTGAAACTCCTCATCTGCCAGCGACACTTGTCACCTCCACTGCCACTCCGTCTGTGGCCTGGGGTCGCCGCCGCGCGCATGTGTGTTTGACGCGGGCGCCCACGCAAGCGCGGGACCGGGTGGAGTTTGGCGGTTTGTTGAGCCATCTCTCATGATTACTGTCTGTTCCGCCCACTTATATTCAGAGCCCTTTGGTTCCCGTCATCCGAACAAAACGGCAGACTTACCTTGTCCCCCTTAGCTCCATCACGACCCTGCCAGACAGCGGGAGAGAGCACACACACAAAGACAGTTACGACTCCATTGTTGTTCCCCAGGAAAGCTCAAGGGACAGCGAGCTGATTGTCGATGGGGGCGCAGAGGACGAGATTGGAGCAGACACTGCCTCTGTTATGGTTTCAGGCAGATATCCTTGATTATAAAGTACTCCTCAATCAAGGACAATTCTCTAAGAAATATAAGGAAATTAAAAAGGAGCAGATGCTGCAACTGAGTTTTGTCTGCAACTTTACTTTGTTCCAGAAAATGCGCCGAGGCAAATGAATGCAACAAAGCTTTAAACATCCGTGGAGCGTGAAAGCTTACCGGACCGCCTGCAACTCCTGGCAGTCCTGCAGGTCCAGGGGCTCCATCTTTCCCCTGTGGGTCAAAAATATAAATTAGAAACATGGTTTGGATACAAAGAGACTTCTATTTATAACATAAACTCCAACAAATCCTACTTGAGGTCCTGCTACTCCAATGCCTGGAGGCCCCTGAGGCCCTGGAAGCCCCACATCACCCTTGGGTCCCTTGAAAGAAGAATTTAAAATACAAAATAATTTAAAAAAACATTTGTAACAGCTTCATACAATTTTTCTTGAAGCTACCTTTTGTCCTGCAGGACCGCCGGGTCCTGGAGGGCCGCTAATGCCAGTTGGTCCCTGTGTAACATACTAAAGTTAGCCAAAAATTCTGAGCACATACAATTCTCAAAGTCCTGAAAGAGGCTTACGACAAGTCCTGGAAGTCCTCTTGGTCCCTCTTCACCCTTAATAGATCAGAACAGCAGCATAAGAGAAGCCGAGTGTCAATTGAAAAGATCAAAGAAATCGATAATATGGAAAAAATCTATAAATATCCTCTGTGTTTGATTCCTGTCTGACCTGTAGGCCTGGTAGACCAATTCCTGGAGCTCCAGCTTCCCCCTTTTGAGCACCCAATCAAAACCAGATAAGAATAACCGCCAAAAAAAGGACAACATCATCTATAAAACAGGAAACATACCTTGCTTCCTTTAGGACCAGCAGGTCCTGGTAAACCCTGTGGACCTGGTTTTCCCTGAAAATATGAGGTTTGCGTTTAAAATCAGAAAATCCCACAAAAAAGCCACACGTACATAAACAAGTCCCTCACATTTTTGCCCTGCTTTCCGGTTCCTGGGGGCCCGGCGTCTCCCTTCTCTCCTTTGGGACCCGGGACAGCGACACCATCACCCACCACGGACCCAGGAGCAACACAACTGGTGCAAGCGTCCCCCTGAAATACATTACCAAACTTTAGTTAAAGTCAAAGTTCCTGTCTGACTGTTTTCTTTTTTTTTTTTTTGAGGTATAGTCCTTTTTTAAAATCTAACTTTATCGAGAATTCACAAGATCTAAAGTAAAGTAGAACAAAAGCTTCATTTTCTGTTAAAGTCCATCTCCAATCATCTTTTTATCTACTTCAGGGGTCTCAAACTCGCGGCCCGCGGGCCATCTGCGGCCCGCAGGATGATGATTTGCGGCCCACGTCTTCATATGAAAGATTACTGTTAGTGCGGCCCGCAAGGCTGATATGAATGACAGTTGTTATGTGCAGAGCTGAATGAACCAATCACAGTGAGGTATATGACTCTGGAGGCGGGACATCGGCGGTCTGTCCAGTGCCTCTGTCTATCATTCATTCCTTCCTCCAGTCAGCTGGGCGGAGGAGGAGCCAGGAAGCACCAAACGCGATTTCCCGCGCGGGGAATTTGCTGCTCGCGGCTCGTCAAAAAATGTGTTTCTGTCGCCGCGTGTCGAAGGGGCTACCAGCTCCGTCTGTGGATGTCTCTCTCAGAATGAATGAGAGACAGATATGATGTCGAGGAATACGTTTTTTGACGTGCTGACTGTTCCTAACCAGAACTCCACAAACTCCGATCCTCAAACCTGTAATTCTACCCCCTAGCAATATATCTTAAGTTTAATCTTCAATATAAACTATTTAAAAACTTATTTTTTAATATATATATAAATCAACACGGACAAAGATCTATACATGTCGTTCATTATTTATTCATTATTTTGTGTTAAAAATAAAGATATTTAAGAACATTGGAATGTTTTCTCAGCGATTTTCTTGTGAAAATCCTGATGCGGCCCGGCCTCAACTAGATTCTGTCTCCAGCGGCCCCCGGCTGATTTGAGTTTGAGACCCCTGATCTACTTTCTTGTTGCTGAGAGTTCTCTGTTTACATGCTCTACTGCTAGCTTATAGCTCCTTACAACCCTGATATAGCATTACCACTGCAACAAAAAGTAGCAAGCAATAGTTGAGCTATTCTGATCCAGATTTCAGCTCAGAAGAGGAAAACAAAGACGTTCATGGATCTACTTGTCCACAACTGGATGCATCAGAATGGAGTGGAGCAGGGAGCTTTGCAACCAGCGTATTTTATTACTTACTGAAATATTTTCGTCAGCTCCAGATTCACGATAATTTTAAAAAAGTAATTCTCAGAAACACAATTTTTAGCTTAATTTTGTTTATATCCGTCTTTCTGTCATGATAGAAATGCCACAAGAATATACTAAAAACACAATTTTCATCAGAGTGGGCCTTTAACTAAATTTATGCACAGAACAACACAAATAAAGATAAACAATCAGTACCTTTTCTCCTTTAACACCCACTGGGCCTTGCTGACCTGGATCTCCAGGCAGTCCTGGGACTCCAGGAGAACCGTCAAGACCCTGTTCTCCTCTATCGCCCTGTTCCCCCTAGTAAAAAAATGAAAATGTTTTACAATCAAACATTATAAAACATGATGCAAAGAGTTTAGTATTAATTCAAAAAACACGAACAAAGTAATTTCAATATTTCAATCTTCAGTGTTTTTGACAGGCAAATGTTTCTGACTGATGTAATGAAAGTCTTTGATTCACGTTAAAAGAATAAAACATTGATTTATATGAATGTAAAGCAAATTGTCATCTCAGCAATCCGCTATCTGGCTCTATAAGCTGAGTCATTCCTTTCACTGAATTCTTGGGTTATTTAGGGCAGCCTGGCTCTGCGTACGGCAGATTTATTCCTCACATTTTGAGTGAAGTGATAAAAGCTTTTCACACAACCGACTCTGTGGTCAGTCGTCAAACGCCTGACTTAAAATATGCTTTTATATCATTTGAGTGAAGTCTTCTCCAAAGACATTCTTGCTCTCACTGGTGTCAAATTAATTAGGAATACTTTTCTCAGGGGCCTTATTCAAGTTCTTTTCCCATAGATTATTCTTGAACTACTGTTTTGGGTGTGTGGACAATGAGCTTTTTAAAATAGCTCGGAATGTCCCAGAGGATCGATTAGGGAATTTAATTTCTCAAATGACAACAAGGTTTTTGAGTTTCTTTGCAAGTCCCTGCAGATACACAACGTGTGAAAAGAACACATTAAGGTTCTAATGGAGAAAACATGCAAGAGGGGCCAACAAGGACAATTACCTTCTCTCCTTTAGAGCCAGACAGGCCAGGTGGTCCCTGAAGAAAGAAAAAATAAAAATAATAACACACATCATCTGCAAGTCCTGAGCCAGCCTTTTGATTGTTGAAGGGAAAAAAACTATTGACATGAAGCCAGACTCACAATCACGCAAATGGTAGGAGTGAGTCCAAAAATACACATAATAGAAACAACTGTGTAGCTGAAGGAGGATCTGTCTGTTTGTACAACCAGCATCATGGCATGTTTTGCCTTTTGGGGGGAAATCTTTCAGCATGGCAAAGTTTCACTCATCCAACTGGTTGTTAAACTAACATGCTCTGCTGTGCAACGTGATGCCAAAAAGCTGTCCCGGTGGACTGGAGTTACTCAGACGTGACTGGATACAATCCTGAGGATCGGTAATGGGTGTTATGATCTATTTGCTTTTGTTGTTTTTCTGTTTAAACGTGTGGGTCGGATGACTCATTAGCAAGGACAAATACAATTATTTATTGAGGATTTATTCATAATTCAGTCTGGAAGAAATAATAAAAAAGACACTTTAGGATAACTTTTGTTTCAGATTTTTCTGTAAAAGAAGAAGAGATAGCATATTCCACTACAGTTACCTTTATTAATGCATAATTAAGCATTTATAAATGCTAAAAAAAAATAACTAATGAGATTTACTTAAGAAAAACCTCGTAACAGTTTACACAAAAAAAATCCTATTTAAGTTTTACTGCATTTATCAAAAACAATCTAGTAAAATTTATTTATCTCCACAAGTAAGATTATGATTCAATGTTGAGTTAAAAAAAAAATAACTTAATTTTTTCTAATAGAAGTTACGTCATATTAATGAATGCTCCAAAAGTGATTAAAACAATTTGAAAAGTCGATCTTACTAATAACATAAATTTTGATTACTCATAAAAAATAGGTAAATTTTAAGTTCTTTACTGGAGTTCTTTACTAGAAAAAAAATCTATTTGCATTAATATTTGAATTCATATATAGATGTGAGTAATTATTAAGTAAATATAGAAGCAAAAAGATTGTTTTTTCAGTGTTTTAACAATAACTAAAGTTAAGAGCCACTTAAATCCAACACTTTGCAGTACTAAGTGCATTATTGAATTGATTAGCAAACAGTTAACTAATGCGTATTACTTAACAATAATAGTTAAAACTTTACAATAAGGTTCAAATAACATGTTTATAACTATTAGGTAAGGCTTAAGTTAAAATTAATAGTTTAATGCGTCAATTACGATTCATAAACAATTTTGAATCATTTTAGTAATTTTGAATAATCAGAAAATGCATATGCTTTAAAGTTAAAGTAACAAGCGGAACTAAACGTGAAGCATTTTTGACTTTCTTAGTGTCGAGGGTCAGTTGGATAAAAGTTACAGCAAATCTGCAAAATCACAATGTGCGGCTAGCTAGACACTATTTATTTGGTTTGACGTGAGTTAAAGGGTGTTTCATCAAAGCTAGTCTAATGATAAAATATAATCTTATCTTATCTGTTGTTGTAAACACCGAAACTGCTCAGATTAGCTCAGGATCACATGTTTGACAGGGGGCGAGCTGCAAATTCGCCATGTGGCGAAAGAGGGGCGTGCCACCAGTGTACGACTCGGAGGTCGGGGTGCTCTGATTTAATCGGAACAACCAGCACATCAAAAAACTCGGTACGTCTATTTTTGACGCAGAGGTCTTAACCATGCATCAATATGTGACGATTTAGAAATAAAAATGTGTTGAGTTGGGAAAATATAGGCATTATTTTTTATTGCTGAAGTACCGAAATTGGCACCAAAACCAAAGAACCGCTTTGGCACCAGAACCGCATAAGACCCAATCGGTGCCCAACCGTAATCGTGATTTTAAAATTGTAAATTGTTTTTTGTGGCTTGACTGAATCGTTACATCCACTAACATAATCATTAAGTACAGTTGAATAATAAACATTAGAACCTGTTAACTGATGAATAAAAGAATACATTTAGTAATGAAAACTGATGCATAAGACCAGATATTAATATTTTAAATAACAGTTAATTAATGCTTAATTATATATGCATTAACTAACATTTAAAAAGGGACCCTAATTGCTGAGTCTTACCGAAGACAGAAGGCAGTATGATGTTATTCTTCTGTTATAGATTCTTATAGGGATCACACAAAGTAATAAAGCTAAACCAAATCAAGCAGAGTCCCACCTGTTTGCCTGCAGCTCCAAAACCTGGAGGTCCAGGCGGACCTGGAGGGCCTGGAGGGCCGGGGTCACCCTTTGTTTGCTCCGGGAGTTTGAAGTCAGATTTGCTGCCCAACTCTGAGAGCTGGCACATGCCACACTCTCCCTATAACCAGAAGGATTGAAAGAAAAGTGATAACACAGGATAAAAACCACTAAAGAAAAACTGGTGATAACACCTACCTTCTCCCCCTTTGATCCAGGAGTCCCTTTCCCAGCCAGCCCTCTTTCTCCCTGTACGATTGGAGAACACGAGTTTTGTGAAAGATGTTCAAACATGAAAGTAACTAAATCTTTGGAGATTCTTTTGTTCAAATCACAAATATAATACATTAGAAATGATCAGTATCCCATGGAGGAATCTTAGATTGATTTGTTTAAACCCTGAAACTAGTGGATATGATAGACTTTCTTCTTTGGCCCTTAGGCTGAAAAATACATCATATTAAATCCTGAATTTAGTTTTACTATTGATTCTTTCACATCATATTAATGAGCAATAAAAACTATGAATACTCAGTCTTTATGTATCATTTCTCACTCTGTAGGCTGATACTAATTAAAAACTAATACCAAAGACACAGACTGAGGGAGATAATGAGTTTCCTCCACCACATGTAATTACTCTCATTTGAAAAATACAATAAAAATGTAATAATTTTACGTATGAAAGCTAATTTTAATATAAACACGACAGCGTTTGACATCAAACTCATTCGATTACATCCTCTCCAATGTCACTGGCGTGTGGGACATCGAAGTTTCCTCATCATGGAATATTGTCGCGCCATCAGTGTTAATATGAAACTAATGACGTAAATGACAAGATAAATAAAGCGGAGGAGCGGAAGAATCAGGTGCTGTTGGAACACCTCTGAACCATTTCTGGGTTTCATTTACAGCAGATGCTAAAAACAGAGACGACTCGCAATATCTGCGGTAATTTCGCTGCCAAAGATTGTCTCTTTCTTTTCTCATTAAAAAGCGACTGCCACACATCAAATAAGCCAATTTCACCACAAAACTCAAAATGTCACCTAATTATAATTGTTTTTTTCTCACAGAATTTCACCCAAATGTAATGAAACAATTGTAAATAGGAGCAGGTTTCTTTTATTAGCTCACTCAGTAAACACACTAAAGTTCTTCACTCTTTTCTTTTGATTTATTGTTGCTTCCTCTGATCTGCTCCTACTTTTATTCGGGACTTTGGCTACGAATCAAATGCTTTTGCACAAAGTGCTACTGTTAAGTTTGCAGTTCTGCCATCACACATAAATACACAGATGTTCATATATCTGTTGGCTGCAGGAGCTGCAATGCTGTGATTTTCTTGCTCTCTAATTAAAAAATATACATAAGTGGCTAACATTTTTTAATTTTAGCATTTAATGTAACACCGAGACATCCACACTGTACTACACAGTGCTTCCTCAATCAGATCCTCTCCCTCTGCTGCTGTTCAGCCAATGCAGCTCTGGGAGGCCTGCATCACTGCCTTTCTGTGGTGAGGTGTATACCATGAAAAAACAACTTTTGTGTATTTTACTGTTCATTAAAGAACCCCAAATGCATGAACATTTTGATTCGTTCATGCATTTCTGAGTAATCCTTTAAAAACCTACGCTCTCAATCGCAGCCCCTCCCATACCCACAAAAACGAGCGGGTCCTCACGTGCTGATGTCACAAGGTGAGACAGCCCCTTTCAGGAAGAGTCTGCTCTGACAGCTCCCCCCAGTCTAACAGCAACACCCAATTTCTCTAACGGTGATCAGCAAAAAAACTTTCATTATACATGCAGAATTGTGTCCCATCTTTAATGAATTCCAGCTCAAACGGGTTTTTATTACTTTACCGCGTGCGGTACCGCATTCGTATCGTGTCCTGAGGGTTGTGGACTCCTGATATGACAAACAGCCAAATGGCGAGTTGGGGACACGTAAAACATCAAAAAGTGACCTGGAGCGGTCCTTAACCAAGCGTCAATATGTGACGAGTTGGGAATGAGAATGTGTTGTACTAACATGAACATGAATTGCTTCTCTACCTCCTCTTTCAAACCATGTGTGTCCTCCGTCAATAATCTGTATGTTTTGGTCATGAGCGTCCTTTATATTTTAAAGTCCCCCTCCGATGTATGAAAAATAATTTCACTTTTGCATTTCCGAGTATTTCTCCTTTTACACTGTTGTCAATCAAACTGTGTCAGAAAAACCCAGTTTGAATAAATGAACCGTGCTTACGTCACAAGAGCGCTGGAAAAACTCCACGGAAACACGAACGCCGGCTCATTTGACTGCAGCTGGATTATAAATCCACAAAGCCCCTCACTTCCTCGTCTGAGCTGACATCCAGCTTCCAGTTTAAAACAATACTTCTATAGTAGCAGCGATGATTTCCGCTAGCGAGACACAGAGCGATCATGAACAGACGGTGGGGGTCTGTGCCCGCTCAACTCCAAAAGCCACGCCCACCCAGAGGAGATTTTTGAAACAGACACTTCAGATCAACATGAAAAATGTCTTTTTAAGACATTTAGGTTGTGGGATTTTGATTAAAAACTTCTTAATCATAATTAAAAGACTACCGATAACATTTTTTTTAATTAAAAAAATGTAATCGGGGGACTTTAAGTGTAAATAAACCACTAAAACTGGTCCTGGCACTTCAAAGAAGATTCAAACTTATTGTGTCGAAAAGTGTAGGGGCAACACTGGGGTAAAGTTAGTAAAGTTATGCAGGTTTTATTGGTTATGAAGCTGCTCCATAATTACGGAAAAACTGGAAAAAAACATAATTAGAAAGAAGCTTTTAAAAGATCTTGTACTTTCACCTCACATTGAGCAAATTTCCCCAAAACTCTTAATAGGGAGTACAAATTACTTTACCTTTTCCCCTTTCTTTCCATCCTTGCCACTTGTCCCCCTTGGTCCAGGTTTGCCCTGTTATATAACATCCATATCATAACTTTGTCAGAAGGTGAAGAAAACATTCACTTTAAAGAGCAGGAGCTGAACTCACCGGCTTACCATCGGCTCCCGAGCTGCCAGAATTCCCCTGCAGGCAGACGGGGAAAAAACTGAAATTTCCGAAATGATAAAAATGGATGGTGTTGTAAATTGGTAATTCTCACTTCATAGTAAGCTGCGCCCCACAGGCGGCCATGTCAAAAGATATTATTTTCTGAATACCTTAGCTCTTTGCTAATAAGTTTCATGCTGAAGGGAAGTCCCAACGGCAGACAGTTTTAGGCTGTAAAATTAGTGCAGTGCTGTGGTTATTTTCCTGATGAAGACTATTAGGAGCTCTGCCAAGAAACCCACCGGCTGAGCTCCTCTTGTATCAGCTTCAACTGCTATTAAGGTCAGCGGCTCTCGCTTCTGTTTATTTTTATGTTCTTTACCTTCTCTCCTCTGAGTCCGGGTGAACCTGGCTTTCCTGGCTCCCCCTGGGAAGAACAAAGGAGCAAAGAATAGATCAATAGTTTACAAAATTTGCTTCAGTTATGCCTAAATGTTTCCGTTCACTGGGATAAACCAGTCTCACCGGTTCTCCTTTCTGTCCAGAACCAGGCTCTCCTTTCTCGCCCTTCAGCTGCTTTGATTGTAATATGGGGTTTGGGGACAGTTCTCCCAGGGTGGGGCACGCAGAGCAAGGCTCCCCCTAAAGTACATCGACAGAAAAGTTACAAATATTCATAATTAAAATCTAACTCCTTACAAGTTTCGGTTCAAAACAGGCTGAAAGCTGACCTTTTCTCCCTTGGAACCATGTGATCCCGGATCTCCCTGCCAAAACATGAAAAGAGGAACATCCAAAAGAAATAAGCAAATTAAACCCAACTTCCTTCGCCAAACTTTTTTTTTTTTCTCTCTCCTAAAATGTCATGCCTGAACATGGCATTACAAATGTTTTGGTTGATGCAATTAGGCAGACATTAGAAGATGACAGTAAGATGTGTGTGGGTGAGAGTGGGTGGGATTCTGGACTGGAGCAGACCGGCATTTGGAACGCAGGCAGGGGTGGAAGTTGAAGAAATTCAGACATTTGGTTCATTTTATAAAGTTTCAGGTATTTGTACTTTGAATTGGTGGCTTCTTTGTATTTTCAACACTTAAAAAACGTTTTTTTTTTTTAAATAAAATGTCCCTATACTTGGGTTTTTGTATTTTAGTTGAGTATAAATCCAGCAGTAAAGCCCTTTTTGACAGAGACAGATGAGACATCATCATCAGGAAATGATATTCGAGTGCTACATCTGTAATAAAGATGTAATGAAATAAAACAGACTAAAGAGCAACTGGAGTATCTGGGACTGGAAGAGATTTTTTGTGAAGAAAACGGAATTGAATCTATTATTTTTTACATGATTTGTCTTGTTCTTTTTTTGGTGAAATTATGTTAATTCAGACAGGAACTTAGCACAGCTAAAAGTCCACAAAGTTAAATCAGGGTCAGACAGGCAGAGGTCAATCATGAGCATGGGATCATCTAAGAAAAGACTAGAGATGTCAGAGTCCAGTCAGGGTAGCTCGGGTTGCTGGGAGATGTAGTCAGTCAGTACTCTGGAGATGGCTTCAGTGACCACAGAGTGCTGATTCCTGACACCAGGACTATACAAGAACAAATGTTCACTATTTTTTTTAGGCTCCGTGCATGACCCGCATGCGGAGCTGCATTGCTTCACTTGGTTTTATCAAATTATGTACCATCACAATCTGCGTTTTTATACGATACTCCCGAGTAGTCACATGTTGGCGTTTGGTTAAGGCCCCCTCCACATCACTTTTTGATGTTTTGGCTCTTCCCAACTCATCGTTTTTTGACGTGCTGGTTGTTCGTAAAATCAAGGGTCCACAACCCTCGGTACACGGTACTGGACGTGGTACCAGATGCTGACTAGTCCTGGTACCCGTTCGAAACTGGTACTGTGGTGTCGGGTTAGAAAAAAAAATCCAACACATTAATGCTTACTTATTGCCCATACTGAACCGGTTCCAGACTGGACTCCAGGTTTGGGAACTATGACTTATTGTGAACACCCAGTACGCCAAAAAAACACGAAAAGGGGACACCCAAAATGTCAAAAAGTGACGCAGAGGAGTCCTTTACCAAACGTCAATATGTGATGAGTTAAGAGTGAGAATGCGTTAGATTCTTGAGCAACATGGTCCAGACTTTTTGTTTGGTACCCATCCCAAGTAAAAATGAAGAAGTAAATGCCTCATAACCACAAAATTAGGCATTTTGACACAAGCTGGTTCTTGCGAGATCTTGCTGTTGTTTTGGTGGCGTGTAGAGCTGCTTAAAAAAGCTCAGTGTGCCGTGCTGCCAACTAGCGGGTAAGTGGAAAACAAAAGTAAGAAACTAAAGGACACTCATATGTAATTAATCAAATATCGTCTTGTCAACATTTTAGATCGGTACAAGTATCGCCAAATGAAATATCGTGATATATCACCAAATTCACCCCCCTCCCAAAAGATATTACAGCTCAGATATTTCTCGCCATTTTTTCTTGCACCAGTAATGTTGGGGTTGTGAGCATGTAAACAGATGTGCGACAGGAAGTGGTGGTGGAGTTACTTCATGCCAACAGCCCCGCCCATAATTTAGAGGTGAATCTCTACTGAACTCCTGCTACTCTGCAAAAACTATGTTTAAGAAAATGACACTGGATTCTTAAATTTGTATAAAAATGGCAAAATCATAACTAAAAAATGCCTGACAACGATTTGAAAATAGATCAATGGATGATCGGAGTGGGACTTAAAACGAATATATCTATATTTGCAATACAAAACATGTAATTCATGTATGTGGGAAGACTTTTTTGCTTGTTGATGAGTTCAGTTCTGCTAGTTTTGCTTGCATCTGCTTTAGTTGAGTCCTCTACAGTGCTGATGTTAGCATATTTAGCAGTGTGGGAATGCAGATGAGTGTATAGGTCATGCTTCCCCAGAATATGAATAAGCCATAAATTGCAAACGATAAAAAAAAGGAAAAAAAATGGGGGGCGCTGCATACCTTCTGTCCTGCTTTGCCGTCCTCACCTGGAAGCCCCTAGTAAATAAGCACACAGAGAGAAGAAAAGAAGACGCGTGATCCAAAAGTAAGAACGTTGTTAGTTCAGCTTTCTAAGAGTTCACTTCTACCTCCCCCCCACTACTCCTCGATCTCCTCCCCCCTCCTGCCTAACCAGGTATGACAGATTGATGCTGGCACTATTGGAAATCGTTGCACAGAGAATCTCATAAGGCTCAAGATTTATATTCGATGGGCCCTTCCCCCTTTCCACAAATCATTTTCTATTTCACCTGCAGGAGTAAGTGGGGGATGCAGACAGACAAGAAAAAAGGGAGTGCTAAGCTAAGCCAAAGCTAGAATCTTGCACTTCATTTCAAAAGACAAAAGAAAAAAATTAAAAAGACCCTTCCTTTAGTGACCAAACTTTTGACAGGCTATCTCATATTCTTGCCTGGAGCTGCAGCATCAGAGCAAAAAAAAAAATTACAAGGACAAACACAACCCCCAGGTAGGAATAAATGTTAAACTTAGCCTCGGAACGATAAGAAAATTAAATATATACGCTATCAAACAAGCAGCCAAGGTTCGATTGTCAGCTACACCTCCGAATGCATCTACAACTCCCTAATAAAACATGTAGCCAGATCATAAAAATGGAAAACAGAGCATCCCAGGCAAGAGCTGAATACATTACACTGCATTAAAGTAAAACTAGTGTACTAACAGTGGGGCCTCTTTCTCCAATCCCTGGTAATCCCGGCTCTCCTTTAGGTCCGGGCTTCCCTTCAACAGTGTTGCTTGTGTCTGGAGTCAGCGCCAGGCACGGTTCACACGGATCACCCTGAAAATGTAGCATTAATGAAGCACACACAACACAGGTAAGAGCATGCTGATGTAACGGGGTGGACTATCATTTTTTCAATTTGTTTTATCCTGTCAGAGTTTGACATTCCAGCGAGCTCCTGAACAGCCAAACCTCATTGCTGCCTGATGGGGCACAGGAATGCAACGAGGGCGTGCCCAATGGGAGACTTTATATGGCACATTTAATATATACAAACAGGAGACAGAAGAAATGGGAACAAAGAGGAGGGCCCTGGTAGAGCGCGGCTGGAGAAGCCAGCACCGGGCCCTGGAGGAGCGTGGCGAGAGGAGCCAGCACTGGGCCCTGGAGGAGCGTGGTGGGAGGGGCCAGCCCCAGCTCTTGGAGGAGTGTGGTGAGGAGCCAGCCCCAGGTCTTGGAGGAGCATGGTGAGAGGAGCCAGCGCTGGGCCCTGGAGGAGCATGGTGAGAGGAGCCAGGGCTGGGCCCTGGAGGAGCATGGTGAGAGGAGCCAGCGCTGGGCCCTGGAGGAGCGTGGTGAGAGGAGCCTAGAGGATTATGGTGAGAGAAGCCTGGAGCATGGTGAGACAAGCCTGAAAGAGCGTGGCGAGAGAATCCCGCGCCGGGCCCTGGAGGATTGTGGCGATCCAGTGCCGTGCCCTGGAGGAGCGTGGTGAGAGGGGCCAGCCCCAGGTCTTGGAGGAGCGTGGTGAGAGGAGCCAGCCCCAGGTCTTGGAGGAGCATGGTGAGAGGAGCCAGCACCGGGCCCTGGAGGAGCGTGGTGAGAGGAGCCAGCACTGGGCACTGGAGGAGCGTGGTGAGAGGAGCCAGCACTGGGCCCTGGAGGAGTGTGGGGAGAGGAACCAGCCCAAGGTCTTGAAAGGAGCGTGGTGAGAGGACCCAGCGCCGGGCCCTGGAAGAGTGTGGTGAGAGAAACCAGCGCCGGACCTACAGTAGACGTGCTTAGCGAGTGGAACACCTCAGGTTGAGGCGGTGCTGAAACCGGAAGTCTGGCTGAGCCAAGAGTCAGACAATAGGGGGAAACAGCGTTGGAACGCAGAGGGGTGTGGTTGTCACCCTCCCCTCCAAGTGCCCCTCTGTTGCTTTTTATCTTGTTTTTAGCTACCTATGAAGGGTTGCTTTTAGTTGCCAGTGCGGAACTTTCACATTGCCTGTCTTTCTTTAATATTTTATTATGGTGTGTTTTTTTAATGGTTTTTTTTAGCAGCTTGGTACTTTAGCCACAAATTCCTGGGTTATTGTATCTCTTTTTGACAGGCCCCTAGCTCCAGCAAACTGGACAAAGAACCCAGCTACCCCAATTAGATTCAATAAACTCTTTTTTACTCTCCTTCGAACTGCAGTCTCGGGTTTCTTGTCTCCACACACCTCCAAATCAAAGAAACCCATCAAAAACGGACACACCTTCGCTCCTTTAGTCCCGACTGGTCCTCTTGGTCCCTACGAAAACAACAGAATCCCAGTCAAAATGCTGATTTATCAGTTGGCAGTTGCTGTCTGTTGGGAGCTCATGCACACATCACTGAATACCAATCAATGTTTAAAAGAGGCTCTCACTGGATCTCCTGGTAATCCATCTTTTCCTGAAGTCCCTGAATCCCCCTGTTAATGAAAACAAAAAGAAAGCTGTATTAAGTTAAGGCATTTCACTTGAGACTTCTGTTAACCATTTAATCATTTAATGAATCAAAATAATTTACAGCATTAAATTTATTTTGTTAATTTCATTTTTAACATGTTGCAGAGCTCAGAAAAGAACAATTTTATTAAATATTATATATATATATATATACAAAAGTGATGTAGGAATTATTGAATAAAACTGCTTTATTACCAAATAAATGTTTCAGTTTCAAAACTTTTAGATTTTTAAATACTGAAATATGAAGAAAACTAAGTTTACAAATACATTTCTGAGTACTCAAATCATTGTGAATCAGGAACATAGAGGGTAAAAAATATACTTGGTGGGTAACAAGCAACAGTAACAATGCTCAGAGCTCTCAGCAACAAGGACGGGTAAGGGGGCGGCATTGCTTTGCGCCAACAGTACCTCCTACAATTCATTGGCAAATTTCTAATAAACTCTGCATAAACTAAGTCCCAGAAAATGACAGAGGTAATAATGATCGCGATGAAAAGACTACTGTAAAAGCTTTTACCATAAATTAAAAAAAAATACATTAAATATGGAGGAAATAAGGATTAAAAATTGATCACTTATAAATAAAACTCTCAAAAAGAGAAAGAAAACTGGCCTTTGCTTTGGGTTCCATACAGACAGATATTTGAATGTTTTATAGTTAAAATTGGGCAATTATTTTGATATTTAATGATTCAAATGTTTTTTTTTAAATCATAAACATCTTTGCGCATTGGCCTATTTTAAGGCAAAAATCCCTTAAACTGATCAGGAAACATTAAATGGAGCCTACTTTGACAACTAATGAAAATAATTTGTTTTTTATTTATTTTTCTTATTAAGTCCATTAATATTTATTAAAACACATATCAGTGAGTAAATTATTAAGTACATACTTTATTTTTTACATAAACCGACTCAAACTGATATTATACAATCAACCTACACAATATGGTTCCACGGTTATGTAATGTCCTCTTCGTAATAAAGCTTTGTGCTGTAGTACAGTCAATAAACACACATACAATCAATAAAATAAAGATTTGAAGGAGGTGCATGTTTGTTTGTTTGTTTGTTTGTTTGGCTCTGCTCTGCAATAGCCTATCCAGGTTGTACTCTGCCTTTCATCTAATAACAGTCGGTAAAAGCGCAACCTCACTTTAACCTTAAAGAGGAGGAAGGGTGAATCAAAGCACATCCACGTCGGAGTTCTGAAGCAGGTCTGAGATAAAAATCTACATGGAGCATAATTACCACATCGACAGGCACCACGTTGCCATGCAGATAAGCTAAACGCTTTATCTAAGCTGATATAAAGATTTGACTGCAACATAAAAGATGAAATAATAAAAATCAAACAAGAACATGTTAGGTTTGGCATGGATGGAAAGAGAGAACAAGAAATGCAACACAGAAGTAGAGTGGGCAAGACATAGGACAACAACCAGCACCTGTCAGTGTTTTTTTTTTTTTTTATATTGCACTGGTGTCAATATCTATGATGAGGCAAAACTGAACAGGACATCTGTAGCCTATAGAAAACCCACAAAAACTACACTTTCATCATTTCAAACAATCAGACTGCACACATGAAAATAATTTTGGGGGTTAAAACACTGAAAAATCTGTACGATCCTGCATGTCATCTACTTTACCCTGACGTTTTATTTACAGCCTCTTTTCCACTGAGCGGTACAGTACAGTACGGTTTGGTATTTTTAGCACTTCCATTGTTAAATGAACCCATTAAACAGTACTGAACCATACATCTAGGTCCATAGAAAAATGGACCGCTGGGGTGGAGCCGCCGTTGCCATCCATTAATTGGCAGAAAGTGATGACGACACTAGAAAGCACCAATATAGCGCCAAGCTAGCGATTCTGCTTTCCTCTTTACAGTGGTATTATTCTTAGCCGCCTGCAATCTTCTTTCAAACAACATTTAATTCCTGTTATACATGATGTACAAAAAGTAGCAGCAAGAAAAAGACGAGCTGCTGGATGACCTCTATTGTTGTTGCTTTTCTAGTCGTTGCACTACAATGACACGAAAGCGGTCTGAATGTGCCATGAAAAAATAAAAACACCCAGTGGAAGCGAGGCTTAACAGAGAGGAAATGCTTGGAAGAATTAACCTAACTATACCGTACCACTCCACCGGACCAGACCGGACTGTAGTGTACTGTACTGTACTGAACCGGACCGGACCGCTCAGTGGAAGCAAGGTTTAAGTGTTCCCTACAACCTGATACCTAAAGCGAGCCTGTAGAATAAATGTGTATGGACATTTTGCTTTGTGGGCTCACCAAACGATCTATGAGTTCCTAATTTCATACCTCATTCAAACCTGTGAGCCCTTTTTCCTCATCAACCGCCTAAATGGACCTGTTAGGGCGGTTGTGACGAAGGCTTAAAGCAGAAAAACCACTTCTGAGGTCTTTTGCATGAGTTTAACTTGACAAATTTCCTTTGAGTATAGTAACTTTTCAAGCATTTGCCGCAACAGAACAATTGCACACTACTTAGTGTGATTGATTTATTTTTAAACTTGCATTTATTAGTTTCTTAAAGTTCAGTATAGTAAACCAATAATTGTTGTTGCTATGAAAACGATTTGAAAATACAATAGATCTACACACTTTTGTGAAAGTAAATCTAAATAAAGTTAGTTGCACATAAAGAGCTTGTCATTGCAATACATGATTACATTTATAGTGCAGGATTTAAACCTACTTTTTCTCCTTTTGCACCTCCAGCTTCACCAGGGGGGCCCTGTTAGAGAAACATTTAAAAGGATGAATATTTTTAAATGTCTTCCATCTAAGTTTTTTCAAAGACAATAGAAAAATGCAGAAAAACAGAAGTAAAAGTTTTGAAAGTCTTCAGATGTATGTCTCAGAGAGGTTTTGGAAGACAGTGAGGATATGAAACGTGGTCTGAACATCTTTAAATATGTTCAACTCACTGGAGGACCTGGCTTTCCAACTCCGGGCTGACCTGGAGGTCCAGGCCTCCCTGGCTCCCCAGCCAAGCCTTCAGGACCCACCAAACCTGATGTACCCTGGGAAACGAGTTCAACACACATTCCATTTAGACTAAATTGGACTGAGTTTAAGTGACAGACAGGCTGATGGCTGAAACTCCAGGAATTAATGAAGACTGACCTTCTGTCCTTTGGGGCCGACGACACAGACGCTCCCTGCTTGACCCTGGGAAATGGTGACAGAAAAGACAGTGACAGAGAGAAAATTGACATCATCTGTGTCATCCCAGGGATATCAAACGAGCTCCTCTGAAATATACCTCCCACATTGCTTCAAAAACTGTTTCAGACACTTGTCAGTGGTGAAAATTAAATATTCCCCGCCTGCTGATTCAAGCCAAATTAAAAAGTACATTATTTTTCCCATATATTGGACGAACAGAAGCCTCAAGAA
This sequence comes from Oryzias melastigma, assembly GCF_002922805.2. NCBI lineage: Eukaryota > Metazoa > Chordata > Actinopteri > Beloniformes > Adrianichthyidae > Oryzias > Oryzias melastigma. The sequence continues at coordinate 6,310,502 of NC_050522.1, forward strand.
AATCTATCCTCTGCTGAATCCATCTGGCAACAATGAACACTTATCCTGGCGAGGAGCTAAATGCGAGTCCATCTGATGCCAGAAAGCACTCAAACGCATCACACACACACACATGTTGTAATTTGTTCCGCAAAAGTTTTCAAGTGTCTGCGGGATCATTTCAACGTTAAGGCAAGATTAAAAGGTTTAAGTCTTTCTGAGGAGACGGCTGTCTCCGTCAGAGATGAACAGCACAGTTAGGGAGGCAGCATTGATTGTGCAGGCTTTGTTGCTTTAGCCTAATCTAACAGGCATTAATGGGCTGACTTAAATGCAACAGGATAGAGAAAAGAGGGGAGAACAGATTTCAATGGGAGCCTGAGCTTAGAGAGTAATGCCTTATAAGTGCGCCGAACATCCGCTCAAGTCTAATAAAAAGTGGCTAAATGGATGCATGTGTGAGTTTAAAACGTTTACTTACACGCCAGATGTAATATAGTAGCATTAAATGGTTTGACTCATTGACATTTGACAATATTTAATCCATTTCACCCATAGGAAACGGTTTACTTCCGGCTCCAACCTAATAAAGTCAATTCAGTTTCCAATTTATCATAATATGGATGTAACCATCTGATCTGTAATGGCTACCAAACTGCTACTTGATCTGTTACAGCTACCCGATCTGTAACAGCTACCTGATCTGAAACCGCTGCCTGGTTTGTAACAACTAGCCGATCTGTAGCTACCAGACCACTAACAGCTACTTGATCAGTAACAGCTACCAAATATTTAACTACTACCCGATCATGTAACGGCTACCTGATCTGTAACAGCTACCCGATCTGTAACAGCTACTTGATCTGTAACAATTATTTTATCTGTAATTGCTACTCAATCTGTAACTGCTGAACGATCTGTAACAGCTACTCAATTTGGAACTACGATGTTATCATATAACGGCTACCTAATCTGTAACTACTACTCTATTTGTAGCTACTCGATGTTTACGGCTACCCGACCTGATACGGCTACCCGATCTGTAACAGCTACTCGATCAGTCCCCAGATGTATAAATCTTAATACACTTACTATTATTGTTAACATTGCGACAGTTGATTAATTTGAATTCTATTAGCTCCTGTAACTCATATATTTTTTGTACATCTATTGTTCAAAGACTGTAGAGCTTATAATTCAAGTTACCAAATATCCCAACAGTTCTCCTTCCTTTACGACTGTCCAAGCCATTTAAACTGCTGATAACTCAGTGATCACACAAATGTATGTTTTCCTCAACAGCAGAGAGGATTAAGTAAAAAAAAAAATGAATGCAACACTGTTGATTGTATTTTTTTGTATTTACAGACAATAAAAATCCCAAGGATGTGCAATGTAAAGACAGTCACACATCTTGTAGTCTCTGTTTCATTGTGTCAGTAGCCAAAGCATTGTCTCCCCCTCTGGTCACCAGTGGGAGCCATCTCCAGAGTATTAACATACTACATTTCCCAGTTGCCCCAGTGCACAGTCCCTGGATGCCACTCAACTGACACTCATTGACAATCACCCACATGCGACTTAAAAAATGCACAAAGCCTCCCTGCATTACCGAGGGTTTCTATCTGGACCTGATCTTCTGTTTCTGACCCTGCTTATTCTCTGATTGCCTGCTGCCTGCCCCGACCCTCACCTAGACCCTGACAACTCTACTCTCCTCTTTGATGCTCCCATGATTGTGATTGACCTCTGCCTGTCTGACCCTTATTTAGCTTTTAGCTTCGAACTAATAAACCTGCTGCATGTGGAACCATCTGCCCATTTGGGGACAAATAAATCTATGTTGGCAAATGTAAAAAAAAGAAGAAATGGGGGCATTTTTGTGGGGGACCACAGATGATTTCATGTGACCCAATGTTTTTTTTTCCAAGTGCTGGTAGGAAGCGCAGGGATTCAGGCAGTTTTTGGATGGCTCAGGGGTCCTGAAATTAGACGTTTTTTGGAGTGTGAGAGCAAGGAATGAGTAAAGATAGTGACTGCATGTGTAATGGCAAAAGTTGTGAGTTCTGAGGCAAGATTGTTACAGAATGATCATCATTGTGTGCTACAAATATTACTCTGAAGAGATGCCCTGGGCTACTGCAGTCAAATTAACCGTTAATAACTTCTCTGTGTTAACGGAGTTGGTAAAGTGTTGGTTTGTGGTGCTGGTATCCTAGTAGACCAAGTGTCATCTGACAAAATTGAAAAAAATAAATAAATAAATTGCACGTGCAAGTTACGGATCGGGTAGACCAGCATTCCTGATCAGTAACATGTCTTTTTTCTGTCATTTTTTTTGTCAGCATTATAGTAAAATTTTTCAAATATTATAAATATTTTAAGAGGTTACAATTGTCATTAACCTCCAAAGACAAAATCTGACTGTAAAATGCTTTAGCAGAAATTGACCGACTCCTTTTTGTCGCATGTGGGGACCGATTGGGTAGCCGTTACAGATCGGGTAGCAAGAAGCAGTGATTGGTCTGAGTCAACGTTTCTATGGCAACCACCCTTACAAATCAGAAGTAGGCTTGTTAGAAGGCCACACCCCTACCAGTTGAAGGCAGGGTTTGTGGGACTACCTCTTTTTATTTGATTGGTCAATTTAAACCTTTAATAACTTGCATTACAGACACAAAAATAGGATTAGCAAGAATCTGTTAAAAAGAATGTTTGTTTAGACAAAAAAAATGACTCATAGTTTGGAGTTTATGGGATTTTGGCTTTTTGGAACCAGCAGGTACTTCCAGAATGGGGGATGGGGCCACTCAATCCAGTTCTTATATACAGTCAATGCTCTTGAATCCAAAGGAAGTCTAAAACACCTACGTTTTTCCCGGGTGTGCCAGTCAGACCCTGTGGACCAATCTCTCCCTTCTGACCTTTCTCTCCCTTTAAAAGAGAATCACAACACAAAAAGCAATCACTGAGGACTCGAATCGGCATTTTATTTATTTTTTTATTTTTGCAAACCATACCTTGTACCAAGCTGCTTCTCCCTTGTTGGGACCCACAGCCTACAAAAGAAGAAGAAAAAAAAAGGGACAAGACTCAAATCCAAGAGTGTAAAACAGACAAAAACTCATAAACCCCTCGCAACACGGCCAATAACGATGCGGATAACCCGGGAGTCGTGTGCCCCATTCATAAACATTGACCTTTAGAATGGAAGCAGACTTTCCAATTGTGCAGACGTATCAAAGCAGCAATTTATCACAAGAAGAACAAGTCAAAGAGTCACAGAAGAGTAATCTGACATGACAAAAAGCTTCGACCTCAAAGTCTGGACTCCTAAACCCTTGATGTCATAGAACTGTTGGATTGTGGAACTAATAGGATTGAATTTTTGTTATACTAAAGATTTGTAAACATGTGAGCAGTTACAAGTCTATTAAATCCATCCACACATTCTCTGTTGGCAAATAAATGTAAAAAAAAAAAAAACTGCTCCCTGGCTCTGTTTAAACTTGGGGCAGATAGCTTGAAAAGGACTTTCTGGAAAACAAAAATCTCACTTTATAGCTGCTGGACTGGATAGCTCAGGGATGCACTGCTGCAAACCTCTGGCCAAACATCAGCACTCACCAGCTCGCCTTTCTCTCCCTTCTGGCCTTTGGGTCCTTCTGCGCACTGAGGTTAGAGACAGTTAGTTGGCATGGACAATCAAAGACCGTATTTGGCAATAACTTCAAGCTCATTTCGCCGCAAACAACAAAAAGCCTTTCAGAGGATTGTCACTTACTGGGCTGGAACGAGAGCCGGAGCACTCATCACCCTGAGATGAGGGGAGAGAGACAAGATGAAGTGGGGAGTGATGCTCTGGGAAGTGTAACTGCTAGGTGAATTGGTCAAAACTCATCTTTTTATTACACTTTAGGGTGTAGTTGGATACAAGCATCTTACCCGATCTCCTTTTTCTCCCTTCAAACCGGCAGCTTCTATAACGTTTGCCACCTGGAAGACACAAACAAACACTTTTACATCTTTGACTTGATCTGAAGGAAGAAAATTGAGGTAAAGATCAGCGATCCTTACATTGTATTCCCTACCCAGGAGTAAACAACCAGCACACTACAGACAAACAAAACAAAAAAAAATCAAAATTATCATCTCTCATTGAACGTCTGTGAGGGAGTTTCTCTCTTGCAGTTGCCTCTGCAACCTGGCAGAGGAGCTCTTGCACAAAAACGGAACGCTGCTGCATCGCCGCGCTGCTACACTATGCAGATAAAAAAGATGAGAGGTGTGCAGCGGACTCACATGAATACGCACGCACACACAACAATGCGCACACATCTCCCATGGGAGCAGGAGATCAATAGGAATGTCTGATTCCCACAGCAGAGCAGAGAGCAGACCAGCTGCTCCTCACAGGAGGGCACAGGCATGCATACAACCACATGCACATACCAAATAAGGACAACCATTATAAATAACTGAAGCTTTTTTTTTCTTTTTTTATTTAGTGGAAGCAAGTAATTAAAACTGAATTCCCACCACCCTTTTTTTTTTCTGTCTTTATACGCCAGGAAGTTCACAATGTGCTGAAGCTGGGACTCTAAGCTTGCTGAGACAACGAAAGAGGGCTCGTAACAGCACAGAGACAATGTTCAATTCTCCTATTTCTCTTTTTTTCCCTTCTCACAAGCTACAAATCTATCATTGGCAGAGGTACCAGCTGCAACAGAGTCACTGTTTCCTGCCTCTCATCTGCAGCTGTGGGCTCATAAACTTACATTTAAAACGCGACAAAAAATAAAAAAAATCTAAAATCATTATCTTAATCAGCTCACTTTGCTATTCTGATTATTATCATTTGCTCTCATGAAGTTTTGGGAATCTCCTTTATAAACTTTGTTATACACATTTGTCATCAATAAGTAAATGCTGCATTGATAAACTGCACAATCTCTGTCATTGACCAGATGATGCATCAGTGCGCATCTCCTCCTCCCAGCCAGAAGGAGGTCTGAGATGATGTAACTGTTTTCACTACATTAAAATGTCAACGCAATTATTTTTACATTTTACTTTTTCTTACTTTACATGCAGATGGATAAAAAGATGAATGTGGCGCTGGACGCAGATTGACATTTTTTACAAAAGGCCTCACTGTTTTGAATGATTTTCACTGACAGAGAGCAGCATCATCCTGCTTTAGATGCAAAAAAACGTCTGATGAAATAAAAGTCTACTTTTCTGAAACATTTTGACTGTTATCTCCTTCACATTGTAATAAATTAAACAGGGAGTCACATTAGTTTCCATACATAAGGTTTTCCATTCTATTCAAATTTTTTTCCGATTCTTTCGATCAATTCGATTTTATTCAATTTTGAGTTTAAACATTTGGACATATTTGTTTAGAAATACATTGATAATATATATATATATATGTATATATATATATATATATATATATATATATATATACATGTTTTGAATATTTTCATATTATTCTTATATAGTTCACATACTGTAAAATGTATTAGTGAAATATTAATGAGATTATTAATAATGGATTCTCAAGCAGAGAAGCTCCAACAATAGTCCTGCCTCTCCTGGAAGGCGTTTCAGTTTGGCCACTAGGTGGCGATGGTGCTATAGCATTACACCTTATTCCAGAAAAAGAAGAACGAATGAGCCGAAAATGTTCTTTTAGACCACAAAAGGTATTTTTAAAAAATATGTCCTTAAAAGAGTTTGGAAAATGTATGCCTGTGAGTTTATAAAGATGTTGATGTAGTCATCAATGTATGTTTAGGCCTACTGAGTGTTAGCATTAGCCATTCTGTAGGAAATTCCATTATACATTAGCATCAAGCTAGCGGACTTTTGCTTTATGCATTTGATCAGGTGTCTGCAACATGATCATTGTGGCTCTGATTAAAAAAAAAAAAATCTAATTATAAATATTAAGTTAAGAAAAAGAAAAAAAAATTGTAAAGTTAAAAAAGTAAACTCAAACTTTATTCTATCCATTCACAAACATCCGCTTTGTTGCAACAATCCACAGAGCGGTTTGTAGTTTAACATAGTCGAGCTACAACATTTTGACAAATTTGTGATCGTGATTAACACAGAAAATCAATCTGGGGTCAGTGAGCACAATAAAAAATTTTATTAGGCAGACTTTTTAATTTTTTTTGTTTTGAAAAAATTGAAGTATATTATGTGCCTCCTTAAGGTTAAGAAAGTAAAGGTCACTAAATTAGCTCCGATTTAATTTTGGTTTGCTAGATGTCTGCATTTCTGGCTAAGGTTTAACCACAAACTGAAAACAAACTGTCTTTTACTCAGTATATTATATTTTCTACATTGAGAAGATCCTATGTGACACAGGAAGTCTTTTATTTTGAAAGGAAGTCATAAAAACCTTTGTCAAAAGTTTTAAACCCTTTTATCTTTTGATAAAAGGGTATTTTTATTTATGTTTTTATGCTATAGTTCATTTATATGTATCATAAGAGGAAAAATAACGAATACAAATCAGTGTTTTATTTCTCTAAGGGGTGAGCTGAGACTTTGTGACTCCTTTCAGGTTGTGGTCAGGAAAAAATCAACCTGAATGGCTTTTTAAGTGTTGAAGACACTACATTAGATCCATTTCTAACTTTATGGATCAATTATTGATCTATTAAGCTTAGATCAATTCTGAGCAATTAATCATTTTATCAACCCAGCCCTATATTTCCTGCATATATGGTTCTACCGTGTAGTTCTTTATATTTCAGAAACTGCAGAGAATACATTTGAATAAAGAGGAACAAACAGAAATCATCCTGAACGTATCGTTAATGCCATTATGAACATAAATCCAGATGTGCTTAGAAGTGTTCTTCAGCAGTGGAGGACATTCAGTAATTTAGAGCATATTGTTTAAATACAAATGGTTTATGTCAAGAAACGTTTATTTTTTCTTATGTATGGAGATTTACGGTACAACCTTTATTATGTCGTATTATAGTCGAATGATGAGAAAACATGGAGTCGGGCTGCTGTAAGTGTCGCTGTGAATCGAAACTGATAAATCTCTGAGGTTTTAGATGAAGCCAGTAAGGTAAAAAAATAAATAAAATGAAGCTTTAAATTTTATGGCTAAAAAAGCCAAATAACGATCCAGGAAAGCAGCATGAAGCTGTATTGACGAGGCCACATGGAGTGCTAATAGCTGCTCGGTACATAAAATGATCGGTTGTTTGTGACCCACGTTTACACAGTCATTTTGTAATGGTGAAGAAAAAGAAATGTGAAAAGGTTAGTTTTAAATTTGACAAATGAGTTAAAGGGAGTCCAGCCTTTAGACCTAAATGTTCTCCTTTTTGTGAGCAGCAATTTTGTAAAAAAGCTCAAACAGACTTTTTACTATTTTGATATATATGTCTATGTATGTGTTTTTACTTTTTGCGCTCTATATGATTCAACATAAGTCTGTACAAAATGTGACTATTTATTAATAAGCACTGGTGAACTAAATTTGTTCTTTTATAAAATTGTCTCAAATGTCTTACTTTTTGATAATACTTATACTTGTTATCGGTTAGTACCACAGTACATGAATACAAAATGAAATGTAATACTCAGAAATATTTGCTTTAATTTATTTGATAAAACAAAATTGATCAAATTTAACCTTAAAAGTATCTAAAAGGCAAACTCAAAGATAGTTTCCTCACTAATAGTTCACTTTTCCTGGTCTTTCAAAGATATTTTCTGTTGTTTAAAATCATTGCTTTCCTTTTTTTTTCATTTTTACAGTGCATGGTGTTCAACGTTCTGATTGGGTGTTTACCCTGTCGATCACTTTCATTCATGCCGTTTCTCCTCTACAGAATGTGATCAAATTGCCAGAATTAAATAAACGTTTAGTCGTCAATCTTCTTCATCAATCTTTGTTTTTGTTCTATAGTACTGGACTTTTTGACTTTTTGCTATGTAGGTTCAAACTTTGAGGGTTCAAACAAAAGAAAAAAGTGTGAAAATTCTGTGTGAGAAAAGTCTACAAAGTGTGTAATGGAGTGTTTTTCCAGCCTTAAGGGTTATTTATGGAAAGTTTCCCCTGCATTAAAAAAGGAAGACTCACTTATCCCAAATTGACTGGAGGCAGTTTGGGATATTTTATCAGTTCAGCTTTAGTCACATGTATCCATATAGAGGTTGACCCATATGGGTGTTGAAAGTCCTGGGTTGTCCAGGCCAGTGGAGGGTCATAGTCAGGAGAAGAAGCATCATCTCACCGAACGGTGTTAAAAATAGAACGTACCATTTTCATGTGTGGGGTAGGTGTATAGTGAAGTAGTTGTAAGGATAATGTGATGTACACACACTTGACGTTTGGGTGATGCTGTTATGCAGGTCCCTTACGCCACAGTCTAGACCAGGGGTGTCAAACTCATTTTGGTTCAGGGGCCACACCCAACCCGTCTGATCTCAAGTGGGCCGGACCGGTAACTTAATAGCAAAATAACCTATGGTCATTTTTTTATCCGTAGCTTTGTATTTTTTTTGTTTTTTTTTTTCCTAGTTGGAAACAATATCTCAAACATCCTGGTAGTCTAATCACTTATTATTATTATTAGAGCTATTATTATTATTATTATCTTTTTGACAATGATATTTAGGTAATTGTGGTGTCACACCTGATAATTTTTATATCAACTTGTGATTTTGTGTTTTTTTTTTTTTGCAACATCCTCTTACGTTTTTCTCTTCATGACTGGGCTGTATTAAACCATCTGGTGGGCCGGATGTTAGACACCCCTGGTTGAGACATTAGCGTGGTCTGAGTACTGCACAAACAGGTTTTTTTTTTTTAAATAATAATTAAGTACCTATAGGATGTCCACCCAAACAACGTTATGATAATCTAATTAATTTCTAACACTCAGCTGCAAGCAAGGACTGCAGCCAATTGACTCATTGCACAATCTGTAGGGTTTGAGTGAATGAATTAAATAAAAAAATGCCATATGACACGCCTGAGACCCACTTACTTTTCCCCTTCTTACTTTTGCGTAATATCTAAGTGTTTCCTATGACCCATTGGTCGAAAAAATACTTTCATTCTACGTGTTCACTAAGCAGTCTACACAATCTTAATATTTTGTGGGCCACTTCTGTACATAAACAAAATATCTAGGTGCCCATTTTTCACACACAGACAACCTGTTGTGACTCAAGTTTTAATTAGCTTTTTTTGTCACACTTGAGACAGCCGTGGTGCAGAGGTAGGCCGGTCGACCTCTGATCGAAAGATTGCAAGTGCGGTTCCCGCCTTGCTGGCCTTTGTGTATTTTAGGAGTTTGTCTGTGGACCTTTTCGTCTTGTGAATCAATGTCGCTCTAAAGTTGATGTATTTTTACTTGTACTTCAATCTATGCCAATCTACTGCGACACGGATCAAAGATGCTTGAAATTTGACCACCAGTTTCCCTAAAAACCAATATATACATCTATCATCTATTGAAGTTTCCTTGGACAAAACGGTGGACTCAACTTTTCCTCTGGTGGTTATAGGATGGCGGCAGTGTTCACCTGTGAACGTTCAGCCTTCAGTGTGTGAATGTGTCTGTGACTGTAAAGCGTCTTGGGCCTTTAAGGAAAGAAGAAAAGCGCTATATAAGTACGCCATTTACCATGTTGGTGTTCTTGCGTTATCAGATCATTGAAATGTGTTCTTTAGTTGTCAGGTCACTTCACCTCAGGAAAATCAAGCATGCACAACAGTGATTTTACCATTTTCAGAGTACATTCTCTTGAAATTTTACTCTTTGTTGCGAGCAGTTTTACTGTTTTCCTTCTGGAATTGGCTTTTGTGTCAACTTTGTGTTAGCGCAGAGCCCTTTGACTCCCGTAATCAAGAAGCTGTAATGTAGAGGGCACAAAGCAGTATAGAAGAATAGCTGATGAAGCGTGACAGGAACACTGATGAAAATTGGTTTCTGACTGAGATTTGGGATAGTACGGCACACGACAATTACGCCTCTTTCAGCTTGTTTATGAAAATCCTCCCATTCATTCCTCCGCCTGCTTGGTGGGTTTGTTCGTCTGGAGAAAGAACTACAGAATAACAATTTTTTTAGCATTGTTTAATTCCTCTAAGTTTCATACTTTGCAAAAAAGAAAAGGTTATCATTTGACCAAATTAAATTCTCTTTTGTTTCCTTGCAAGTGTTTTCCCCCAGTGGCAAGGCGAGCTCCAACCTGACTAATAAGTTACATTGAAGAACACAGTGAAAGGTTGCAAGCTGCATTAGTAAGCACACACAGGAGCTACATAATGAAGCGCCTAGATTTTTATATTCTATTTGGGAACAGAGGATGCCTATTGTAGGTGAATGGAAAGAAATAATAGGCAGAAGCAACTCCTTTGTGCATAATGAGGTTCAAGGCAGTTTTCAGTCACTCAGCATGTATGAAAGAAAGACAGAAGAAAAAGAGCCCCATGCGCCGCAGATAATAGCCCCTGCATTGTAAGGCTTTTATTTTAATTCAAACAACTCATGTTGAAAGTCTCATACCAATGATGGACAGTAAATAAGGGTTTGACAGAAAAAGGAAAGACACTAGATAACATTTTAATGCATTTCTATGATAATTATAAAGGTGTACAATGCAGATGCTTTTCTTATTCATGTCCTTTCAGTGCCTACAAAGGCAAAGGGAGGACAGGAACAATAGTCCTGGGGATGGTTGACGCATGGACTCTTGTTTTGTTATGTGTCAGTGCATGCAGAGAAATGCCAACCGTTCTTATCGTCATTGTTGTAAGAAAATAAAGTAAAAAAAATATTTTTTATTTCGATTTGTTAATGCTTTTCTAGATATGTATGCAATTTATGTCTAAAATTACATGAAACTGTCTCCTTTGCCTCTTTGAGCATTGGGAAACAAAAGTTGCATGTACTGAACTGTGACATTGCTAGTTTAATTTATGCGCTAAACCACAAAATGACCAAAATCAGGAGAAAGGTCTTATAAATCAGTGGTCCCCACCCACAGGGCCGTTAACCGGTGCTGTTCCATGGATCCCTTGCCACCTGGCCGTGGAAGAAGTAATAAATTATACCAGTTTTTTTTTTTTCATAAGACAGAAATCTTTTATTTTGAAAATTGAACACATTCTCTCGTATAGCTCGAGCCCTAAAAGCAGTCTGGCAGTGTGTAAAGGTGCTTTCACACTGAACGTGATTCGCGCAGCAGAATCAGCGAGCTCCAATGTGTGCACTGAGGCGAACTGAAGCCTCACAGAGCGATTTGAGCGACTGGCATGACGCGAAGGTCTGCTAGCAGCTTGATTTGAGTGGTGAGGCGCAATTTGGGCGGCGTTGCCAAAATGTAAATACCTGAAGTTTGACAGGTCGCTCCATCGCATCAGCCAATCAGGAACTCAGCTTTGGGCAAGTGATGTTTTAAATGACCAGATCAGAATACCAGAATACTAATCAAATACAGGCGTTTTGTTCAGTCACAGCATGGCGGTTCTCTGGCTGCAGCCAACATTTTTTTTTTTTTTTTAACTCTTACGCCCCCCCTGCTTCAAACCCAGTCAGAAACCCAGACAGATAGAAGCCCCAGAACTGAGAAAATCTTTGAAGGATTTCATTTTTGTAGAATTTTGCAGAAATACTCAGAATAAATAAATCTGATTTATGTGTTATCCATTGCGGGGCGATTGCGTGCCAGCTGAGTCGGCGCTAATTTGGTGGCTACTTTCCATGAGGGGTCTATGCAAACGTGCAGAATTTCTGACTTCTATGTGCGTTTGCATGGACTTTTCACCGGGGGTGGCCGCTGGAATACGCACCGACGCAGCTGCTGCATGAGCACCTGAAAATTTACAGACATCCATCCACACACAACCGAGGCCTCGTGCTCAGGATCCCACGTTTGACAGGCGGGGAGCAGCGAATCGCCGCAGTGAAAGAGAGGCGGGCCACCAGTTTGCGGGAGTCCCGATTTCATAGGAACAGCTAGCACGTAAAAAAAACAAACAAAAAAAAACATTTTCCTCGACATTGAATGTGTCTCCCATTCATTCTAAGTGAGACATCGACCGACAGAGCTGGTAGCTCCTCCCATATCCGGCTGCGGTGTCAGGAACACATTTTTCGACAATCGGCGAGCAGCAAAATAGCTGAGCGTCGAAAGAGGGCACGCAAATTTGTCACGCAAATCGCGTTCAGTGTGAAAGTTACCTTCGAAGTTTGCTTTGTATGTAGGACAACAAATACAATTTAAAATCTTTTTGCATTTTTATTTTGGGGTATTTTACTAGAAAAACAAACAATGGCCTCATTTATAGTGACTCTTGTTAGCTCCAAAAGACATCTTTTAAAGTCCAAATACTCCGCTATTGACACATAAACAACAGCCCACTGCTCCGACCGGAAACGACTGAGCAGTCAAAGGCTGAATGCGGAAGTAAGGTCGTGCATATACCCATTGAGTGTTGTGTAAGCCGTGGGGGCGGAGCTTGCAGCACAGACTCTTGCTGGAGGGAGCTGTTTGAAACGATCTTACATCAGCACGTTTCCAACCGCTCGTTTTCGTTGGTATGGGAGGGGCTGCTGCAGACAGTGCAGGTTTCTAAAGGATTACTATTAAATGCATGAACGGATCAAAATGCCGCTTTGGGGTTCTTTATAGAGAGGAATGAACAGTAAAATGCATTTGAAATCAAAAAAAGTAAAATTTTCAAGGTAGAGCCCCTTTAAAGTTGTCCCATGGAACGCCTCATACAAACTCTCAGAAACTTTTCCTCTGATTCTTTGAGTCAGACCTCTTCCTGTCAGAATTTCTAGATGCTTTGATGGTTCAAGAAAATGTACTCAATGGCAGTTTAGCTGTCTTTCTCAAAAAGACCTATTTTCAAGCCACAATAAAGGTACGCTTTTCTGCCCTTGTTGCCTTCTTTTGCCATTTTTAAAACAACTCCCTACTTTGAGCGATGAAATACTGTTCCACAAAAGCTCACGAGGGTTTGGTTCCACAGTGTGTTGCAGCTGTGACAGAGAAGGTTGTAAGAATAAAAAAAATTGGAATCCCTGTAGGATCGACTTTTAAGGCTCATTCCCTTTTAGAACTAAATTTTTTGGTCTTGTTTCATGAAATTCTGACATTTTTCATTTAAAGAAACCCACTTGTCTTCAATCTCTAGCATTTTGTACTTTTGTATCAATTTCAAAAATGTATTAGACTTTACCTCCTCAAACTGGATTGTAAAATTGTTGACAGGTGATGTAGACATACACTATAAATACATGGTTATTTTCATTTTTGCAAAATTGCAGCTTATCTAAAGACAGACACATCCACAGATTAGTTATTCTACCATTCATGGATGACATGCTGCCTCGTGTCATGCCCCATCCACAGACTCCATTTCATAACCCATAATCTTGCCTCACAGCACCATGTTTTTAGATGCGTTATTCTTATTCCAAATTAGGAAGACATGCATTTATTTTTGAGAGCTTGACTATTTGCTGTCATGTTCAGACATCAGCAAACCAGTTTGTGTGAGGCTTTTTAAAATCTCATCTTGGAATTCCCAAATCTTCATCAACTAATTTTTCATTTGAAGCCAGAGCATGAAGGGCATGCTTCAAAAATAAATTCAATTTTTTTCCCCCTCACTGGTAATCTATTTGATGGGATATTTTGATAGGGTTTGGGCTAGAAAGATGCAAGAGAGTGTGAAACATCTAAAAGCACAAATCTGATTGAAGAAAAAGACTCGTACTAGAAAGCAGCACATTTGGACAGCTGTGAATGTGAGGGGGCAAAGCAGATCATGCTGTGAAGCGTTACAAATCTGCTCGTTTTTGAAAAGTAAAGGCCAGATGTTTTTTCTGAAGAGCAACACAATAAGAGCAGAAACAGAACCGAAAACTTGGCTGAACTTGCATTGTTTTTTCCAACTGACAAGAGAGAACAGAGAGTACATAACAAGACTTTTACTGTTTGAACTTATAGTATTTTAGCTCACACCTTTATGTTGTCTCATAGGTTCTATAAAACATTCAACTTTGTGTGTGGGTGTGAATTGTGAGGCTTACTTTTTCTGCAAACTCCTTAGAAGTGAACATTTCCTGCAGAGTTAAAGAAAAGGCAGAAGTGAGTTTTTAAACTAACTTAATACATGCATCACATTGCATTTTCTTCAAGGGGATGCTGTTATTTTTTTTCACTAGCTGTGCATCCCTTTAAATCTGTAAGTTTCAACTTATTGCATCAGATAAACAAAAGATGAAGCAGGGTCCACACATCGCTCATTAACAACTTTCTCTGACCTTTTTTTCTTGACCAAAGAAAAAAAATAAAAATACCAATAAAAACACAATTTTGCAAATTTGGAGCCGAACAGAAATATGTAGAGTATCATGTTGTGACGACAACAACAAAAGTAGAAAAAGATTTTTTCAACAACTTATTTGAAAGAAAATGTTAGAGGGAAGGTATATTTGTGCTGGGCTTCATCATAGAAAGTTAAGTAGGAAGACATTATGGTCCGGAAAAAGGAAAAAAAAATATATTAGGACATCTTGAAGGCTAGATGACCTTTCAGCTAAAAAGCAAGAGGGGAGAAGCTTACAGCACAGGCAGATAAGAAACAGTTTGGCTGAGATTCGCCGTATCTCAGGAAAGCAGTGACTACTGAGACCAGCACACAGACACGTAAAGCTCACAAAACTCTGCAAAACTTTTATTGAAAGTAGTTGCAAGAATAAGCTGTTTGACCTCACTGGAAGCTGAAGTTCAAAACTCGATATCAGAGCCGAAAACATTCATAGGAAAATGAATTAAACCACAACATGCTTGAGGAGGTGTGTGGAGGACAGGAGAGGTTCTGCTCTCATGTAAGTTCTCTCTGTGCACCTGAACTTTAGTGTCCAAGTGGAAATGAGTTTAAAACAGCATTATGTGTGTAAACAGAAACAAGTGCAGCTCAGCTTGCGATGATAAGACAATGGCCAGTTGGGCTCGGAATTACCTGACTACAGTTTTCCGGCATTCAGCTGGCTGAAGAATTGGTACATTAACTAACATTTTATATTCATAACAACTGATTGACTTTTTTTTTTTAATTTGCTATTGAATTAAAATAGCGATAAATTAGAAGATGGATGGATGGTTTATCGTACATCTATCTTACTCAATGGGAAAACCAAAGCCTCATTTCCACTGAGCGGTCGGGTACGATCCGGTATTTTAAGTGTTTCCATTGTAAAATGAACCCATTAAGCAGTAATGACCTATATCTCCTGGGGGCACCTATCGGTTGAAGGTCCATTGAAAAATAGAATGGAACGGCTGGGGCGGAGCTGCTCTAACCACCAATTGTTTGACAGAAAGTGATGATGACATAAAAAAGCGTCAATATGGCGCTCATTTAAGCTAAAATTTCCAACATTTGTAATTATTCTGGTGCTTGCGGTTTCCTGTGTTCTCTTTTTAGTCACAAGTCTATCTTGAAAATGTCTGCAAACAGCAGCAAGAACTGAACTGTGGTATTTCTGCAAAAGTTCCTTGCTATCCTTTGGTGACAGTGTGATACAGGGTGCAACACACTAGCGGTCTGCACCATGCAGGTGCTGTGAACTCAAACTGTTAAGTGGAATTGAGGCTTAACTGAGTGGAAAAGCTTGCAAGAATTAGCTGGACCATACTGTACCTCTCCTAACGGACCGGACTGTACCAGACTGGATAGATGAGTTATCTTGCATCTATCTCACTTAATGGGAAAACCAGAGCCTCGTTTTAACTGAGCGGTCGGGTACGATCCGGTATTTTGAGCATATCCATTGTAAAATGAACTCATTATACAGTACGGACCCATATTTATTGGGGCCCCCCATCGGTTGAATGGAACGGCTGGGGGGGAGCTGCTGTCCGAGGCTTAATGTATAATCAAAAAGTCAACTGTTCGTATTTGGTGACTTTAGATTAGCTCCTTCAAGGGCAGCATTTGAATTATTTTTGTTATAATATTTTCGGCGATCATCCAAAAACAAAATAA
Source organism: Oryzias melastigma (assembly GCF_002922805.2). Classification (NCBI taxonomy): domain Eukaryota; kingdom Metazoa; phylum Chordata; class Actinopteri; order Beloniformes; family Adrianichthyidae; genus Oryzias; species Oryzias melastigma. The sequence continues at coordinate 6,326,544 of NC_050522.1, forward strand.
CTACTACTCAAAACAAGTGTGCTGAATTATTTGGTATCAAGATCAAACAGCCAGGTTATGTCCCCTCACTGCTTTCTAAAAGACTATTTAGTGCAAGACTATTTAGTGTTGTAGATGGTAATGTACATGCTCACTACATTTTGTTACTGCAAATATGACATCACATATTTGGCAAAGTAAAACCATAATAATTATGAGCATCTTACCATGAATATTTATGAATCCATTGTGTTCTGACTTTAAAAACGTATGTTTTTTTCATTTAAACACAATGCATTGTGGTCTTTGTTCACCATTCCAGTGAGCATTTATGAACTCTGCTTTTTTGTAGAAACTTTCAGGGCACTGGATTTTGGAATTAAAGGTTTGAACACCAATAAAATGGCAAATGCTCTATAGATCAATAAGTAGTGAGGGAATTGGGACACGACCCTAGACGCCTCAAGGTGTGGAAGCTTTGAGATTACATCTCTTGTCCTGTCAGACAAATATTGGGTGGAGAGATTTTTGTTTTGGAAAGATTTTAATTTATTAATGGGGGTTCTATTACAGGTGGTGCAGTGGTTAGCAAAAAGACCTTATTCAAACCCGGCTGGGAACTTTCTAGTTGGATGTTGCATTTTCTCCTCTTGCATTTGTGGGTTTTTCTCTGGGCACTCCAGCTTCCTCCCACAATCCAAAGAAGAGCTTCATAGGTTAAGTGATGACTGCAAATTGTTCCAAAGGTGTGAATGTGAGGGTGTGTGTGATTGTCTGGCCCTGTGACAAATAGACAGCCCATTCATGGTGTACCCTGCCTTGACCCAACGGTAGCCAGGACAGGCCTCTGCAGCACCGTGACCCCAAGATGGATTGCGTGGTTTTAGATGATAGAGGAATGGAGTTCTGTAACTAATTCAATTGGGAAACCAAGTGTATTTTTGTTTTAAAAAAATATATTCCTTTTGTATTGAGACCCATTGAATCTGAAGCCAAAGTCAACACTTTAAGCTAATTCTTGACCTATTCTGAACACCACCCAATGAACGCCGTTCAAAACCTTACATTTGGACACAACCCTAGTTGTCTAGTCGTCATACTTGTCCTCCTGACTTCAATTGCCAAAGTTTGCAGATTTTCTACTTCTAGTACCTCAACTTTGAAGAAAAAATATTCACTTGCAGCCTGAGTGTATGTCACCTACCCACAGGTTCCACAATGAAGGGATAATAAATGTAATTCACATCACCTGTCAGTCGACAGGCTAATCTGTGTTAAATATATGTGCTTATATCTTAAAAGCAGACTTAATTGGTCATGTTTAACAGCTGTCTTTAAGTTTTTCTTCATAAGGAACATTTAAAACTTTTGGTTGAACAAAATATATTAATGATTTGAAGTCGTATCAGTTGTCGGAGAAGTTTTAGTTTGAAAAACCATAAAGCAATACTACTGGAATAGCCGGGCGACTTTAAAACAGAAAACACTGTTCTTACACTGTGTGAGACGGTCTTTTCTGCTTTGGCAAATACCTTTGATACGAGTCTGCTGAAACCGAGCAAGAACTCTATGGGGAAACTCAGTGAGACTGTTCATATTCATATTTCTGAGGTGGAATTAATTTGCCTCTACACTGACCAAGCTCTACTGTTGCTTAGATAATAACTATTAGAAAAGCCCTAACAGTACCTGAGCTAAAATACATAAATTAGGCCAAAAAAGTCTTTGCAGCTAAAGGAAGCACTGATAGCAAAATATTAGAAAGGGAGTGCACAAACAACTGCGCAAAGGTTTTTCTGTAACTGTTTTACTCTGGAGCAGTGATGGAGATATTCATCACAGAATATAGAGAACTCCACATTTGCAGAGCTTATAGAGCAGGGGTCACCAACACGTTGCCCGCGTGCGCCAGGTCGCCCGCGAGCTCCACATCAGTCGCCCGCAGGTCTCTTCTAAAAATAGCACAACTCACTTGTGAGCTGCTCGAAAATTTTATTTTATTGTGATGCAATTTTTTTTTAAATAACACCTCCCTTTATAAAGAATTACAAATTAAAACATCTTAAAAATAGATGTTCATTATTTCTGAAGCCAAAAACGGCTTATCTCTCTTTTTTTCTTTTTTTAAATCGTTTTCTCCTTAACGAGATAATCAATAGTCAAATTTCCAGTAACTCTGAAATTTCGCAAATTGGAATTTGGATAATAAATTCTCCTAATGGAAACACCACAGTTTCGAAAAAAACTGGCATTTTTCGAAAAAAAATTGCGCTTAGAGGAGGAAATAGACATTTTTCGCAAAACTGTAACGGAAACACTTTTTTCGAAATGAATGCTCTTCTCGGTATTAAGTGTCTGATCTGAGCGCCGCTGAGCCGGGGCACCGAGAAGTCCTGGAGCGTCAAAACGCTTCAGAAATTGGGGGTCATACAGAATCGCGCAGCAGCTCCTCATTTCCTAATCGTTTCATCTACAGACGCACTTTTGCAGCTTGGAGCCTCAAGTCTCATGAGCGCGAGCGCCGTGACAGAAACTGGAATTTATGATGTCGTGTTTTCAGACAGAAAAAAGGTCCAGGTGCTTATTTGCTGCTTTTTCCTTTTAACCGCTGAACAGACTCCTCCCTCTCCTGAGTCGAGCTGCGCTGCACGCGCGTCCCAGACAAAGCTATGACGTCACCCACATGCTCCCTTTTAGTGAATGAAATAAAAAAAAAATACTTGTTGTCGTTCATCGCCGTGTTTTTAATGACTTATCGCGTGAGTTGGTTTGTGCTTTATCGCAAAATTATAATTTAATGGAAACAGTGTCATTTCGAAAGGTTTTTTTTTTTTTTATTCCTAGAATTTCCATAAAGTTTTGCGCAAATGTGTAATGGAAACGCAGCTAATAACAAAGAATGAGGCGCCCCCTTCTCTCTTTCCCACATGGAGACACCGAGAATATTTGATTATTAGTTATCTTTAATGAAAACACAAATTACAACAAACAAAAAAAAAAAAACCTCACATTTTTCGAAAAAGAGTTATTGGGAGCTGGTTTGGGGGGCGTATTGAAATGGATGGATATTTTTCGTAATGGAAATTGACTTTTTTCGAATTAAATGCGCTTCTGAAGTGTCTGTCCGAGTACAGCTGATCACAGCTGATCTTGCATCTCCTCTGTACACTGAAAAAAAAAAAACTTTTTGCATCAGTAATATATACTTAATTATTCCTCATAATATTTACATAATAATTCAAATATTATGCAAATACATAGATTTTTCTAGTAAAGAAGTTAAGTTTACTTATTTTTTATATAATCAAATTTTTCTATTGTTTATTAGTAAGATCTACTTTTTAAATTGTTGTAATTACTTTTGGAGCATTCATTACTATTATGTAAATTTTATTAGAGAAATTTATGTTTGCTCTATTTACTTAAGATTTGATAATAACCTTACTTGTGGACGTAAGTAAATTTTACTAGACTGTTTTTGGTAGTTTTTATATTCATAAATGCAGTAAAATTTAATCAAGAATTGTTAGTGCAAATTGTTACGAGGATTTTCTTAAGTAAATCTTATTAATTATTTTTTTCAGTGTAAAATCAATAACCAAGATTTCCTCATCGCTTCATCTGTAGCCGCACTTCTGCAGCCTGAATACTTGTTCTGAACATTCTTTCAAATACCACTGAACAGACTTCTGACTTGCGACTGTCAATGGACTCGCTGCGCGACCCAGCGCGGCACGCGCACCACACTGCTGTGACGTCACTCAAATGCTCCTTTTTAGTGAATCAAATAAAAAAAACACATATTGCCGTGTTTATAATGACATATCGCGTGAGTTGGTTTGTGTTTTATCGCATTATTATGAAACCGTATCATTGCGACACTGTTTTTTTCTAAATTCCTAGAATTTGGTTAAAGTTTCATGTGTAATGGAAACAGAACCCAGAGCTGCTGAGTGTTTCTGCATGGTGCGTTCACTGAGCCTCGGATATCGGCAGTAAAATGAAGCAGTTTATCAGAGAAAAAATAGAACACCGGCACCGTATGATTAAATAGTGTCGACGTTTTCTCTGAAAAACTGATTTGTTTTGCTGCGGGTTGTTTAAAAATGACAAAGTTTAGCAAACTGAGTTGGGCCGAGTGGCTGTTTGCTCATGTCCAGAGGTCAGTGAACGCACAGTGTGCAGATTCTTGCCTGCTGTGAGATCTGTCAGTCAACCTGTTCAGAGGTTTAAGGAAAATAAAGGGACGGGTACATGAGACTGAATTAAAGCGTTTAAGGAGCGTATCTACTAATAATAGTTATAATTAATTAATAATTAATTAATAAGTTTTAATTTTGTTAAAAACATTTCATTTGGTCATTACCTCAAAATGTGAGAAGATCTGTTGAGATTAATAAAGTTCTGAATATTGATATCTGTTTCCTAGCTTGTTGTCATTATTGATAATTATGCTAAGAAATCCGTGTCTTCACATAGAGAAGTATCATTATTCATTATTAATAATGAAGAACTAAAGGCAAACTGAGTACATGTATTATTTCAAACCGGTAGCCCTTCGCATGATTCAGTACCCATGAAGTAGCCCGCAGTTCCAAAAAGGTTGGTGACCCCTGTTATAGAGGCTTAAGACATTATTTAAACTGCCTTTTTATTTTACAGGTTTGATCTACACACCAATAGAAGGCAAAGCACACCTCGATTTGAGTTTAACAACCGTAAAACCCAGTCTTAAGGTGGTTGTAGAAACACAGCTCAAAACTGTAAATCAACTTCCTGTTTCTGTTAGTCTTTTGTAAGATCATAACATCAAGGCATTGATGGGGCTGATGCTCAGGCCTTGGGTGTACTTTGAATTTTCTTTTTTTTTGTTGTTGTTGTTGTATTAGGCCTGAGTAAAGCTAACGAGCAGTTTAATAGTTAGGCCTCAACAAAAAGTAAAACATGCAAATATCTGTATCTGGATCAGTAAAAAATGCTTTAATCCATCAGTAAAATTAGGAAACACTAATTCAAAATGTCCAAGTTAAATTTTATATTCACAACTCATGAAATGATCAAAAAACAAATTGAATTCTGTGGTTTTATTTTTAAGAATAACATGAAAAGAAAAAAGAAAAAAATGTGTTGTTTTCACAGGAAAAAAAAAATGGCAGCAGTGATTACCAGAATAAAAATGTAGAAAATAAAGTAAAAATGTAAACAGCTTTACAAAATAACAATGCATAAATTTAGCCCATTAATCATGTAAAAGCACTGTTTTTGATGCAGACCATAGAAATATTCATACATTTGAAAACATCTTTTTTTTAAACAGATTTACCCTGACTGTTTTTTTCTTTACATTATTTACATTTATTTTGTTTCATTTTAACTTGATCTTTTTGCATACTAGAGCTATTTGTTTTGTTCTGAGTGTAAGGTGCACAGACCTTAAAGCAAACAAATTAGCCGTTCAGACTGAACATTTGAAATAAGTGATTTCTGAGAGCTGAAGGAGGAGATGAGAGAAGGAAACATGCTATACTTGTTCCTGGCTGGAATCATCAATGGGACTGATTACTGTCTCCAAAAGTCTGCTGTTAATAACAGTCATCTACAGCACAAACATGAGACCGGCATTAAGAAATGAGAAAGCAATCACAAAACGTGCAAGAATAGAAAATAAACATTTTGAAAGAACTGTGGTGAAAAACATCCACCAGACACAAAATTAGTGAGTAGGAATTCGATTTTTCATGATTTCCTTCAAACTTAAAAAAAAATTAAAGCCAGGACGCCCCCGCCCTCACTGACTCACTTTCCCCCTCTGGCGCCTCTGTCAGAACTGCAAATGAAATTTCCATAAAAAAAATATATATATATATATATTTTTTTCAAAATGGCGTCTCTTCTTTTGGTTTCATCTCCACAGCAACCATTTAAATTTCAAGCCGTCTGGGGGTGACGAACAGGTCTATGTAATTTTTAGAAGAATCTGCAAAAGTAAATTTTTAGATTTCCATGGCAACGGATGTTCTTGTTACCCCTGCCTACATTCCTAATATAGTCATTTCACACGGCTGATCACCGCTAGCTGAGTGGAGAAACTGGGTGTTTAGGTTAGCCTTGGGGGCAGTTCTGCCAGCGCAGACTCTTCCTGGAAGGGGCTGTTCTCACTTTGTGACATCAGCTCGTGAAAACTCGCTTGTTTTCATGGATTGGAAGGGGCTGGTGCTCAGAGCACAGGTTTTTGGAAGAATACTCAAAAATGCATAAATGGATCAAAATATCAATTTAGAGTAGTTTATAGTGAGGAATGAACATTGTAATACACTTAAAGCTCAAAAGGGGATTTTGTATTGTATAGGTCCTTTGAGGGGCTGCACGGTGGCGCAGTGGTTAACGCTCTTGCCTCACAGCGAGAAGGCCCCGGTTCGACTCCCGGCTGGGGGATTTGGGACCTTTCTGTGTGGAGTTTGCATGTTCTCCCCGTGCATGCGTGGGTTTTCACCAGGGACTCCGGCTTCCTCCCACCATCCAAAAACATGCTTCATAGGTTAATTGGTGACTCTAAATTGCCCCTAGGTGTGAATGTGAGAGTGGATGTGTGTGATTGAGGCCCTGAGACAGACTGGCGACCTGTCCGGGGTGTACCCCGCCTTCGCCCATCAGTAGCCGGGATAGGCTCCGGCACCCCCGCGACCCCGTAAGGGAAGAAGTGGTCAGGAAGATGGATGGATGGATGGATGGATAGGTCCTTTGAGATCTCTTGAACAAAACTGTTCTCTTCCTATATTGTGCATAAAAGGGAAAATGGACAAATTTTGCACTTTGCCAAGACATGACCGCCAAGCAGGTGCTTCCTTTGGATACACCCGCAAGTGTAATTTAGTATCATTAGTACATTTTTTTTCTTAAATTGAGCCCTATAAGAAAATTTACACCCAGTAATTTTTTCCCATTGTTATGAAATGTTATTGTATTTTGGGAAGGGTCATTCACTATGTTAAAAATGATTTTTTACTGGGTACTAGGTTGTGCATATTTTTCTGAGTACTTGTATGTGAATTTTTTGCAATTAAAAACAAAAATTATAAAGACAATACTGCTCTTGCAGTCCAGTATAGGTCATTACGAGGTATACCTTTGGTTTCCCATCTATTTGAACCTGAGAGAAAAACAACCTTGATCGTCCTTTTTAATTTTCCTTAATGCAGTCACCAAAACATGTAAGGTGGTAATATAGGTTAGATTATCTCCTGTAAAAGTCTAAACTGGAATCATTCAGACATTTGGTTCTTCATGTGTGTCGGTAGCCTGTCATTTACCTGGTTGAACGTGTTTTCCAGCAGGTCATTTTCAGCCGCACGCCGGCTCTTGGGAGCATCAGGAGGGCACTGCAAGCACACACAACCATGTCACTTTGTAGCTCTAAAGGACATGGCAAAACAGATCATTGTCACATTACGAGGAAGTGCTTCATCTCATTGATGCTCTACAAAGGAAATCATTCTAATAGTATTTAATATTTCATCGCTGAGTACAATGTGGGATTTTTCCCTGTACAGCAGATCCATATTAAAAACCTAATTCCCAACACATTAGGGCAAATGATAAAGGAGGGATAAGTTTCAGTTTGGAAAATACTAATCTTCATAAGATTTACTCAATAAAGCTGTTGATCTAACTCACAAAAAATGACTGTATAAATAGTACAACAAAAATAATAGACAATCAATAGTATGTCAGTCTACAACTGAATTACTGCAAATGTCTTTATGATTTTGTCTTGATGTTTTTTAATCCAAGTCTGCTTAAAATATGATAACTTCAGAAAGGATAAATTCAAAGCAGCATTTTTTGTTTAATTTGGAACATCATATGTCAATGACTGTTATTGCATATAAAACCAATCAGTTCACTCAAATCCACTACAGAAAGACAACTCGTGAATTCCAAAAAAATAAGCATTTCATACTTTCTTTTTCAAAAACAGGTGTGCGAATGTCAGGAATTATGCACCATATATATGCTCCCTGACTCCTCTGGAATTTAAATGCAGCTTGGAGGGAGCCCTGCAGCAAACATGCCACCAGCAAAAGTGAAAAGCCTTTTTTCTTAAAAAACACCCCTAATCAATTTTACAGCATGCATTTCCGAGTGCTGAGCTCTTCACTTTTATCCATGTGAGGAAGTTTTGCCCTCTTTTTTTGTGCTCCACCACTGAAATCTACTCCGTAATCACAGTGGCACATAACACATAAACTAATAAGCAGACTATAGGGAAAAGTCTGTCAAAAAGTTGAATAAAACATGTTTAGATGCAAAATAAAGCAAAGAGTTGTGACATTAGTAAAGAGTTTTGATGTTAAGTATCTATTTGAATTGAGTTTTTCAAAATTGCAACAAAAAATACAGATTTGCAACCAAATAAGTCAAACAATATGTAATTTGTCAACTTGATATGGTAAAATAATAAGTCATATTTGTCTTTTACTTGTAGCTACTGGTGTAATTGCTGATGATAAGCAGCTGCAAACAATGGAATATTGACTTGGTTTTCTAATAAACTGGAGCCGGTTAGGTTATATAGGTCATATAAATTGTGCATTTTGTGGTATAAGCACACCAAATCGGGAACAGATAGAATCATATCTTTCAGAAAATCAAGTTTACCACAAGAAAAATCCAAAATGGCGGCCATTTTTAAAGATGGCGTCCATACTCTCAATTGTTACAAAAATTACAAGAGAACTGGTGGCAGACAAGATGGTGGCTAATCATTAGCTGGAGACAAAAATTCAGCGTTGTAGCCAAAAGAAATATATATTAATATATAAACATATATGTATATATATATATATACACGTATTTATATGTATATAATATAACATATATTGGTGAAAAAGCGCTTTAAAGTGTTGCTTACCAGCGCAAAGTCAGCAGATCAGCCAATTCACATTTATCTTCTAAGGAGTCACGGAGTGTCAAAAATATTTGTTGGTTTTAACAGAAACAACTCAGATGTTAAAGATTCAAAGCTTAAAACACACACACAAAAAAACATATTTGTTATGCCTGTTATATTATCTTTTTTGACCAAAAACAAGAGTTTTTTTCGACCAAAATATCATGGCTGGCGCCACGAGAGATTAAACAGCATCTTAGATCATTATAAGTTGTGTGACACGGAAGCTTTAGATACACAACTCCTCCGGCTAGTGCCGTGACAGATACTTGAATGGACCTTGTCGTGTTTTCAAACAGAAAAAGGGTCCAGCTACTTAGAATGGTTATTTTTTTTTAATAATGCTGAACAGGTTTCTCACGTGCATCTGTGACTGTCAAACTAGTTGCGCTGCATGCACGGAGCGCTCGAGCACTGCCGCGCAACACTGCTGTGATGTCACCTAAATGCTCCCTTTTACTTAATCAAATTAAAGCAATACTTGTTCTCATCCATTGCCGTGTTTTTAACGACTTACTGCGTGAGTTGGTTTTTGTTTATATGCATGATTATAAGTTAATTGAAAACCCTGTCATTGCGTAGTAGTGTTTTTTCGACATTTCTAGAATTTTTGAGTTTTTCCGCATATGTGTAATGGAAACGCAGCTATTTTCATCAAAATGGTGCATGGCGTTTACTTATATAGCACTTCTCTACCTTCTTTTAAGGCCTAATGCGCTTTACAGTTACAGTCTTTTTTCACATACACATTCACACAGTGATGGTGGCTCCACTGTTGAACACTGGTATCAACCTTCCACTAGAGGCAATGTGAGGTTCAGTGTCCTGCCCAAGGACACTTGGAGGGCAGAGTGGGAATCAAACCAGCAGTTTTCCAGTCAGAGGTCGACCACTCTACTGCTTGGTCATGGACTGTCAAATGGACTGTTCATGCACAAAAATATAGACTTTTGACTTGAGGAGTACCTACACAATACTATTATATATATATATTAAAATCATAGATTTTTCTTATGGTAAACATTCATTTCAAATTTGGTGCTTTTACCACAAAGTAGATGACTATCTGTGACGGAGCGGCTCCGTCCCTCCGTCTGAGTGAGCGCAGTGAGCACACGCACATACACACACACACCTACACGCTGGCGCGCGCATCCATGTCATAAACCAACTCTGCCGTTATCCCACCACATTATCTTGTAAATTATCTTTCGTTTCTTACAGTTTAGACCTCGGGTGCACACTTGGTCATCGCTAGTTTCCGCACACACACACATACAAACATTTACTCACCGCGGCTCTCCAGCACGGCGTCTTAGCCACGCCCCCTTTTTCCCCACCTTCACTGACAGCCAAACCGAGGAATTTGTTTTTCCTGTTTATATAATTTTGATGTCAGTTTTGAGACAGCTGTTTCTAATTTAAATTGTTTGGTGTTTGTTTTTTTTATTTTTATTTTATGTTATAGTTTAAATGGATTAATTGTATTTCAATACTGTTACTTAGAATCTGAAGTTAAGAAGAACTTATGGAAATGGATTGTTTAAATGTAGTATTATGTGGAAGTTAATATTCTGAGTAAAATGCTTAATTAGGTGGGAGTGGCCAGAAGGAGTATAAATGGAGGTACTTCTCTCTCACAATGGCAGTGAGTAACTGAAAGAGAAACAGGCAGAAGAAGTGCCAGTCTGAGTTTTTGAACATAAAGTGACCAGATAAAAACTTATTGGATTTATTTTGGGTCTGTCATTTTGTCCTCAACCCTGCTTTATTTTTGTAAAACCCAAAGACTTTATTAAAAAGAAAAACACAATGGAATCTCTCCTGGCTTGCCTCCTGTTTGGCTGATTTTTCCTGGACTCTTAAGAGAACCCCGCGACACCATCTTACAACCCAGTTCCACCAATAAAAGTCTTTAAACAATCCCCTACCAGGTAAATGCTTTTGTATTCGTGGCATTTTTAGTTTTTGTTTTTTTTTTTTCTACAGAAAATGATCTGATTATACATGTCCACGAAAAAAAAATGTGATTACAGGTAGGAGATTGCTTAATCTTTTTTGTGGGAATCTTTTTTGTCATTTAATTTGCCTTTTTGGCTTTTTCTTCTTTCAGTGAAAAAGACTTCCAACTGACTACTTGTCTTGTGCTGTCTCTGAATACAATAACTTGCATTTCTAAAGAACAAAAAGTGTTCTTTTTTAAAGCGAGTAGTCCAAATCTTGCCTCATTTCAACCAATTCAACACATGTAAAGAAGACAGTATTGGATTCTAGCAAGTTTTGATAAAAGAAAAATTACAAATCATTTAAAACTTGAATTTGTTGGGAACTAAAGAGATAATATGAATTTTGAGCACTAGATAGGACAATTGTGTAGAAAGTGGCTTCTGCGGATCACAATGTTATATATTGGATTTATTAAGAATTAATATCATAAACAAGTAGTATCATCCTGTATTTTCTCATGACAGAATATCTAGACAAAAACAGAAAACTCTGTTTTTATTTTGCAGTTTCTGAGTTTGTTTTTACCCGAGCTCCGGGTATCTCACAGCAGGCCTCCCGGATGGCAAGAGAGGGGTCACAATACACCATCGCCTGCTGAATATCCATCTGAAAAAAAGAGGAAAATAGGACGGAGAAAGAAAGGAAAAGTGTTTTAAAAAGGCTTTTTTGCATGCCACGCTTTGACTCTCCTTTTTTATGTCGTTAATATCTATAAACGAGGCAGTAAACAAGACAGAGAGCCAATTAATTTCTCATTTATGTGAAGCATTGAGGAAGTTATTTGTCAGGAGGTTCACCTGAGTGTGCAACTCTGTGCCATCAAAATATCTTTTCTGAATTTTAACTAACCCATTTAACAGATTATTATTACTAATAGTATGGGTTTGTGATTCTATAAGGTCTGCTTTGTTATTTAAATTAGAACAGACCACAACTGCAGCGGCACACAACCACAGACGCACAAATCTTGTGTGCATGTGCACATCAAAAGTGGGTAAATATTTTAAAGGCTTTTAGGCTAGGGACTGCATTCACAAAAATATATGTTTATGTATATTTTCTTCAGGATATTGAAATATGCAGTACAACATAATAACATGTCACTGCAAATGCTACTGATCTAATAAAGAAACACTGGTCCTTTCAGCATCAGAAACCACCCTGTTCATAGAGAAAGATAATAAAGGTCAGCATATGTTCAAAGAATAACTTAGGATGACATTTACAATAAATGAGTAGGCAGGAGCAACTTTATGTTTATTCAAATCAGACACAGAACACAAGTTCTTAGTTTTACAACTCTGTAATACAAACTTGTTTTTACATTTATATAAAAAAACTACATCTGGCAAACAGTCACATAATAAGGCTTTATTTTAACTTTTTTTTTTTTTTTGCGGTAAATATATATTTATCGAAATGCCAGCCAAAAAATGCATCCTACTCACTTAAATAAGCATGACTGAGCTAAAAACCAACTACACTTAAATATTAATGTGAATATTTTCAGGTTAAAATATTTACTTTTTCCACGCACTAAATTATTTATTAAAAAAAAAAAAATTAAACCTCGTTCATGCTACTGGTACATAGTGCTCTAAAAAAATAAAGCACATTTAACTCAGAAAGCATTAATCCTGCTGTTTATGTATGTATGTCTTTTTCTCATCAGACTATAAAACAAAAGAAAAAAAGTTAATGTAATATTTTCTTTGTTATGCCATTATTGCAAGAAATGCAAATGATTAGAAACTTGAAGGTTTATACTGTCTAAATCGTAGAAAACTATCACTCCTGCTTTAGGCGTTACCATTGACTATATAAGAGAACTGGACAGTGACTCCTCACGCCAAAATCCCATAGACATCTATAGAGAAATAAACTTTATTACTCAGTCAATATATTTGTCGGAAAGACCATTCTTACTCTGCTACTTTATTTAACATATTTAACATACATACACACACACACACACACACTATATATATATATATATATATATATATATATATATATATATATATATATATATATATATATATATATATATATATATTAGAGCTGTCAGGCGATTAAAATATTTAATCGCGATTAATCGCATTTTGTCCAGAGTTAACCCACGATTAATCGCAAATTAAAATGTGGCCTTTTTTTAAGGAAAAAAAATGTGTGCTTCGTGGAATTTAGCAGTTCTACATTAATTATAAAAACAAGAATGGCAAAATTAATAGTTTTCATCAAATACTTTATTTTGTAACATTGTATTGAGATAAACTTTCCTAACAATAAAGGGCTGTAACATAAAATCCCTAACAAAAGCCCAAGTACAAGTGAAGGGCATTTTAAATTCAAAACTTCAATCAATGTTCAGTAAAATAAAATAAAAAACATCAAAAATAAAATGTCCATAACACTTTCATGTTCATTTTTTGTCAGGACCAAATCTTTTCCTCCTCTGCTGAATTGCAGTAATAAATGAAATAGAGATTTATCATTTCCAATTAACTTTTGTTTTTTAAAACCTTAAAGACTGAGAAAAGCGGGATACACTGTGGATAGTTTGACAGTCTGTTACTGCCGCCGCGTTCTCTGGCTGCAGCTCGATGCAGCCACGTGTCCAGCGGAGCTCACGATGAATATGCCGGCAGACAGACCGCCATGCTGGGGCTGGATCTCGCTTAAACCTCCAGAACATTTAAAACGTCCCCCTGTGCACTTGCTGTTCGGAACGTCGGGGGTCCGCAGCTCTCGGGACGTGGCGCCGGACGCGAGCCGGTACCACCAGACGTGGTACTGGACGCGAACCGGAGCCGGGTTAGGGTGCAGGAGCTCTCCAGGTCCTAGCGCCGGCCGGTTTTAGCTCGCAGCTCGGTGGTTGGAGACCCGCCTGTGTTCTAGTGAGAGCAGCCGGTGAGTTACGGGGCGGGACGCCCGCGCGCGCAGTATGGAAAGGCACATATGAGAAAAATCTGCGATTAATGCGTCAAAAAAATTGTCGGTGTCAAGCACGTGTCAGATTAACGCGTTTTTAACACGACAAATCTGACAGCCCAAATATATATATATATATATATATATACATATATATATATATATATATATATATATGTGTGTGTGCGTGGGTGTGTTTGCGTGTGTGTGTTTTGGTGCCAGCTGGCTCCCACATTGAATGTTTGACTGACAGATTCTCCAGAGTGGCTTGGAATTCCAACAAGCTCACTCCTGATTGGTGAGATCAACTGCTTCAACAAAGTTGACTCAGACTGATTCAGACCAATCGCTGTTTACTGTCGTTGTCTGTCTGGCTCCAAATGGCACCGTCCATATAGCAAAAAAAAAATAAAAAAAAATTGTGACTGACTTCTCTTCAAGTCTTTGGAGCCGGAAGTAAGACTTTCTATGAGTGATGTCACACTCTCTCAGTCCATTTCTCATATACAGTCAATGGGTGTTTCCACAGGGTTCTGTTCTTTTTTCATTAAATGTTGGAACCAGACTTCGTCAGTCAGCAGTGATTAGTCTAAGTCGGAACGAGTCTACGTTACTATGGCAATCACTCTGGCCAATCAGGAGGAAGCGTGTTAGAAGACTACACCCCTTCTTGCAAGGACTTTAAAGGTTAGACACAGGACCACATCTTGGTATTAAGTCATCTCATTGGCCAATTTATTACTTAAATAACTTGCACTGTAGCAAAAATATCATGAAAACAAATTAAGATCAGCAAGAATATGTAAAAAAATAAAAAGGCTGCAGATCCAAAATGATTATTCTGACAAGTATAAAACTGGGTAATGGCTGCTCATTTCTCAACAGAAGTCTGTTTGGAACTTCCTTTCTGGGATAAAATATATGTAAATATATAAAAGGAAAAAAAAGTACGAACAAAAGTATCAAAGTGACTGCCAAACCTGCACCGGTCCAGCATCTGAAGCACGAACGGCCAGCAGCGTGTGTCCGCTGGTGTCCACCACTCCTCTGGGCTCAAGCGGTTTGGTCTCAATGGAGCTGCAGTCCACATGGAGAGAGGCAGCGCCATGCTGCACGCTCAGGGCCACCTTGTGCCAGTGGAGGTCCATCAGGGCCTCCACTCCTTCCCCGCTGAAAACACAGCTCACTGGGTCAGCCGATGAGTCCAGTCCTCTGGCTCTGAGAGTCAATGTGCCATCGGGGCCGCTGAGGTCCACAGATAACTGAGTTTTGGGTGGAGAATTAAAGGTTAAGGGGAGTATTGGGAAGAACACAGTTTTGACTGAAGACAGAATTAAAGTCCCAAGCAGTGCTGTATGTCCCCATCCCCGCCGACCCCCAATTACCCTCTTTTTATCCACCATCACTGCCTATGCCAACCCTGGTCTGAGACCTACATGACCACTTCATAAAAGAAACAGTTTTTTCAAAATGACAGCTTTTCTATTAGCTGTATCTCCATTGCAACCATTTTATTTCTTAGCCTCCTGGAGGTGACAAACAGGTTTATGTCATTTTTAGAAGAATTGGCAAAAGTTTATCTTTGGATTATCTTAGCAACAGAGGTTTTTGTTTACACATTCCTAATATCTTCATATGGAATGTTGTATTGTTTTGTTCAGCTCAAGCCAACAATTCATATATTAAAGTTTCACAATATTCTGGATAAAAATTGTGAGCAATGGGGAAATGTCACTTTTATGAACCTGCCACTCTAACGCCGTTAAGTTTTGGAAAATTAAAAACCATCATTTTTTTCAAGTAACTTTCAAAAGATGCCCAAGGAGGTGATAGACCAAAATGCTTGAAAGAAGTTTAAATTCATAGCTAGGTCTGAACATTGACATGAAGAATAGGCGCTGCATTGGCTGCCGGGGCGCAAGAAATGGGGCCGCCATTTTGAACTGGTTGTCTGGTCGCCAAGATAAATACAAGATGCCTGTGCATTGTGTGGTATATTTTTGTTGAAATTGGCGGACTACTGACAGCAAGGCTCGGGGGATTACTTTTTACAAGGAAGTTTGAAAATTTTGAAATTTTTATTGGTTGTATTTTGTAAATGGGCTATATTATTACTGGACTTATTTGTGTCCACATGCGAAATCCTTGTCGGCTACGTTAGCTATACGTTTGTTGCCCGTGTTCAGTCAGTTATGAAGACTAAGTGAAACTTTTGAAATCATATATTCCATAACACTGAATTAGATTACAACTGACACACGAATGGTACTGTAGAATGAGATATATATACACATAAACACACATGTATATATATACACATATATATATATATATATACCGTATATATGTATATATACAGTATAT